>NC_143400.1:47559414-47872408 GCF_052110815.1 Crocodylus siamensis
GGGAGCAGATGGATTCAGGAAGGCTAAATATATTTCATTGTACAATATGCAAGTGAGAAAAATATTTTAAAGACTAAATCAAACCAGAAGTTGAGTCCTTTAAGAAAAGAAAAATCAGTAATTTACTTGATGGAAATGAGATTAATAATCTATGCAAAGCAAATGCAAATGAAAACTATAAAAGCCTGGTGGCCTGAGGGTCTTGAAAGTGATATGGATTTCAATGGCTAACTACAAAAAAAATGACCACTGTGATGATGGCAGTAAGACAGATTACCATACACAGGTGTGAAGCTTGTTTAGTACTGTAAATTTAGATAAGGACACACAATATTGTACTGCACTATTTTTTGTAATAAAAGCTGAACAATGTCAACTCAAATTTATGTAAAAAAACCCCAAAAAAACAACCTTTCTTCTTATTCCTTTTTTTTTTTTTTTTTTTAAATATGCCTTTTTTGGGTGGAGTGTCTGGTGCACAGAGGAGTTATATATCAGAGAATACAGTATTACTTCCCAACTCAGCTGAGATAATAGCCTGTCACATGCTTGTAAAGGAACTTAGTATCTAGGGAGCCCGTTCGCTTTGTTCACTTTTATTTGCAAATTCCCAAACCTTATTGGATTGAAACCTGATCCATATTCTCTGCCAAACTGAGCAAATCAACTAGACACATGCTCACAACCTGAGCAGCACATTCACATGCATAAGGCCTGTTGTAGCACTGAAGAAGTATTGAAGCTCCAATTCTGTCATAAGTTACACACTGTAAATTGAGTTGCTTCCAACAAATAACAGGTTCAGGCTTAAAAGTCAGGTTACCCACTGGTTTTAAACCACTGCAATTACTATTCAGGTTTTTTTTGCCTACTGTATGTAGCTGTAAACAGCGGGAGGGCTTTGCTTATGGAATACATCCATATCATGGGCCATATTCTCTCAGAACTATGGCAAAATAGTTGTATGTATATTCCTTGCTAATGGTCTGACCTAGACCATAGTGCCACTGGTTATCTTTTTTTTTTTATGACACTAGTTAATGCATCAGAAAATAAGAGCTACTACACTGCTTCACAACAAACATCCAGCTTGTCTAACACACTGTCTCTCACAAAAGCACAGAGCAGATGCAATGGAGAAAAGTATTTATATTGGACATAGCCAGATGGGGTTTCTGCCTGCACCTCTTATCTTTCAGCTTACAGTACTTAAAGGCCAAGGAAGTCTGAAATTTGGAGTTCTCAGCTCTGTTACAGTGTTTAATACCTACTGATGAACCTATTCTGCATAAATTTGTCTAATCCTCTTTTGAACCTGGTTGAATTGTTAGCCTCTGCATTGTCTTGTGGCAAGGAGCTCTGCAAGTTAATTGTAGACCGTGGAGAAAAAAGAATTTCTATTGGTTAGTTTTGATCCTAACCCCTAAAAAAATTCCTTGTACGTCCACGTAAGTACTAAAACTCTTTACTTTCTCCAGACCATTCCTCTTCATCCCATTTCCCTCTCTCCACACCCTTCCCACTCACTTTCTGCCCAGACAGCAAACAGTAGGACACCTTTGCTGAAGGTGAGAAGCTTAAGGGGCTCCTAGGTCCTTCTGGGCATAGGCCCACCATTCTAGCTTAACCAGTAGGCATGCCCGCTGATTCCTAGCTTCTTAGTTTCCACTGTGTGATCCTGTTGCTTCCAACTGCCACCTTCTGACCAGCCTGCCTTGCTCTTGACTCCATACCAGATCTCTTACTTAACAGTTGGTTCCCATAGCTCTAGGATGGTGACTGACCATGTCAGGGTCCCTTAGAAATACAGCTGCCTGCACTGGACTCTGGCCAGTGGCTTTGGTGTGGACCCCTACTTTTTGCTCCTATTCCCATGGTTCATGGCTCTACTGTGATGGCTGCAAACATCTCAGTCTCTTACAGACCTCAGCCTCCTGACCTACCTTCTCCGATCATTTTGGACACTGATCCTCTAGGTTCAGGCCCTGATCACCCAATTCCTGTTTATTCCCTACCAAGCAGCCTGATGTTGCTAATCTGAAGCATGGTCATCCCCCCTTCCTCTTTGGACCCCAATCATGTGGAACCCCCTGGGTTGGGGGCAGCCTATGTAAGTAGCTGCCATTTCAACTCTTCCTGCTTTCTGGGCTCTGTGCCTCCCCAGTTCTGGCTGGAAAGTGATCTGGATAGTGCACCCACAAGGGCAGGGGAAGAGGGTAGCGTGGGTCAGCTGATACCTAACTTACAAGCAACATGCAGGGTTGTAGGGAGGTGAGATCCTGAATCAGCAGGGGGTGACCCTTGCAGAGCTCCCAGTTGGGTAGAAGATAGGACTGTGCATCTCAGTGCAGATAGTAATTAATGGTGGCTTTAATTCCACAATTTCCCTTGGTGTCTATTCCACTGCCTCCCTGTTCTAACAAAGAAGGGTTTGGGGGGGGGGGTTTCTTAATACCCAATCTAAACTTACTTTTCTGCTAACTTTGAGCTATTAGTCTGTATCCTACTCCCTGTGGCAAAAAGGAAAAGTTTTTCCTCCTTCTTTCTGGCAGCCCTTCAGTCACTGGATCACAGTTGCCTCTCTGCTGCAGTGCTCCTTTTGAAGCTGGCACGTTAGGCAGCCAAGAGGGGGAGATGCACAGAGCTACTAGGAGTTATGGAAATAGGCAAGCTGGCTAGCCCCAGCCAAGTTTTATTAAGTGAGTGCATCTATAAGCTAGCCACAAAGCTACCCCCAGCAACCTGCCTGCATTTGTGTTGCTAGCTAGATATAAGTAACTGACCTCTCAATTTTCCTTAGGATACTCCAGAACACAGTGTTCTCCCTCCATTGTGCCTAGCTGCAGCCTGGAACTAGACCAAGCTCATTGATCCTGGCTGCTAGCTTCTTGTTCTCAAGTCCTGCCCTGATCTTTGCTGCCTGCTCCTGGTACCTTAGCAGGGACCCTAAGAGGCAACCCAGCCTAGGCTAATTGCCTAGTAGGCCACACCTGTCCTAAGGCTTTGGCAGGAAGCCCTAGCCCAGCTAAATACTCCAGCTGACTGTGGTCTGGGTCACCTGGTTGGTGGCTGGGAGAGCTTCTCTATTAAGTTCTACCTGAGGCCTAGGCTATCTCATAATTTCTGCTGATGGTTTGTCCTGGCAGATTGGTGTGGTCAGGCACCCCTGGTTTCTTGACCTTGCTTGTTCTGCTCCTGGACTCTGGTTTCTGGAACTTTTCTCAGGGTCTGGTAATTTGGTCCCTAACTCCTAAATATTGCCTTGGCTTGTGATTTGGACCTTGCCCTTAGAACTGATAACTTGATACCTGTTTGTTGGCCCCAGATTTAGCCTATATTTCAGACTCTTACCATAACCACTAGGCAAGACCACCTGTAACCCAGTCCTTTATGCCCCTGGCTTGTACCTTTATTTCAGTATCTTGCTCCTTCACAGACCCTAGCTTCTCTGTATGCCTGTTCCTGATCCCACCTAATGACTTTACTTTTATACCCTCGATTCCTGACTCCCTAGTGTCAGGCCTGACTACCCACACCCCAGTCACCCCCTGAAGAAAGCAAGATGGAAGTTGTGTGGCTTAGTGCAATGGGTGCTACTCCCAAAAAGTGCTGCTTTTCTAGTCTGGACCATTTCTCCTAATGCAGTGGGAATTTCCCCACTGCTGTGTTATCCATTGACCTTCAAGTGCAGGAGGCAGTGGCTCAACATGAAAAGAACTTCCTCCACCCTTTCCGCAAAAGACTGATACACATAAGTGGCCTAATCTAAAGGCCTGCTGTCCTCCAAAATAAATGGTGGGGCAGGGGAGATGCTGATTCTGCCATGAGCTACATTGATTTAAATTGAATTATCCCTGGGAGTTGCTTCATATTGGTACTAGGTTTTATTTATCAAGAGTCTCATGTCAGGTTAGAAAGCCTGATTACCTAGTTATTCATGGTGGTAACAAACCAAAACACCTCTATTGTAGCTGCTTAGAACCATGGACACTCAGAACAACATGGGGATTCTACTGCTGAATATATTAAGGATTTATTCATGATTATATTACTACAGACCCACAACACCCCTGTCTTAAGGTCTGATCCAGATCTCAGTAAGACTGGTTGACCTATTTGTTTGGGTTTGTTTGTTTTTTCCTTTCAGGGGTGTTAATCCTGATATACTCAAATGCAAGTGAAAATACAATAACTTCTCTTCTGGTAGCATCTATAGAGTGACCCGCTTATGATCCTTGACCTTATACATAGAACTTTTATCATTAGCGCACTCTGCCAGGAAGTGGGAAATTGTGTTACTTTCCTTCTCAGCCTAGAAGCCATAATCCTTCCTTAACCTCCAGGCTGTAGGCTAGACTTTGGGTGAAGGGTTTTGCTCCATCCTATCACCTGAAATTCCTTCTTTGCAGCAAACAGTGCAACAAAGAATTCAAGATTTGTGGGGGCAGAAAAGATTAAAAGCAAGCAGCTTATTTAGCTGGAAGATAAGGGTCTTATGTTCCAGTATCTGCTGCCAGGACTACTTCCATTTTATATATGCAAGTGTTGGATTACTCTCAGAAACATCCCTATAAGGAATGCCTAAAGCAAAGATTTTTGTGAGTGAGTCATTGGAACTGGAGAATACAAAACAAAGCAATTGGAAAGACCTAGACATGGGACTTGGGATGTTTAGGATCAATTCCCATGTTGTTCACTATGTAATACCGAGCCAGACATTTCACTAATTTTTGGTCCACTTTCCCCATCTGCAAAATGGAGACAACAGTGCTTATTTTTCTATGTAAATTAATTCAGTTCTATAGAAAAGAATACTGGAAAAAAGATTGGGAGCATCCATCTACTTAGAATGGAGCTCTGATTGAGTTTGAGGTGTATGGTCAGATAATTAAACCTCTTGGGAGTCTGTTTGGGAATGTCCACACATGCAAGCACATGCACTTGCAGCAGCTCATATAGAAGCAGTGCAGATTTGAGCGGGGGGGTTTTGCCTCAGACATGCACTTTGGTATGGGACAAATTGTGTCACTTGAGGCAAAATAGCCCTGCCTGGCTCCTCCTGGATCTACAGCCACTGGGGCTAGAGCCCAGGGCCAGCTCCTGTGCTGTCCCCAGCAGTATACAAAGCTGCCCTGTCCTGGCCCCATCACTAAAACGGCTGCCCGGTCAAGTAGCTCAGGGCTACTTGTTCTCAGGAGTTTCTGGGGCCCAGCCAATTGGTACCTGGGGACACTACCCCTTGTGCCAGCTGAACTGCTGCTGCAGCCCTGAGACTTCCCTGCACCCTTTACCCACTGCAGCAGTCTGACAGTGGAGGCTACTGCCTGGCTGTGACCTGCTGCACACCTTCCAACCTAGATGGGGACTGCACAGCCAGTAGAGGCATTTGTCCCTCTGGGCCAGCTGCCAGTGGGCTGTGGTTGCAGAGTTGGCTTTTGTGCAGCACTATTGCTATGTATGCCCCCTGCCCGGCCATCTGGGCAGCTGTCGCCTGGAAGATGTTCCCGGTGTGGTGGCCTACTCTGAGATCTGAGCAAACTCTCAGTTGGTGTGAATTAGTCACATTGCTTTCTTTGAGTTTATGCTGATTTACATTAGCTGAAATTATGAGCTACAATATGACTTTGATCCTCCATATACTTCCATTACTTCAGACTAAATTCTTCTGGGTTTGTTTCATTCTATTCCATTCTTTCTTCCTTTCTTCCCTGTCATTGTGATACCTAATTTCCATACCATAGAGAATAAAAACCAGAAGCAGCATGTACATGAGTTAATGAAAAATTTCCCTTGATTGTTAGCCAATTTTTTTCCCCAAATATTGGTTAATTCAGGAAAATAGGTATGTCTGTTTCTGTTGTTTTGCAGTCTCTGGCTCCCAAGGCAAAAGCGCTAACCCTACCCACCTGGGATATTTCTAGATGCACAAGACTCCTTGTTTCTTTCCTTCTTGTAAGTTATTTTCCATGTGTGTCTTTTATCAATAATTTAGTTTCACATGTACTAATGAGTTGTGGTGTGCCTGCCTTTTTTAATGTCTTTTTTCCAGATTTCAAAGTAAAATGAGGACTATAAAATATCAGTGTAATCTTCAATGGAGGTTTAATTGACTGAAAGGATATTAGACACCTAAATATCACTTTACAATGACCACTATTTTCCTTTTCTTCCCAACCTAGCTAACAACAGGTACTTAGGTTAGCCAAAGGGAGCTGGATATGATATTATTCATATCCTTCCATTGCATTACATTGTCTACTATATATTATTTTTATTTCTTTTAAATCTTTTTTTCCTCCTTCAGTTCCTTGGTATGTCAAAGAAAAAAAAAGTGAAAATCAGAGATAGTGGGGAACAAGTAGAATAAAAGCAGGAGGACTCAAAATGTGCCTATTTCTAGCTCATGATGAACAACATCAAAATATAATAGCTGAATCCATAAAAATTAAGACTCTTCCAAGGACACAAGAATGATAAGTCAGTTGCAGGGAAAGGGTAACAGAAATTCAAGCTGTATTTGTTTGTTCTTTGAATTTCCAACCCAGATCCCAACACCCTCAAAAACCCCAGAAATGACAATCTGAGTTGGTTGTGAAATTCTGTTTTAAATGTAGAGCTTTTCATTTTGTTCCAGAAAAGCAATACTGTTCTCTGTGAGAAAAGGAAGGCTTTTAGCAAAAACTTGCTTTTGGGGTTTTTTTTATAACACCATGCTTTGTTTCAAAATGCTGAGATTAGATATGCCCAGGATCTAAATGGGACTTGCATTCCTCTGAAATAAGAGAGAATGGGAAATGCTCTTTGATATCTCTTTGTTGGTCTTGGCTAGGATTAGAGATATAAGTTGTATATCCCTTGACCTCCTTCCACCACACACTTCTGAAGAGGAAGAATGAGCATGAGGTCAGACCAGTGATTACATCCCTCCACTAGTGTGTTGTTGGCAAAAGGAATTCATTGCTTCTGATTCAGAGCTCTGTCTTCTGTGCACCTATCATCTTAATGACTGGGCCATCTGAGCACATCACAATCTCTACCATAAGTTTTGTCTCAGCATCCCCATGATTTAGTAGCCTAAATCCATTTTAAGAATTCAGTTAAGGACAGATTTTGGAAATTTTTAGCCACCTAAAAGTACAGATTGGCACTTGGGGGATTTGCCTGGCTTTGGGAGTAAATACAAATTTAAAAAATGTGATGCATGGGGGACTTCAAAGTAGACTAAAAATACTAGACACATATTCTTCTTTGAAATCAACTATGACTCTCTCTGGCCACTCCTTGGGGTCTGTTTGAAAATTCCTCATTGAACCATTTCCAAAATCTGCACTCTTCTCACAAATGAGTCACATTTGCTGACTTACCGTTCTTTGTCAGCTATGATCCTTCTCAATTTTTAAGCATACATTTTAAGATATCTTTACTGGCTATCGTTAGACCCCAACTCCATGTGGTGCCCAATGACTAGGGAGATGGCAATCCAATTACTCAGAGAACAAACACCAGCACACATTGCTCACAACAGCTTTATTCAAAATGGAGACAGCTTCAGACTAGCTCCCAAAGAAACCGGGGAGCCACCACGAACATCAGTTCTTTCCACGTTTATATACCTTGGTTCATGCTCATTAACATTTACTCCGCCTTTGTCTCTCCTTTGTTCCACCCGTATTCCCTCCTAACTCAAGCTTCACTTCTGTTTACTATTTGTTTCATCAGCATGGAATTACTCATGCATTTCACTTACTTGCATGTCTTTTTTCTATGAGCTCATGCATAAGACCCTGACCCTGGCTTCTTTTGGTCAGTTGTGGTTTCTTGCTGATTTCTTCACCATCTCCAAGGTCTTACTTCTGCTTATCTCCAGCAATAGGTGGTGGGCTGCAGCCTGTTCTTCTTACATAATAAGCTGTACATCATACAACACTGTCACATTGCTTGCCTAAGCATCTTGCAATGTTACTTTTAATATATCATTCTGCCTAGTGTCAGCACCTTTGCTAAGCCACAGATTAAAGCCTTTATTCAGCTGCACATCCAATGCTCTCCAAGATCCAGTACAGTCACCCTAACACTTACGATGGTAGGATTTGATAGAGCTGATTGGATTTGAAATTTCAATTATGTGGAAAATACTAATTGAAAGTTTATCTTTTTAATTTGCTTTTTAAAATTGGAATATAAATCCATTATTTGATTTCCTATGTAAAAAAACCCTAAAATTTTGAAAATAATTTATTCTGACATTCTCATTAAAATGTTCCTGCCTGACAGTGTAAAATGTTTATTATTCCTTAAACCAGGGGTTCCCAAAGTTTTTATGCCACAGCCCGGCAAGCTGCAGCCTGGAAGTGGCTGCAGCCTGACAAGCCATGGCCCAGCAGTCACAGCCGACCATGGCCAGAATTTCCACCCGAAAGACAGGTAAGTTTACGTCCTCCCCAGGCAGTGGGGGTGGGTGGGCCAAACGCTCCACTTCCACAGGCCCTGTAGAAGGAGCCACAGCCTTTCCGCCTAACTCTGGGGTGTCACAGTTTGCTGGTCCACAAGCACTTCTGGTCCTGCAGCCAACCCGCTGCGGCCCGGCACTGAGCTATGGCCCAGGGATTTAGAACCCTTGCCTTAAACAATTTTTCAATCAAAATGGACATATTCTTGGAGAAAGATTTAATTTTGATACAATAACATGCCCTGGGTGAAAACTATTGATTTACAAAACATTTAATATGGTTCAGAAATGCACATTAGGATAGCTTATGCAAGATACCAGGCAAAACTGAGACGTCTCCGCTATGCTGCTCTTTGTTGAAGTTTAAATTTAAAAAATGACTAGTAAATGGAAATCCCTTCCCATGAAACCATTGTGGTGAGGTTGGATGAAATGTGCCACTGTTTTTACTCTGATTTGGCTTAACAAAATGCAAATGTTGGGTTTTCTCTGGATAACTTCTACTCTGGATAACATGGCAACAGTTTTCTCTGGATATATTCTACTGGACCAATTGTACAGATATCACCAGAAAACCTCTTACTTATGA
The DNA here is from genome assembly GCF_052110815.1 of Crocodylus siamensis. Taxonomy (NCBI): domain Eukaryota; kingdom Metazoa; phylum Chordata; order Crocodylia; family Crocodylidae; genus Crocodylus; species Crocodylus siamensis. The sequence goes on from NC_143400.1 coordinate 47,568,453, forward strand.
AAACATTTAATTACCTCAAATAATAATGAAAGCTGAAATATATTGCATTTTTAAAACAGGGAATTTCTAGTAAAGTTTCACTTTGAGAGAACCTAAAAGGATTTTTTCAACATTCACTTACTCTGCCACATTCAATCAGCAAGTGTCTATTAGCTAGAAAGTTTTAGCTGTGAGTGCCTGATAGACACAGATTTGGGTCATTCACCTCCCTGCCTCCCACTTGAAAAGACAACAACAGCATTGCTTCTTCCGTGTTATTTTATTTATCCATTTCAACTTCTTCTGTTTTCCAGCTGCAAAACTACATCAGTCTCCAAAAAGCATTTCTCTAGTAAGTCCGTAGGTATAATACAAATTTCCAGGATCTGAAATCCCGCTGGCTTCTCAGAAAGTCCCAATCTCTTTGTGGAAAAAAACAAAAATAAACAACTCTCCTCATTGCCCACTTTTCAGCTAATGCTTATTTTTTAATTTGTCTGAATTGCTGTTTTACTCATTGATTGTTTCCACCACACTGCAGAAAAAATGCCCGTGGGAAATCAGAGCACAGTGACTGAATTCATTCTCCTTGGAATTGCCGTTCCACACAGCCTACTGAGCTTCTTCTCCTGGAGGCTGCTAGCCACGTACCTGCTAACTCTGATGGGGAACATGGTAATCATCATGCTGATGTGGACAGATCACCATTTGCACACCCCAATTTACTACTTCTTCTTTAACTTGTCCATCCTGGAGATCTGCTTCACTGTTTCCATTATCTCAGTGATGCTGGTGAACCTACAGTCTCAGAGGAAAGTCATTTCCTTCTCTGGCTGCATTATCCAGCGCTTCTTCTATTTCTTCCTTGAGATAGAAGAGTTCATGCTCTTAGCTGTCATGTCTTTTGACGCCTATGTAGCCATCTGCAAGCCACTACACTATGCTACCATCATGAATGGTAGAATGTGCATCCAGCTCATGATAGTTTTCTGGTTGGGAAATTTCCTTTTTGTAATTGGCCTAGATGTTATCCTCTTTATGATACCATATTGCAAATCTAATGTAATTGACCATTTATTTTGTGATGCTGAACCCTTCTTGAGACTTTCATGCAGTGCTACCAGATTCATGGAGGTTGCAAATTTCCTAGCTATTGTTGTATTAATGAGCTCATTAGCAGTGACCTGTGCATCATCTCCATAGTGTGGAGGATTCCAACCACTTCTGGGAAAGCAAAAGCTTTCTCCACTTGTGGAGCTCAGATCACTGTTGCCTCCATATGCTATGGTAGTGTTATATTCATGTACATGAACATTTCAAGTACTACTTTAGTAACAAAAAGGTTTTAAGTATGTTGACCAGTGTAATAACCCCCTTGTTGAATCCATTCATCTACACCCTGAGGATGAGAAGATGAAAGATGCTTTGAAAAAAGCTTTGGCATATAATACCTTTCCCCCCAAAGGTCTAAGAATCAATAAGATGATGTTAACACTTAAATCAAACAAAATCACTAAGAAATAGTTTCAGAAATGGATGGGACTATAGTTCAAATTGGCCACAGCAATATCACATTTATTGAATCTTCCCTAATTCCTTTCTTTTCTCCATTTTGGAAGCCCTAAATACTTTTAAAACTCTGGTTCTAAGCACTTAGGGTCAATAAGTTAAAGACCCATTAATAGAAGCAAGTGTCAGCTAGTTCTGTAGGGAGTCTAGTTGCAATAGTACTGGGACAACGGATGTATAATCTAGAGGCATAAAGTGAACAAACTGTGAAAAGACTGTACTTTAAATATTGTTTTGAATAAAATGAACCAATAAGGTTAGTTAATATATAGGGACCAGATTTCGTTATTTTTTCCCTTTCCATACAATAGAGCAAATAAAGAAAAAAAGATGGATAAAGGGGACATAAGAAGCCATATTTATCCACATTCTCCGAACTACTCTCAAATTCTGTCTCTTTCTTTCCCTCTGCTTTCTTTTATTTAATTCCCACCCCGCACATACCACTTCCTTTTCTTTTACTAATGCCTGCCTGCCTTCATATGTACTTGTGTTACTGTCTTCTTTTAACTTATGCCACTTATGGCAGAAACTTATCTCACTTGACATGCCAAATTATCAGTAATACTGCTGCTTAACTGCCATTCTCGGCACTTATACACAGTTTGTGATCAATGGCCCAAGCAATATTGACATGTAAGAATCTACATGGCTACTGAAACAAATATCTGGGGAAATATAAGTCCAGAAATTGTAACTAGGAAAAAACAACACACCCAGCAGGTGTTAAATCCTAAAGATGCCCCACTAGGAAGTCAAGATGGGGAGCTATGTGGGGCCAGGTAGAAAAGAACAAGCAATAGAACAAGTGGCTAAGTGATATGTATGTTGTTCTGAAAATGCATGGGACATACCCCCCTTGCTGTCAATGAGACAGGAACTTCCCCACGGCTCTCTATCTATTCCTTCCAATAAATATTATGTACACAGTGCATGGGCCCATCTTCAAGAGCAGGGGTGGGAATGTTGGATTGGGATTTGAGATCCAGATACCTTGTTCCAAAGGGAACTCACCCTCAGACTAACCACAACCTTTCTGTTCAATAATTGATAAATGTATTGGTACATAGTTATAACAGAAAAGAAGCAATACAAACAATCAAGAAAATATATATATCTACCAAATCCAAGGGCTGTCAACAGAGTTAAAGAATATGTGGCCAGGACACAATCTTCACTCTGAGGTTCTCTTAAGTGTCAGATGTAGAGGTGGGATGCTGAGGCCCAAACACACCCCCTACAGTGGTTTACTCTTTTTGTGCCTCAGTGATTTTCTTGATCTTTAAAAGACAATTTGTTAATTAATTTCTTAGTATGTTCCAACTGAGTAAAAATTGATAACCTCCTGTTACCTAGGAAGGTAATTCAATCAAAGTTGTGACTTTCTGATAGCCAATAATGAACAGTTTATTGCTTGGGTTTCTCTCTTGATTTACACAACTACAAGAATGCTTTTAAGACGCTGAGCTGCAGGGGATAAAAGGGGAATGAAGCGGCTGATAAGGCATGCTTCAAGAGTGAGAAAACCCTCAACACAAGAAGTGCTACTGCACCCAGCTGATCTTTTGGTGAATGGATCCTCGCCTTGAAAAGCTGACATGACTAAAACTGCCTCTTTGCTTGTACTGGTTAGACACTATTACCTTTACAGCTACATATATCAAATGAGTTGTCATGTCAATCCTTAATACACTAGTCCTAAATCCAATTTCATAACTCATGTCAAAACTGGGGGTAATAGAGTTATTTCCTTATTTCACAGGAATGTTTTGTGGTTAAATTCTTTGAAGACTCTACAGTGCTCAGATAAGCGTGGGATGAGATGGATAGCTTGGAGGAGAGATAGCCAACCTAAAGCATATGGCAGATCACAGAGGAAACCAACAGCACAAAGGCACTTAGAGCAGGAAATGCAAAGCAGAGTATCAGATTGGACACTGGGAAGGAGTCAGAGTGACTCTTGGGAAGGATGTAGGTCTAATTTTTGGGACACCTACCAACTGCCCACCATTACCTCAGATACCCAATTTTAATGAAGCTCCCAAGATGTGGAAGTTTAAGAGGGATACATGGAAAAACTAAATTCATTACCTAGAGGTCTAACAGTATGAGGATGATTTAATAGAGCATACTGTTTAAATATTCCAGCTCACTGGGTAGAGGTGACCCATAAATCTTTAAACAGGCTCTGTGTCAAGAAAGTACCTCTTGCATATTTAAGGGACTTACACAGGAGAAGTCTAAGAGGCTCTCAGCTTGGAGGATGGGATAAAATGCACATCCCCTACCTAGTTTCTTATATTGGTCTCCAATGTGAATATTAGCTTATAGCTATTTGACATCTACATAATGTACAATAAGTTCATGGAAAGAGAGATTCTGATTTTATCGAGAAGTCCAAGTACTTTCCTGGACACGTTATGGTGGGTGCATTCAGAAGTGCCCAGGGAGAAGGAAAATTAGAGCTGTGTGATGCAGCCAGTAACAGAGATGGTGGTTCTGCCAGCCACAAAGCCAGACAGCATCTTGGGCACAGTGACTGTTGTGTTTGAGATCTAAATGGAGGAGAAACTGAGGAAGAAGAAATATGTGGGCATGTGCAGGCAGCTGTTTTTTCCACACTGTGGCAGTGATGACAGCATTATCCAGGATGGTCATAGCATATGACAGCAGAAAAATAGTGAAGAAATGCATCTGTGTGTTGTTGCCTCCATGGACCTGTTAGGTCCTGCTGCAATGTGGTTTGAATAAGCACACAGCAGGTATTCATTGAGTATAGACATAGCATAACCTTCATTCACACTATCATCTAGGTGATCACATTGTCCAACAGCACGGATAGTGTAGTTTTAAATACAAATCCAAAGGGCATTTCTGTTCAACTCTGGATTGACTCCTGGCTTACAGTGAACTGTGGCTTGACTGCTGGACAACTGCAAACACCCGGTTTCAATATCTAGCTCACTGTGAGCCCAATTTCTAGAAATTGCCCTATTAACCAGGCATCCTTCCCCAACCTCCCATGCCCAAAGCTCTAATAGCAAGTGCCAAAAAACTCTTGTCAGGAGAAAAGCAGTTAATTTTTGGAAATTTCAAAAATAATTTAATACCATATTTTCCTGTCTATAAAGCATGCCCCTTGTCCCCCCCTCCCCCATACACACCAAAAAAGCGTGATTTAAATATAAAATGTGTCCTCGGAATAATTAAAACACATGTAATGAAGTTTGACCAAATTTAAAGAAAAAAATGAAAGGAAAAAAATGATTGTACAATTCTAACAGGGTACGAAGGAATGGTGGGACTTATACACACATGCATCATCTTATACATTAGATATCAGCTATCCAACTGGTGGTCTCTGAGAGGTTAAATTGCAGCCTTGCATAAGAAAAGCCACACTGCAGGCCAGCTTGCCGTGGAACCATGCAGTATGTACTTCAGCATTGAACTTCTGTAAGTAAATGACTACTTGTAGCAGATGTTTGTTCTTTCCTCAACACCTGTATCCTCTAAGTGTGTTCACATAGAAGAGTTTCCTTCTTTCTCTCATGTACAGTGCAAGTACATAAATACATACACCGAAATCGGCATGTGTAATTTTATTTTGTTTTTCTCCCCCAAGCCATAAACACCTGGGCTTCATATAGCGTATTCTACCATTTTTGGTGACATATTTCATTGATTTTTTTTCAGTGACAGCCATAGAAAAAGGAAGTTAAGGTCATCACCATTTCTGAACAGGGGAAGGAGGAACCTCTCATAATTTTAGAGTTTTCATCTATAATTTAAACTTGACTACATCATTTTGGACTGATTGTCTATCAAATCAGGGGAACATAGCTCTCAGAATGGTCCCCAACAAGATATTCACTATTATATTTTACATGAAAAAGTACCATTAGATTGTGTTGGCCACCAAATATCATCCAGCTACTCCTACACTGTGACCTTTGATTTTTGTTTGCTTATAGCAAGTCTTCCTGAAAAGTATCCAGTCTTGAAATGAATACTTCTTGAGCCAGAGAATTGACTTCATCCATTGATAATTTTCTCCAATATTTAGCCAGAATCACTTTAAAATATGCAAAAAAATAAAGCTGATTTGAATGTGTCTAGATTTCAATCCTAGGTGTTGGCTTTTGTCATGGATAAAGGTTAGTTAGTCCTTCTATCTTGCCCTGGAAAGATTATAAAAGGGGGAGGGAAATCAGAAATGATAGGACAAGATGACTATCAGGGAAGCACCTGTGGCCTAGGATAAGCTCTGTAACCAGTTCAAGATCACTTTGGAATGGAGAATGATGGGATTTGGATGGTTCTTCTCAGGTCTTACCCATGCGCTGCCTGATGTTCTAGACAAGCCTTTCTTCCAGGGTCCAATGTGGCAGTAACCATGATCAGAGCTCCTCTTGTGTGTGTCCTGATGGAGGAGAACTGGCACTAAGGGCTGGACTATTAAGATTATTAGCTCATCTGTGACACCAGCCACAACAACAAAGTTGTGAGAGCGTACAAACACCCACATGCCTTCTGATGGCTCTGCAAAGCTCCTCCTGGAACAGTACGACTCTACCATTTTAGCTCTTTGACAATTTTCTCAGTGCATCCTGTGAGGCACCAGCTCTTAAATGGACTGTGGCAGACAACAGGAGTTAAAGGCATGTCTGCATGGGCCTGCTGTTGGCTGCCAGCTGATAACAAAAGTTCTGTTGTTTGCAATGTTGGTATTTTCCCAGCAGAGCACACTGTTAAGTCTTTGCAGTGTGGACAAGGACCATATATATGTTTAAATAGATCTGGGAAAGATTTTTTTTTGATAAATACTGCAACTGACAAAAACTAGGAGGGAACAAGAATTCAATTTGAATTTGGCAAATGGTTGACCAAAGAAAAGAAAAAAGAAAGAGTAAAAAAAAAAAAAAGACCAGTTTCATAATTAAGCTTTTCATTCTAGCAATGTTGAAATAATTCACTTCAATCTTGAAACAAAAGGTACTGATTTTTAGTTTCAACACTTAAATTTAATTTTTAAATTAGTTTAAATGAATTGAAAATGAGTAAATAGATATTTAAAAAAAAACAAAAAACCCTCTACCCTGACCAGTAAATAAAAACAAAAATTTTTCATCTGGGGTAAAATTGCATGTTTTAGTCTGACTCAGAATGGTTTCACTCAAAATATTGGGGAAGAAAAAAAGTTCTGATTTGACCTCGAATATTTTCCCCCCAATAACTCATTGTTCCCTAGTTCTAATCCTGAAACACTGAAGCTCTTTCAGAGTTACATGATAACAAACTTTTCAAGCAACTTTTGGGATCTAATTATCTGCAAAATAATGAGATTGTAAGTGTGAAGGGAAAACTCAAAAGTCAATAACAATGTTATCTCAGAAACACAGTTCCCTGCACCAATTCCAATAAATGAATTTTACAGACTTATAATTAACAAACTAATGAACTGATCTGGAATTAAAAAGTTCTGAAGGCTAGGGAGTGGAAAGAGAAGCTGAACAAACTACAATATACCTTATGTCACTTACCATCTCTGACTCATCAGAAGTATGACTCTTATTATTAATTAATCTCATGATGATGAAGTTGTAAAGAAAAATTGTGGGCTAGTCATTCCTAATGTGAAGTTCACTGTCTGAGGATGGAGGCATTCCTACTGCAGCTATTCTGTGTATGCAAGGAGCCTGTGATAGTCATAGTCCAAATCTATGGCTTTTACTCAATGCTTACTGACTCCTAATACATAATTATTTAATATTCTCTTCCAAGTCAATTAGTTCCATTATAAGGACCCAACTTTTTATATTTTCTTTTGGCTGTTGTAATATCTATTAGGGGTGTATGAAGCGAGCCCTATTCAATAAGGATTCAGATTTGGCCTGAATTGGGGACAGTTATTCTATTCATTGATTTGGGTCACTGCCCCCCGATTCAAATCGGCCGAATCCAGATCTGAAGATTTGATGCTGAGTCAGAGAATCCTCAGTTTGGACATAGACACAGCTTTAAATGTTTTTTCTATATACCTCAAGGTTCCAGCGCAGCTTGTGAACACTGCGATGTTGGGGCTCATACAGTGTTCCACAGGAACGTGGAGATTTGGCCACCGAATCAGGCTGAATTTCTTCCAGATCAAATCGGGGACCGAAGCTTTGCATGGCTCTGACATCTATACCACATAGACCTTTTTAAGTCTCTTTGCACACATCAGTTCAGTGTTTCTGGTCCTTTAATTCACTGAGGGTGAGATTACAAATAGCACGTGCCAATTCTAATGAATGTTAGGTTGTGATAAAATTAACGTGTGCTGTCAACAATTGCATGTAATGAGTTAATACCATTTCTAACATTCTTTGCTTTGACCTGCCTCTACAGGGCTGGTGAGAAGAGGTGTGGCTAGGAGCTCCTAAATCTCCCTATGCCTGCCTTGATCAATGACTCCAGCTGCAGCTGGTGGTGGGAAAGAGGAGCCCCTGGAGCACTTGAACCACCTCTCTGCCCCTATCATGCCCCAGATCACTCCCTCACTGCATGGCTCATCCCCCCATATTGGTCCCCGCCCCCAGATCACACCCCCGTTATCCTAACCACCCTTCCCCCACCACCCTAAACAGCCTGAGAGCAGCAGTGCCAATGGTATGGGTAGAGGGAGGGTTCTCCTTCCCTGCCTGCTTTGGGGTCTCTGCAACCTGTGCCACCCCTATAAACCCAGATCCAGCTGTTAGGGTAACTTGTCATATTTTATGCTTTGAAGTTGCACCTGTTTTCAGAGTGGTGAATTACAGTATTGTTTAAAGTTTTCTTTTATGTTCAACCTTATTTAATCATTTCTTAAGTTCTGAATAGCCTCATTATTATCAGAACTTTTCATTTTGCTGGTTTCTACAATATCAGCTGCCCTTGCCTCTTGCAAGCAGCTTATGACCTTCAGTTTGTTCACATGATATTTCTTTCCTTTTCTAACACTATGAGAAGTTTTTCTAACACAGCATAGTAATAGTTTTGTTACCTGCTCATATTAACTGAATTTGGAACTAACCGGCTGAATCAGAGGGATGAAATATTGGATATGTTAATAAAAGGTGATAAGAGAAACCAACGGACAGTGCCCATAGTAAGCCAGCAGAAAAAGGCCAAATTATGAGGTATGCCAATGATAGGTCTGTTGAACAAAGAAATATTCTAACAGGATAAAATATGTACAGTATGCTGACCACAGAGACTGTTCATTGAGGGAGCGAAGTTGAAGTAAAGCTTAAGAGGGGGCAGCAAGAAAGTTATGTGTGTCATTGTCGTCATCATTAATCCGGTCTTCAACACCTGTCTGGACCGTCTCAGCCAACGTTGCACCATTTGCTTTCCGAAACTGAGTGGCAGCTTTTTCTGTTGAGCAAAGTAATATCTGGGATTGGGTGAGATCATTGTACTAAGTGTTTTTCTCTCTGTGTATATAAAAACTTTTAAGATAACATTTATTGTATTACTAAGGTTAGACTTTAATTTTAGGACACCGAGTTGTCTGTGTTCATATTTCACGTTCCATTTAAGGGTTAATTATTCTTTAGCGATCCCTAACCACTATCTGGTGGACAGTGATGATAACACAGCTACCACTGGGCTCTGTGACTGAAAGGGGCTAAATCAGAGGAGGGCTGGGGATGAGAATCTGCCAGACAGCTGCTGGATCCAGAAATGCAAGCATACTGCAGGCTGCAGGGATCCTAGAGGTAGGCAGAGAGGAGGAACCTCCCCTGACCCTCCACTGCTGCTGTCACTGCTCCCAGGCTGACTGGGGAAGCAGGGAGATAACCCAGATTTGGAGGGGCTCATGCATGGAAAAGGGGATGATAGGGGCACAATTTGATGAGCAGGGAGATGTTTCAGGTGGCAGGAAGGGGATCTGGGTGGTGGTAGGGTGGAGATAAGGATGACAGGAGTAGATCTGGTGGTGGAAGGGAAATCCAGGGTTTGATGCAGGCCATCCAAGGGGAAAGGGGGTGTCACAGTTTGGCAGCTCCCTTCCCACCTTATGCTCCCTCCTACTTGACTTCTCCCCCTGCCTTCTCCATTCTGTACTCCCTCCTCCTTTCCCAGGCCGTCCTCCCCCTAGAGGACGGTCCACTGCCAGGCCTCCGGGCCCCATGCGCAGACCAGCCCCGGGACCCCCCACTCAGGAATGAAATTATGAGAATGACACAGTGGGTAGAGATGATGAAAAAGAGTAATCTCAAACAGGAATATCTCTGCATAGACTCTTTCCAATACATCACGCTGGCATCTTTCTGAGTGGCCCTGTACAGATTTATGTTTTTGAAACACCAGACCATAGCACTAGTTCCCCCACAGAACTATCAGACAGACAGACAAAGAGATTTTCAACCCTGTCTATCCAGTGCTGATACACACCTCTGAGAGAGAAAATATTCAAATCTAGCATGCCTTACAGGGAGGGGGATTACAAGTGTGGGAATATTTTTTAGATGGTTATGCCATCATTGATGAGAAACTCACAGCCTTTGAATTTAATGGCTTCTTTTTTCCATGGCCGTGTCACCTTCTACCATGAAAATGAGCAGAACCCGTTGACAGGGACAAGCTATGGCTTTTTGAATTATCAGACACAGTACAAGAAAGTAGGGTTTGCTGTCAGAGCCTCTTGGAAGCACGAGTGGAAGACCTTGTTAGAATCAGACAGGGAGCTCGCAGATTTCTTAAGCAGAACCCAGCTGCCTTCTCCTAGGGAACGCTCTCTTTGGAGGGAGAACTAGTGCCATCTGTCTCTTACAAAACTAACCCAGGTGAGCAAATTCACTGTTATGATTTTACCCGTCCCTGCCCCTTAATAAACAAAACAAAGGAAGAGCCCACCAGGCACCCTGAAATCATTCACGATGATTTCAGTCCCCTGTTGATTTATTTTGGATTGGCCAGGGTGAAATTGTACCCACCACAGTGCCTCTTTTTCCCTGTGTTACCTGTCAGGGTGAATGGGAAACTTATGTTCCTTCTGTGCCACACCTGTGCGGAAACAAACCAGCCAAAGTGCACCCATGCTGATGAGGAAAGGGCCCTCCTGGGCGCTTGGTGTATGCCAGAATTGAAAAAGGGTATCATAACGGGGTACAAAGTAGCTAAAACCTATGAAGTCTGGCATTTTCCTACAATAACTAACATGCTTTTTGAAAAGTATATAGAATTCCACCTCTGACAGAAACAGGAAGCCTCAGGGGATCCCACCTGGTGTACTGACAAAGAAAAACAAAACCAACATGTGGCCAATTTCTTCCAAAAAGAAGGCATGTCTTTGCACGGTTGGGCTTAAGATGCTCTGGGTGTAAAGTGTCAAATCACAAAATTGTTTCTAAATTCTTTGTGAGACAACTTTGGCCAGAGGACAAACCTCCCTAACACCAGCATTGTGAGAGACCCCAAAGAACTCTTTGGCTATCTCTTTTCTCCCACTTATGACAGTTCCTCTTGTGACTTTATTGATGATGAGACAGACTACCAAAGAGCACTACATGGGCTCAGGCAACACTAATATATTTATAGCCTGTTTCATGACAGCATATGCATGCTTAGAGCTGTATGAGCTGTTAGACAGCTTGCAAGACCAGTGCCTATACCATGACACAGATATTTGTGAACCACGAGGGAGACCGGTACTCCCAACCAGCTGATTATTTAGGTGAACTCACTCATGAGATCTTGCCAGGTGGGCACATCATGGAGTCACATCATGCCTTGACTTGAAAAATTAATACAACAGCTGGGGAAGGCCAAGTGCATATTCACACTAATATGCCGCTGCACACCTCAGTGGCATTGTGGTGTTCACCACAGATGGGAGATATGTCTATACTGTGCCAGGTTAGCACTACAGATCACTTGAGGCAGCAGCCCTGATGGCAAATCCAGCTAAATCCTGACTTGGTTGCAGGAGACTAAGGGTGGGATCATGTTACAACTATTTCTTCTTAAGAATGCTTAAAACTTGAAAGAATGCACATTTGGGCTCATAAACTACTATTAAGTGCTCTTTAGGCATCTATGCCACATCAAGGGACAGTTGTCATTGATTTGTGCTAAGTAGGTAATTTGCAGTGGATTTATAAGCATTCCATTCACGTAAAAGGCCCAATATGGAGGTGTCCAGCATACCAAGATACACCGTTCCCAGACTTTCCCATTCTTCTCTCCTACTGAAACCTCCAGCTGCAGGTGAGGCAGCAAAAGGGAAACACAAAATACTGGGGGTGTTTATCACTGACACACCAAGCTTCAGCATCTTGCACTTTATGCCTCTGACCTCTGTTCCCCTGAAAAATGTCAACTACCCAGATGCTGAGGGGGAAGACAATGTCCCCTGAAACTTGAAGCAACAGATAGGAGGATCACCAGAGGGCAGGTGTGACTTTGGGCAAGGGTTATCTTTGAACTGTCCTACCCAGCTTAAGCTAGGGTATTGTTAGGCCACTCCATGAAGAGAAATTGAGCAATCTGGATGCACAGTTCCCTGCCCTTCTGTCCTTGAACAACCTTCCTGCATCCCAAGCTCTAATGCAGAATTAGCCCAAAACAAACTTTCCCACATACCCCCAGTGAGTATCACCCTTGCTTACAAGGCGTCACACTGCTGTCTCCCAGGAACCCTGGAGGTGTGATCTACTCCACCAGTCTCAAGGCCAGGCACACAGCACTCTCCTTGGGGTGCTATGCAGTTGACTCACATGTACATGGACCACTCTGAGCCAAGATAATTTTAGAGGTGTCCCTCTCCAGCCTTTCACACTCCTGGAAAAAGGACTGCCTAGCACAAAGTGTGTTGAGACAACAGAATCCAAGGAGGCATGCTTCCCTGTGCTCCCTACTCTCTCTAAAGCTTACCCTGGCTGCTCCACTCCCAGAGGAGGAACAGAGTCCTGGATCCTGGCCACACTTCTGCTCGTTGAACCTGCCAGTGGCAAGTCACAGATGTGCAGGTCAGAAATGGCATTAACCCTTAACCAGTGACTGCCCTGAAACTGTTCTAATTAACACTGCCTAACATGCTACAGGCTTAAAATAGTTTAAAAGTAACTTGTAACACTACCATAATTGAATCCTCTGTATGAGTTTGGTGAAATAACCCTTGAAGGTGAGGACTGAGATCTTTGAAATCCCTGGAAAGTGTTAGGACCATTTGTAAATGTTAGAATTTGTAAATGTTAGGACCATTGTTACACATTACATAAGCATTTAATTGTGCTCTTTAGAGCACAGGTTGGTATAACAGGGGATTCTAACCTCTGTTAGTTATGCAGAGACAATGTTTACACCAAAATTTCTTGTAAGCCATATCTGCAAGGCATGTCTGCAAAGTCAAAAGTAGGCTTTATCTTACAAACTAATGGAAAAGGATAGGGGAGACAAATACATACATGTCAGATCCCTATCTGATTTATATTGCCATATCATGATTGAAAATGGCAAATTTGTTTCCCCCTGGTGGAAGTGGAGGCAGTTCCACTGAAGACACAAAATGAGGTCCTCCCACAGCATCAATCAGTCAAGTTGCATCCAACTCTATGAAGTCATGTTCATTTGCTGAGGGTCTAGCTCTAAAAGTCAAGGTCTAGTTCTTCCCTCTGATGCATCAGTTTTACACAGACAGTTCACGCTGTGAGCTGCAATGGCACTACTCCTGCTTTAGAAGCCTGAAGAAAAGACTTGGCCGTGGTTTGCTGATGGTCATGAAATGGCTCTAAGAACAATCCAGTGCACTTTGGTAGACACTATGCTGTCAAAAACATCCCTGACACTGCCCAAGAACTGCAGAGTGAGAGCAAGTTCATTGGCAAAGGATGGGCACCTGGTGGTCAGTGAAGAACAGACAGTGAGCCAGTTTCCTCAGAGCAGCAAGGATCTCTTTGTTCCTCATGCTGTAGATGATGGGATTCATTGTGGGGGGCACTACTGAGTATGTGACACCCACAGTGAGATCCAGCCCTGAAGTACTGTGGGAGTTAGGTTTGAAGCATTCAAATGTGACAGAAAAGACAAACAAAGAGACCACAATGAGATGAGGGAGGCAAGTGGAGAAGGCTTTATGCCGACCCTGCTCTGAGGGGATTTTCACAACTGTGTTGAGGATCTGAATATAGGATGCAACAATGAGAATAAAACAGCCAAAAAATATAAAGAAAGTTAAAAACATCAGACAGAGTTGCCTAAGATACATGTCCCAGCAGGAGAGCTTCAGGACCTGGGGAATTTCACAGAAAAAAAAGTCAACTACATTACCTCCACAGAAGGTGAATGCAAACAAGTTCCAAGTGTGCATGATAGAGTTGAGTATCCCTACTACCCAAGCACTGGATGCCATTTGGACACATGCTCTTCTGTTCATGATCATCTCATAGTGCAAGGGCTTGCAGATGGCAATGTAGCGGTCGTATGCCATGATACTGAGAAGACCAAAATCGGTTCCCTCCAAGAAAACAAAGGAAAATACTTGGGTGGCACACCCGAGATAGGAGATTGTTCTGATGTTCAGCAAGGAGTTGACCATGGCTTTTGGGATGATGACACAGATGGCTCCAATGTCCACGACGGACAAGTTCATGAGGAAGAAATGCATGGGGTTGTGGAGATGGTGGTCAAGGACTACAGCAATGATGATGAGAAGGTTCCCCAACAGGGCTACGAGGTAAATCACTAGGAACATAACAAAATACAATATCTGCAACTCCCGAGCATCAGAGAATCGCAGGAGGATGAACTCAGACACAGAGCTTTGGTTCAACATTTTCTTTCTTGTCACATTGTGGGCTGCCTGAAGAGGGAATGACAGATATAAGAGCCCAGGGTTAGATTCATCACAAAATGGTCCACCTATAAATACCTATTGAATCTCCTAAAGACAGAACCTCCCTGATGTTACACACTTGCCTGCATTAAGCTCCCGCTGATTTCCATTAGGTGCACTCAAGTTGAAACACCATTCTGAGTTTGCCTTTTTCTTTACTCCCAAACTTAGCCAAGACTAAGCAGCCACATTTTGTTCAGTGAGCTTACTCCCAGTTAACATATTGCCGGGGAGGATCATTTGAGCCCAAAGATATAAGAGCATTTTCACCTAGAGGAGATTCACAGACCAACAGTACCATTGACTTTGGAGGACAGGAGAGATCTGTATGGAGAAATAGAATAACAGTCTCCCCATTTAACAAATGGTAAGCCACAGCAACTTGGGCCAGACCCTGATCTACCCTATCAACATCATTTCCTGCCAACCTAGACCATTTGTATTCTGAGAAAAGAAACAGAAAAAAAGACAAGCAGATAAATATCTATGTTAGATGAATATTATTAATGAATCAGAGATAAATAAGAAACAAAGCTTCCCTCCTCGCCCCCCCTTCTGTTTCTTTTATTTTTTCTTTTTCACTGCTCTAAGTTAATTCTCTGCATCGGGTGTCTATCACGTTCTGGTTACTTTTTTGTGCCTTTCCTTTTTCTGTTGGTATTCTGCCCTTTGTATCTGATATTAACCATTGCCCTGCACCACCACAAGGCTACCCAGCATGGAGGCCCTCAAAGAAATATATTCCACATAGAGGGATAATATGCAAGGGAATGAAACTTCAAAGTAGCTTAAGTTTTATTGGGTACAGTCCAGTTTGGACAGAAGCAAAACCAAACCAGAGTGAAGCTGCTCTGTTGTGAGTAAAAGGGCCAATCCTTTTCACAATAGTGTGCCTTAGATAGCCACATAACTCAGTTTTTCCCTTATGTCCCTACTGCATGCGTATAGTACGCTGCACCACACCCACATGGACATCCCAGCAGAACAGGTTGATCTTGCACATGCATCATACCAGGCAAGTCCTGACAAGTGAGACACAGAATAATATGACTAGCAAGTATTTTATACTAACTCTTAGCCCAAGAGCTTATGGAGCAAGAAAATATGGGGTATAGTTTCCCCCACCCCAAGCAGATTTGATACTCATTCTGCCACTTTTCAGTACAATTTTCTAACAAGCAGGTGATATAAGTGGCATAAAAATGTTCAAAATGAAATGAGGTTTGACCCCAACTGTCTACATATGGGTCTAATGAAGTTCAATGTAACAGCTTTGAACATTAGTTCATTTTAAAGTAGATGGATAACAGGATTTAAGTTGCAGTAAGGAAGATCAGGTTATATATTAGGGATCGTGTTTTCACTAGAAGGGTAGTAAAACAATTCATCATCCTACGCGGGGAAGTTGTGGAATCTCTCTTCTTAGAGGTTTTTAAGACCAGGCAAGAGAATGACTTGGCTCAGATGATATAGTTGGGGATGATCCTGATTTCAGCAGGGATTGGACAAGATGACAACCCCTTCCAACCCTCAACTTCTATGATTCTATGACAGACAAAAAGACAAGAGAGGCAGACACATTGAAAATCTATACTTTTAGCAGTCCCCCTCCCCCTCCACATGCTCCCTGCTCCATTTCTTTCTCTACCTGTTTCTCATCTGCCCTATTTTTCACGGCTTCAGTTATTCCTCAGTTATGCCTTTCTGTCTTTCACCATTGAACTGACCAGGGCTCGGCAATATCCCACATATACTCTTTAATCCAGGTTACCAGTGTTTAGGTACAATGTAGAAAATCGTCTTTAGACTTAATACATTGTAGACATCTGTGAATCACCTTTATTATTTCCCCTCACTTTCCACCACACATAACCAGGAGAAAAGCAACCTTATCCAGCAAAGTGATGTAGTGCAACAGGACTACCCCAGTTGCTTGAAAGCTAAGGCAGAACTCCTGTAATCTAAACTAAAGTAGCCACAGTTTATTTTGGTTCAATCTACATTAGACAGGACACCAGCCAAGGTAAAATTGTTCACATAAGGGCTTAGTGAAGCTCATCTAAAGCATATGAAGACTTAAAAAATGACTTGGATGCCACCAGGGTGTTACAGGTAGGCAAGCCCTCAATTTTCACTTTTGAAAATTTTCTGACAACAAAAATCTGGAAAGAAAATGTATGGCTCTTGAATGGTTGCCAAACAAGCCATGGGATCAGAGGGTCATAAGAACCTAGGGCCCGAGGGCACCTAGTAAAGTCACCCATGTACCCCACTCCTCAAACTAGGATATCGTGCCTAAAGCATCCCCGTAAAAAAGGTATTACATCCCTTATGTAATCCAAAAATCTCTAAAAACAGCAGCAAACTTACTGTGCTTCTATGTGTGGAACCATCCATGTTGATATGTGTTTCTTGTTCCAAAACCAGAGTTCTTAGAATCAATCTATCTATCTATCTATCTATCTCTCATTCTCTAGCCCTGTTAATCAAACTATATAAGTAGTTATCGTCATTCAGGGAACATTTTAAAGTCCATCTTCTGAAATATTTTGAGATTGCTTCCTGCCTGCAAAGGATAAGTTTAGTCAAGCTCTGTGCTGTGAAAGAATATTTACCAATGTCTCGTCCAATGCGCTTCCAGGTAGGCAGTCCCCAGACACTTGATCAATGCCCAAATAAAGGTAGCAGGTGAAATAGACAAATACACCAGGCACTTGATGAGGAGCCAGGATTAGAGTTGGGTAGGAAACATTCTGATGAAACAGCATTCTGGCCCCAAAAGTCGGCTCTCCATTTTTCATGCATGTTGTTTTAAACACCTTTGGTCCAAGATTGATTTTTCCTATATATAAGCCAGGGTCCCTACACCACTCTAAGCCTCCTTGTTATGTATCAGACAAGCCTATTACACTGCCCTGGATACAAGGGTTTTCATCCCCTTGGCCACACAGCACCAGACTCCTTTAGAACAAGTAATAAGGTGTTGCAAAGATCCCAAATTCCCAGATTCCCAAATTCACCCTATATGGCTATTTCTAAGCCCACATATACAGATTCACAGATTCACATGTAAGTTGAGGACTGGAAGAGACCTTGTATACCATCCCTGCTACTGAACACCGTGCTCAGCTCTCTTTTTCTCACTGAATTGTTTCAGCCCAGAAGACAGGGCCTTTCTAATAGTCACTGAATAATACAGCTGTTATACTGCCACCCTTCATGCTTCTCTGATAAAAAGTAGCAAAAGGAAAGTTATGCATCTTGAGGCAGCAGCAGTATTTGGGTCAACAGAATGATCCCTGGAGATACCATTAGCTTATGTTCCTGCCCTTCTACCTCATTCCCATACACGTACCTGCAGCACAACAGTTGATTGTGTGAGTATGTGCATCTTCCATGCATATCTTGGTTCCCATGCCTGGATGGGTTGTGTGTCTCCTTGCCTTGGGGATGACGATCCATGTTTGGTTGCCATCTTTCAGGGGTGTTTTGGGCAATGAGATGTGCACAGTTCCTGAGCCTTCACACTTCCATCCCTGCATGATGGACCCTTTACCAACTGGGTTTCCCCTCAGAGATCCAATGGCTGCCTACTGAGCTTGTGAACCCCAAGGCACTTTTTGACAATACTACCAACACAGTAATGTCAGGTTCCTAACCTCAGAGAACTCCATTCTCTGAACCCTGAGCACAGGAAGATGTCCAACATCTGAGAGGGGCTGTGAGTTCAGACCAATGTCTCTCTTCAGCATTTTCCCTGATCTCTCCAGGCAGTTCCCCCTAAGAGTCTAACTTTTCTTAATTATCCTTCATCTCACCTAACTCCAATGAGCCAAAGAAGCATACATGATTTTCCTTTTTTGGTCCAAGTACTGAATTTTTAGATATTACAATGCCTAAAATGCTTCACTGGATGTCACCCTAAGTATTTCAGAGCACTGTCTATATTAACTTTCAGTACCTTCCGCATCACAGCAGCACTTTTGAATAATCCACCCAGTATATTTCTGCTTCTCATTAGAATAACCAGAGAGAGAGTTATAGGCCTACTGGAGCTGGCCTTTTTGACTCCTTGAATTAGCTCAGATTCTCCCAGTTTCTTTCACTAAAGGCAAAGTTTGGTTTTTATTAACTTGCCCAAGCCACACAAGTATCCTTAACCTTTTCCTCAGTGCCGCCTTCACCTCTTTGTTCCTCTGACTCTTAATCAGAGAATCAGAGATAAGCAGGGCCTGAAGGTACTTCCAGAAGTAGGCCTGAGGGGACTTCTAGAAGTTGTCTTCTCCAATCACTTGCCTGAGGCAAGATCATTCCTTTTAAAATGCTCCTATTCAAATCTATTGTCAAAAATGTTTGTAGATCTACCTTCAGGTCTGATACAACATAAGACATACCTACTGAAGTGGCCATATGGAAGACAGGAGAACCACAGCAGCCAACATCTTACTTTTATTAAATGAGGGCTTGACATCCTAGTGATTCATAGATTCATAGATGTTAGGGTCGGAAGAGACCTCAATAGATCATCGAATCTGACCCCCTGCGTAGGCAGGAAAGTGTGCTGGGTTCAGATGACCCCAGCCAGATGCCTATCTAACCTCCTCTCGAAGACCCCCAGAGTAGGGGAGAGCACCACCTCCCTTGGGAGTCCATTCCAGGTTTTGCCCACTCTAACTGTGAAGAAGTTCTTCCTAATGTCCAGTCTAAATCTGCTCTCTGATAGTTTATTACCATTATTTTTTGTAACCCACAGGGATGCCTTGGTGAGTAGAGCCTCATCAATTCCCTTCTGCACCCCCATGATGAATTTATAGGCAGCCACAAGGTCACCTCTCAGCCTTCTCTTGCGGAGGCTGAAGAGGTCCAGGTGCCCTAGTCTCTCCTCATAGGGCTTGGCCTGCAAGCCCGTAACCATACGAGTGGCCCTTCTCTGGACCCTCTCCAGGTTACCCACATCCCTCTTAAAGTGTGGTGCCCAAAACTGGATGGAATATTTCAACTGAAATCTGACCAGCGCCCGATAGAGGGGAAGTATCACCTCCTTGGTTCTGTTTGTCATGCATCTGCTGATGCACGATAAACTGCAGTTAGCTTTGCTGAAGACTTCATCACACTGACAACTCAAGTTCATCTTGGAGTCCACTAGGACCCCGAAATCCCTTTCTGCTTCTGTCCCACCAAGCAGGTCATTTCCTAGGCAGTAGGCGTGCTGGACATTTTTCCTCCCTAGGTGCAGCACTTTGCATTTCTCCTTGTTAAATTGCATGCTATTGTTTCCTGCTCATTTGTCCAACCTGTTCAGGGCTGCCTGTAGTTGTTCCCTGCCCTCCGATGTGTCCACTTCTCCCCACAGTTTTGTATCATCCACAAACTTGGACAGAGTACACTTCACTCCCTCATCCAAGTCACTGATGAAGACATTGATGTGGGACCCCACTTCCCATATCCTTCCAGGTTGATACCGACCCATCCACTACCACCCTCTGGGTATGACTTTCTAGCCAAGTTGCCAACCACCAGACTGTGTAATCATACAAGTCACAGCCTTTTAATTTGTTCACCAGTATGGGGAGAGATACCATATCAAAGGCCTTCCTGAAGTCTAAGTAAACAATATCTACCCCTACTCCTGTGTCCAGGTGTTTTGTAATCTGATCATAAAAAGAGACTAGATTAGTCAGGCATGATCTACCTGCTACGAATCCATGCTGGTTTCCCCTCAGCATAATTTTTCCTGCTGGGCTCTCACATATATGAGCCTTAATAATCTTTCAAAGACTTTACCGAGGATGGAGGTGAGACTGACTGGCCTGTAGTTGCTGGGATCCTCCTTCCTCCCCTTCTTGAAAATAGGGACCACATTGGCCCTTTTCCAGTCCTTTGGGACCTGGCCCATGCACCACAAGTGTTCAAATATTCTTGCCAGTGGCTGTGCAATGACATCAGCCAGTGCCTTCAGTACCCTTGGATGGAGCTCATCTAGGCCTACCAACTTAAACACATCCAGTCCTTCCAGGCGACTCTGCACCATCTCAGGGTCAATGCTTAGTAGTATGGTGCCCAAATGTTATCTCTCTATGATCCCATTGTGAGACTTGTTTTGCCCCTTGTTGAGGAACACTGAGGCAAAGAACTCATTGAGGAGTTCAGCCTTGTCCCCCCTGTCTGTCACCAATTGCTTTTGCCTGTTCAGTAGTGGTCCTATACTGCCCTGGGCCTTCCTTTTACTCCCTATATAGCTGAAAAACAATTTTTTTTTATCCTTAACTTGGGATGCCATCCTCAGCTCCATGGTAGCTTTGGCCTTTCTAACGGACTCCCTACAACTGTGAGCTGAGGAGACATACTCTTTAGTAATTTCTCCCTGTTTCCACTGCTTATATGCCCCCCTTTTCGCCTTTAGGCTGCTCTGGATTTCTCTGGTCAGCCAAGGAAGACTCTTGGTCCCTTTCCCCCCGCATCAGGATCATCTTCCTCTGTGCCCAAAGGATCGTTTTGTTAAGGCACAACCACCCTCCCTGGGCTCCCATCTCGCCAAATCTCTTATTCTGCAGTGCATCATTGACTAAACACCTGAGCTTGCTGATGTCAGCCTTCCTGAAGTCTAGCACTTCCACCCTACTAGTTACCTTTTCCGCTGAATGCCTTATGGTGAATTCTATTATTTGATGTTCACTGTCCCCCAGGTGACCACTGATCTGTAGGTCCCCTACCATGTCATCCCCCATTACCAATACCAGGTCCAGTAAGGCATTCCCCCTTGTGGGACCGTGTACCTCCTGCATCAGGTGGAGGTCCTGTACACAGGATAGAAGAAACCTGCGTGAACGGTGGGAATTTGCCATCTGCGTCTCCCAGCAGATGTCAGGGTCGTTTAGGTCCCTCATGACTACAGCTTCCCTAGTCTTTATGGTTTCTGAGAGCTGCCTCAGGAGTTCCAAATCTAGTTCTTCCCCTTGCTGTTGGGGTCTGTAGCAGACCCCTACCACCAAATCCCTTTCCCCTTGACCTCCACGTATCCTAACCCACAATCCTTCTCCTTTCTCCTCCTCCAATTCCATTTTGAAAAGGGTTGATGTATAACACTCCTTGACATAAAGCACAACCCCTCCCCTTCTCCTCCCTACTCTATCCTTTCTGTACAGCTTATAGCGCTCAATGTGTACCGCCCAGTCGTGGTACACCAGGTTTCTGTTAACCCCACTAAGTCATGTTTTCTGCAAGCAGGAGTGCTAGTTCATGCTGCTTGTTCCCCATGCTCCTAGCATTTGTGTATAGGCACTTGAGCCCTGTGACTGGTGCCTTTGTTGCCCCCCAGCTCTGATGCCCAATGGGCCCCTTATTGCTTACCTGCTTATTGCTTACCTGTGCTATACTGCTGGATGTCCCATAGTTTGCAGATTCCTGATGTTCTCCTTCTTCTACCTCCCCATCCCCTGTCTGAGCTAGTTTAAAGCCCGACATAGGAGATCAGCCAACCTGTTGGAGAAAAGACTTTTACCTTTCACGGAGAGGTGAAGTCCATCATGCCCCAGGAAGTCCCTGCCAGGAAGTGTGGGTCGTGGTTCAGGAAGCCAAATCCTGCACAATAGCACCAACTCTTGAGCTGCAGGTTGACTTCTGTGATGCAGGCACTGTGATGCCTACTGCAATCTCTGACCGGGAGGATGGATGAGAAGATCACCTGCATCCCAGTCTCCCTAAGCCTGGCCCCAGAGCCCTGTAGTCACCCATGACATGGGCAGGACTACTCCTGGCTGCATCATTGGTTCCCACATGGATGAGGACCATGAGATAGTAGTCCAAGGGCCAGATCAGGTCAGGAATCCTTGTCATGACATTCCAGATCTTGGCCCCTTGACACACCTAATGCACCATGGGATCTGGGTGGCAGATGTTTCCCTCTGCTCCTCTAAGTAGGGAGTTTCCCACTATGATGACACGTCTCCTCTTTCTCTGGGAGCTTGTCTGGCCCTCAGCTTGCTTGGGGATGGATTGGGGTTCCTCCCATGCCATCCCATCTACCACACTCTCCTCCAGCACAGCCAGGGATTCATATCTGTTCCCCAACTGCACCAGTGGATCCATTTCTGCGGCGAGCGACCTGGCCCTGGAGTTGACTGTTGTCCATCCTTCCGTATCAGCTTCAGGTCATGGGAATAATGCTGCTAGATTGCTAGTCGACATCATTTGTGGTCAGAACTATGACGGTATCTGATAGTCTTTGAATTATTGACTTTCATTCTTGATTAATGAAAACATTCGTGACAAATGCTTGCACTTTGGTTCATCTTGCGCCGGTCCAAGAATTTCACCTCTAGCGGCACAATACAAATGCCCCTGGCCGTCCCTCTTAATCATGGCCCCAGTTCTGAAAACCAACAAAATAGAGTGTACTCATTCCAATTACAGGGCCTCAAAGGAGTCCTGTATTATTTTTCATCACTACCTCCCCAGGTCGGGAGTGGGTAATTTGTGCGCCTGCTGCCTTCCTTGGATGTGGTAGCCATTTCTCAGGCTCCCTCTCCAGAACTGAACCCTGATTCCCCGTTACCCATGGTGACCATGGTAGGCACAGAAAGTACCTTTGAAAGTTGATAGGGCAGACATTCGAATGCATTGTCACCACCACAGGGGCATGCGATTGGCCTGAGGTTATCTAGAGTCACCAAACTGGCTGGGCGAGCCCAGATTGGTTTTTGTCTGATAAATGCACACATCCCTGGAGGTCAGCGCTTGTCAGCATGTATGACCTCTAGAATTACCACAAGTAATGGTTGGAGTGACCAAAGGAACCATAACTGATTTAATGAACCATTCGCAGTTTCACTGTACTGGCCATGTATACTTAGACATGCATAGCTTAATCTTTGAGACAAACATATACTACTGGCAGGATCAACCAGGTAGCCACGCTCTTTGGGAGAGGGAAAGCCAGGTGGGGGAGCCTCATGGATGGGTGCCCACTAGCCCAGAAAGGCCAGTGACTTTCCCGCTCACAGCCCCCGCCCCTCGGTGGCCCGACAGGACCCTTTCCCCAGGGCTGGGAAGGCATGGGGACCGCAGCACAGCACCACGGGAAAGGACAGCAGGGAGGGAAAGGCAGAAGCTGGGCCAGGTCCTGAGCACCCTTTTCCCACCCACTTTCCTCAGGGTGCTGTCTGAAGCTAGCAGCACACACATCCTGGGAAACTGAAAACATGGAGACAGCGTGACATAACACAGATAATAACAACCTGCAGAATTGGCATCAGGTCACAGTGACCAGCTGCAAAGCGCCTGGGATTTCCAGTTTTGAGGGGATGCCCAAATTAAGTCACTGGTAAATGACCAAATTAAGATGTAGGTTTGTGGTATACTTGAAAAACACAGGGATATGCTGATAGGACAGAACATGGACAATATAACAATCAAAGGGTAAGCGATCAACATTACACAGAAATGAAGAGTTATCAGGAAAAAAAGAAACAAAAGAAGGGGTTCTCAGAGCATTGTATGGGGTGGGGGACGTGATCCTGAGGCCATTATTCATAGAGTGCACCACTGCCTAGTCTTGCCCGCCCCACTGCAAAGGGTTGGTATTGGCCACTGACATCCAAGACTGGTGATCTCTGACATTCAAGCAAACAACCCGAGGGTGGCACTCACATACTGGCCAGGTGTACTGTCCCTCTGTAAAAACATGGAACTGGTTGATAATTGGGATCAGGTAGGTTATTTTGTTTGCTTTGACTGCATTATTCTTATCTGCTATCACTGTGTATCAATCAAATTTGCCTATTATCAACTGGAGGTGTCATGGTTGGTATGAAGGTTGGGTCTGCCCAGAACATGGTATCAGGACTGGATTGAAAATCCAGTGCCAACAACCAATATCTAAGTGCAGGATGTCAACATCCATAGCAATGAAGGCATTAGCAACAGAGACAGCAGAATGCTGTCTTGCAGAGAGCAAAGCTGACTGTCACACCAAGAGAGGCTTGTTGAAAAGGGCAAAATCTCTAAAGAAATGGTCAGTTTCATTGGGCATGTTAGTTGGGAAGCTAGTGATGGCAGGGTGTAGCTAGTTAGGAATCCACTTCCCCAGGCTTTAACTGCAAGTTAGATGCAGAAAGTGATGGACATGAGGCCTGCACAGTGCAGAGGATTGTAGAAAGCTAAGTACCAATCAGAAGGTACCAGAGACAGCAGGTATCATTCAGCACCTGCCAGGAAAGCAAATAATTGTAATAATATAAACAAACCACTAAATGTTATGTGTGTTGTCTTCATTAGGAAACTGGCCAGAATCCTTGGCAGGAGGCTTAAGGTGTAGTAGATCTCCCAGCAGTAGCAGTTTCCCCCCGAAAAGGACACAAGTCTGGGAAGATCCAGATCATTGATAACTCAATCGACAATTAAGAGGTTCACAGCTGGGCTTACAATGTAGCTTTGCGATATATATATATGTATATGTATATGTATATGTGTGTGTATGTGTGTATATCAAGTCCTTCTGTTATTTTTGCAAGATGAATGGTTGAGTAGAGAATGTGATTCAGATCCCTGCAACAGATTACTGATCACCAGAGATAGATCTAGGACTTTGAAATGTCAGATACAAATGGCACCATAGTGCTGTCAGCAAACTCAATCTTTTTTCTGTGTTTCTAGCACAAGGATTGCTCCCTCATGGATGGCAGTTATATCCAGTCTGGGGTCTCTGAGGTCCCTATAGAGCCCCCCAAACAGTGGTCCTATATACTCCCCATAGCAATAGGGGATGTCCAGCTTCCAGGGCTCATGGACTCTGGGTCATGCCAGACATTTTTGTATGGCTAGATCATGGATATCTCCTAGCTAACATCTGCAGAGAGTTCTGTATACTTGGGGATACTCATCCCTATCCCACTACAAAGGTTCAACTCTGAATCAGGTGCCAGATGGCTGAACTGATCATGGCAGTGGCCGCCGACCTTTGAAACCAGTGGTGGTCATTTAGGACTGGGAACCACTATCCTAGTTCCTATCGCTTGGAAGTGTAACAGAAGGGAAACTGGTAGCCACTGGAACAGCACAGGGAACAAATGGTTTCCTTTGGACCCCAGGATCTTCAAACCCTGAACTATAGCATATTGAGAGGTTTAGGGATAAAAGCAGCAGCCCTGGAGGCAGAGGACAAACCAAGTAAAAGGCAAAGAAAAGGGGTGGGATGCTAATATAAATGGGTGGGCCCAAAAATCTCTCATCAGAACCAGACTCCTTTGGTAGTTCAGCTGCTTTGGGAAAAGTGGAACCCCAGAAAGAGAGGATTCAGCCTTTGTACCACTCCACTGCTAGCTTGCCTGAGTAAATAACTCTCATATAGCCACCCAGGATTCCTATTTTGAGTTGCAAAGGAATGTACTGATGCAAGTCTTATGGGGCTGAATTATTGAGGCCTAGAGAAACCAACAGCTGGTGCCAAATTGGTATTAAAATCAAGTTTTGAGACTGGCACGTAACATCCTGCAGGTTGGGAACCAGGAAAGGATACTCACCAAGTATGTCTACCACAGGATTTACCAGAACATTAAAGATTACTGTGTCTTGTGCCCTGAGTGTCTGCTGATGTCCCTGCATACATGGCATTGGACCTGTTGCTTCCACTGTACTTGATGGGCTCCCCCTTGAGAAGGTTGGGATAGATACCATTGGGACCTTGGGGCTCAATACCAGCAGTTGCACCTTTATCCTAGTACTTATGGATTATGCTCCCCGGTGTCCAGAAGTGGTAGTGACTCACATTGCCTTGACCCAGACATTGCCTATGGAACTATTAAATATCCGCAACAATTTTTAACTGATCAAGGCACAATCTTCATGCCCTGACTCCCGCAACAGGTGTAGGTGCTTCTGAAAGTCCAGCCTGTCAGAACCTCCAGATGAGTAGTCTGGTGGGATACGTAACTACATTACATAGGATCCCTGGAAATTAAATGTGATTCTGCTGTATTTGCTGTTTTCAATCCAGGAGGTTCCCCAATTATCTGCAGGGTTCTCTCCTTTTGAACATCTCTATGGAGTAGCCTCAAAGTGTGCTAGATTTATATATTTAGACCTGGGAAACACAGGACATGAAGGACCAGAATATTGTCTATACATTCTTAGGCTGTGGGAGTAACTGGACTTGGTCAGGGCCTGTGCATAAAAAACCTCTTGGTTGCACAGCAAGTGCATGAGCAATATTACAATAAGAATTCCTGGTTCTGATTCCTGCTGTCTCTCATTAACAAGAGAGCAAATTTCTCACCAGGGGACGGGGGCCATGAGGTCATATATTGAGTTGGGGAAGAGAACTATGATGTGCAGCTCTTAGGCAGGCAACATGTGTCACAGATATACTGTACTAACCTCCTGAAACACTGGTGGACTCGTGAAGCCCTGAGCAGGCTGGTGGTTACATGGCTTCCTTGTCCCGCCTCTCACATACCCTGGGAAAAAACTACCTGTTGCAGGGTGTGGTTAGAACATTGTGACCAAGGAGGCATGCTTCCCTGGGCTCCATTCTCTCTCTATGGTTAACCTGTGGCTGCTCCACTCCCAGAGGAGGGATAGAGTCCTGGCTCCTGGCCACATCCCTGCTTGCCTGACCACTAATGATAAGTCACATTTGCGCTGGTCAGAGATAGAATTGATCCTTGACTTGTGACTGGCCTGAAACTGTTCTAACTAACATGCCATCTACTTAGAATACTTTCAAGGTAACCTGTAATACCACCCAAACTGATCGTTCCATGTGAAATTATCTTAATAGCCCTTAGAAGAGAAGGCTGAGATCTTTTAAAGTGCCTGGAAAGTGTTAGGACCATTTGTAAATGTTACAGTTTATAAGTTTTAGAACCATTTGTAAATGTTACATAAGGAGTGAATTATTCTCCTAAGAGCACAGCTAGATATAACGGGGGCTTGTAACTTCTGTTAGTCATGCTGAGAAAAGTGTTGCATCAATTTAGCCCTTCAACATTATGTTCAGTTGATTAGGTAACTGGGGACAGCTTTTCACTTTAATTTGTCCCACTGAAATTCATTTAAAAATATTTTCAAAAACAAGAAATGAAATTCAATGTAAACATTTTTGTGGAGGGGAGGAAAAAATTCACTGGACTCAATTGGTCTTGTAGCCTGACGTCAACAAAGTCAGGGCAGTTCAACTTTCCTGTGAGGAGGGGCCAAATTCCCTTCAGATTGCAAAAGTAGGGATGAACTAGGGAGGAGTCATGAGCCTCCAGGGCACAGCACAGCCAGGAACTTACCCCCTCCCCACCCTCCTCATTGCATTTTGTACTCAAATTCCAGCAACACCACTACACTAGAACCCCATCTCCACACCCCGGTCACTGAACTGAGCACCCAACTTCTGCTGCATGCCACACCTCAGGAGTTGGGCACAACCAGAAAAGGTCTGAAGAGGGATGGGGAGCGCAGAGACTCTGACTGCCTTTGCAGTTGCAGAAATGGGGAGAGAAATGACTGCATAGCAGCCCAGGACACCAGTCAGATACCTAGACTACGTAATGGCTTGAGTGAGTTAGTCCCATTACATTTGGGCTAGGGACAGAAGTTACACATAACAGAAGCTCATTGCATATAAACAGTTTCAAAATGGCTGAAACTGGCTTAAGATTAACCCGGTTGAATGTACTATCATACTTAAATGATTTGGTTCAAACCAGTTTATTAAACTTCTATCTCAGACCCCTTCCTGGTTCAAGTTAAATCACAGTCCTCCAGCAACCCAGCATGATTTGCAGCCCTAGGCTGAGCTGTGCTGCCTACTCCAGAGAACAGAGCTGGCCCCAACCCCCTGCTCCCTAGCTGGATCAGTGAGGCCTGCCTGACAAGGGGGTGAGCAGGGGCAAGCCCGGGTGGGGATTCAGCCTAGTCTGCAATGGTGGGAGGGGAACTGCTCCCCCAGGCAAGCCCTGGCTGGGGGCTGGGGCCAGGGAGTGGTTTTTAACCCCCCCTTTTTTTTTTTAACTGTGGGGTTTAACACCCCTTCCCCTGCTCAAACTTACTGCTGGCTGCAACTGTGGTCTACAAATCCCAGAGACACCTGGAAGCAGGAAGAGGAAGTGATGAGCAACCCTGCAGAGTCCTGATGCTCTGATTTTGGACTACAAATCCCAGAGACCTCAAAGGCAGCAGGAAGAGGAAGTGAACATATAGCCAATACTGGCTGTGTTCCAGAGAGCCATGCTTTAGTGTCCCCTGGCTTCTAGTGAGAGCCACTGCAGGAATGCGGATTCATTTCCTGAATCTAAGATAAATGTCTGTTCACTTCTCTTTCAATTTAATCTATGCAATCTAGACTAACCTGCAAAAACGATACCATTTCAGCCTTGGGCTTTGTGACTGTCTGTACATAGCCTAAAATTCTGGAGACATAAACTATTTATGGATTTCTCAGTGGTGGTTAAAATGTGAATAAAAATTATGTGAAATTAGACCAACTACAGGTGACCTTGCTGAACTCACCAAACAAAACAGGGAAAAACCCAACTTAGTCATTACTAAGATAATAAATTGAAGGACACGCACACTACATGATTACATTGGTGTAATGTGATTGCCCACCAGTGAAAATGGGGCGTTAACCAAGAATGCACTGCCCTATCCATTTGGAGGTCAGATCCCTCTGGGGTCAATTTACTGCTGTCTGGATGGTCTGTTGGACTTAGGCAGACATTTGTTCTTGACCTGTCAAACAGGATAGAGTCATGTGTAGGAATCCTGCATGGAGGACAGTCATGCTGCACTTTTCAATGGTACCTTTTTGATAGTAGAATACAAATTCCTGGCCTTCAGCTTTTTTCCTTTCACAAAGTTTTCTTCTATGTGTTGTAAGGCACACATGGCAGATGCAAGAGGCTATCAGAAAACTACCTGACACTGTGTGAGTGCTTAATCCTTCTAATGCCACTTAACACCTGGCAGCTACTTGGCCCCTTGGACACTGGCTGGGTCCCCTCACTTTCAGGACACTGCAGTCAGCCTAAATGAAGTTCTAACAATTAGAGAGAAACAAAGTGAAGGCACTCAGTATCAAACAAGGGAACCTTGCTGAGGTGCCGAAGCTTTTGGCTTTGGCAAATGATGAATGCTATTGGTATGATATATGTGAGTGCTCACTTTACTAATAGGTGTCTTAACTAGACCCTAATAGTCAGCATGCCAATTATCTATGTGTTCAAACCTCCTTTCAAATAACCAGATCTCTGCATGGAGGCTTTTCTGGACCTCCTCCTGAGCTGTATTTATACTGATGTGCACCTTAGAATTCTTCAAATGTCTACCTAGGCTCCAGTCTCTATAGGAAAGATGAGGAAGGAGACTGAGGAATATATAAAGTATTGGTATATGAAGAAGCATAACTCAGATGGGGAAAGCAGCATTTGGTACTGTCCTTGATGGACAGCAGAACCTCCCTGCTCACTCCCAGGAACTGCCATGACAGGAATGGCCCTGTACTGCCCAACCATACAAGCTGGACAGGCATAGATCCATATGCTATCACATATCTAGGCAGAAAGGGACAAAAAGACTGGTACCCCCGCAGGCCATCTTTGCCAGTGCTTTGCACAGCCATGCTCTCAGCATCACATCTACTGGGGGAAGGAAAGTGAGACACTGTTTACAGCACAGGGCTTAAATGTGAAAGTAGGCAGAAGCAAAACTCTATTCCCCTCACAGATTGCATGAACATTAGGGCTGGAAGGGACCCCAAAGGATCATCGGGCCTCCTGCCCCTGGAAGTCAGCTATGGTCAAAGGATCCCAGCAAGATAAGCATCCAAACGTTTCTTAAAAGAGTCCAGAGTAGGTGCTTGCACCACCTCCGGAGGGAGTCTATTCCAGGCCTTGGGGGCTCAGACAGCAAAGAAGTTTTTCCTTATGTCTAGCCTAAAACAATCTCGGAGGAGTTTGTGACCATTGGACCTTGTCATCCCTTGGGGCACTCTGGTGAGCAAGCATTCCCCCAGATCCTGATGTACACCCCTTATATACTTACAAGCTGCCACCAGGTCACTCCTAAGCCTGTGCTTTTCCAGGCTGAAAAGTCACATGGCTCTCAGCCTCTCTTTATAAGGCCTGTCCTCTTGCCCTCTGGTCATGCATATGGCTCTCCTATGGACCCTCTCAATCTTCTCCACATCCTTCTCAAAATGTGGAGCCCAGAATTTGATGCAGCTCTCCAGCTGCTGCCTCACCAAGGCTGAGTACAGCAGGAGGATGACATCCTGAGACTTGCTTGACAAGCATCTATGGATGCAAGACAGAGTTTTGTTCACTTTACAAGCTATGACATTGCATTGGTGGCTCATGTTCCTCTTATAATCAATCATGACCCCCAAGTCCCTTACAGCAGTGGTGCTAATAAGCGTAGCACTGCTGAGCCTATAAGCATGATGAAGGTTTGTATTCCCTGAGGTGGAGTATCTTGTATTATCCGTATTGAATGTCATCAGGTTTTTATCCACTCACTTTCTAAGCCTATCAAGATCAGCCTGGATCAATAGCCTATCCTCGGGTGTGGACGCTGTACCCCAAAGTTAGGTGTCATCGGTGAACTTGGCCAGTCCACTTCTGACACTAATGTCCACATCATTAATAAAGATGTTAAAGAGGACAGGTCCAAGGACAGAGCCTTAGGGGACCCCACTGGTCATGGAGCACCATGATGATTCAGTTCCATTGACTACTACTCTCTGGGTCCAACCTCGGAGCCAATTCCCCAGCCATTGGACTGTGATGTAGCCGAGGCCACAGTTGGCTAATTTTTCCATGAGGAGATCATTGGACACAAGAGCAAAGGCTTTTTTAAAGTCTAGAAATATGATGTCAATCTCTTCTCCCTTTTCCAGGTGATATGTCACCTGGTCATAGAAGGAAATCTTTCCAGGGATTGAGGTCAAGCTGATTGGCCTGTAGTTCCCCAGACCTACTTTCCTCCCTATCTTGAAGATAGGCACCACATTGGCCTTCTTCCAGTGTTTGGGTACTTCACCTGAGCACCATGAGTTCTCAAATATCCTTGCCAGTGGCTGGGCTATGATGCATGCCAGCTCTTTAAGTACTCTGGGGTGCAATCTGTCAGGACCAGCTGACTTAAAGGTGTCCAGCCTCTCAAGATGTTCCTTTACAAGGTCTACACTGATGTTGGGTATAAATTAACCCTCACCCGGGCTGTCCCACATCATGTTAGGGAGGGCGGTCTCTTTCAGTTGATGAAAAACCATTGCAAAGTACACATTAAGTAGGTTGGCTTTTTCCTGGGTGTCAGTTCTCCCATTTGCTTTAGCAGGGGTCCAATGTTACCTTTGCTTATCTTCCAACGCCCCTCCTCTATTCTCTCATGGCCTGCATAGTTTCTCCCTACCTGCCCCCAGCCAGCCCTGGCTGCTGAAGGAACTTTCTGTGCCCCTTGACATATGGCTCACACAGCATCAGTATCCAAGCCAGAACAAAACTCCTGTTCTTCAAAGTCAGAGATACGTTCCATGCTGAGCACAGGAAACACACTTTCTTATGTATTCTTTAAGCATGAAAACACTGGGAAGAACAACATATATAGTGTGCATATACATGATAATGGACAACTTACAATGACACAGCAAGATTCAAACCCCATAATCATGCATAATCATGACGGGGGGAGAGCATGTTTACAAATAATTTTGAAATCAAGATCTGATCTCCAGGTATGTCTGTAAAGTCAAAAGTAGGTTTTATCTTACAGACTAATGGGAAAAAATATAGAGGAGACAAATACATATATTTTAAATTCTTGTTTGATTTATAGTGACATGGCACAGCTGAAAATGGTAAAAGTGACTTCCTCTGTTGGAAATGGAGGCAGCTCCACTGAAATCACTATGTTACATCCTCCTACAACATCAGTCAGTCAGCTTCCATCCAGCTAAACGGAGTCTCACACATTTGCTGAGGATTTAGCTCTACCTGTTGAGGTCAAGTTCTTTCCTCAGGTAACTCAGTTTTACAAGGGCAGTTCACACTTTTAGCCATGAAGGGACCGGTCTTGCTTTAAAAACCCTGAAGAAGAGAACTTGGCCTTGGTTTGAAGTGGTCATTAAACTGTTCTAAGAAGCATCTAGTTCATTCTTGTAAAACCCCAAAAGCACAGAGTGACAGCAAGTTCATTAGTGAAGAATGGGCACATGGTGTTCAGTAAAGAACAGACAGTGAGCCAGTTTCCTCAGAGCAGCAAGGATTTCCTTGTTCCTCATGCTGTAGATGATGGGATTCATTGTGGGGGGCACTACGGAATATATGACACCCACTATGAGATCCAGCACTGATGGAATGTGGGAGCTAGGTTTGAGATAGGCAAATGTGACAGAAAAGACAAACAAGGAGACCACAATGAGGTGAGGGATGCAGGTGGAGAAGGCTTTATGCCGGCCCTGCTCTGAGGGGATTTGCAGCACTGCACGTAAGATCTGAATGTAGGATGCAACAATAAGAATAAAACAGGACAAAATTAAGCAGAAACTGAACAATATCATACAGAGTTCCCTGATATATGTGTCCAAGCAGGAGAGCTTGAGGAGCTGGGGAACTTCACAGAAGAACAAGTCCACCACATTGCCTCCACAGAAAGTGAATGAAAACAAGTTCCAAGTGTGCATAATAGAGTTGACTATACCAGCTACCCAAGCACTGGATGCCATTTGGACACATGCTCTTCTGTTCATGACCATCTCATAGTGCAAGGGCTTGCAGATGGCAACGTAGCGATCATATGCCATGACAGTGAGAAGGGCAAAATCTGCTCCCGCCAAGAAGACAAAGAAAAACACTTGGGTGGCACACCCAACATAGGAGATCATTCTGATGTTCAGCAGGGAGTTGACCATGGCTTTGGGGATGATGACACAAATTGTTCCAATATCTAGGATGGACAGGTTCATGAGGAAGAAGTGCATTGGGTTGTGGAGGTTGCGGTCAAGCACTACCGCTGTGATGATGAGAAAGTTCCCCATCAGGGCAGTGAGATAAATCACTAGGAACATGACAAAATATAAAATCTGCATCTCCTGAGCATCAGAGAATTTCAGGAGGATGAACTCAGATACAAAGCTTTGGTTGGACATTTTCTTCCTTGCCACAGTGTGAGCTGCCTGCAGACAGAATGACAGATACAGAAGTCCAGGGTTCTGTTAATCATATAACTGTCCACCTGAAAAAAAACACTACTAAATTTCCTAGAGAGAGAAGCTTCCCTGATGTTACTCATTTGGCTCCATTAAGATCCTGCTGATTTCCACCAGGAGGACTTGGGGTATAACCACCCCACAAAGTTAGTTTTGGTCAACTCCAAGAGTTAAGGAAAGGATAAAACAGTCACTTTCTTTTCAGTGAGCTTCCTCTCAATTAACACATTGCCAGCAGAGGATCAATTAGGCCCAATGACACAAGAGCATTTTCACCCAGGAGGATTCAAGTAGCATCAGGACCATTGGGTTTGGAGTTGAGGAGAGTGTTGTATGGAGAGAAAGGAATAATAGTTGCCACATTTCACAAATTGTATGCTGCAGCAACTGGGGTCAGACCCTGTCTAGTCTGTCTTTTTGACACCTTTTTTTCTGCTGGCCTAAATCATTCCTATTCTGAGATAAGTAACAACCAAAAGTCAAGAAGACAAATATATATGTTAAATGAACATTTTAAAGTGGTCTGAGATACAGAAAAGAAAATGTTTCCTCCCTTCCTCTCTCCCTATCTTTCCTTCTGTTGCTTTTTCCTTTCATTTGTCTTTTTCACTATTCTACATTAGTTTCCTTCATTTGTTTTCTATCAATTTCTTGTTACTTTCCTTTTTCTCTCAATGTTCTGTCCTGTATAGCTGATGATAGCCAGTGCCCTGAACCAACTCAGGTCTACACTGCATGTGCACCCTCAAAAATGTATTCCACATAAAGGGATAATGTGCGAAGCAACTAAAATTCAAGGTACCCTTAGTTTGATTTGTTCAAGTCCAGTTTTTAAGCAAGAGAAGCTAAATTGGAGTGAAAACAATGTTTTGAGTAAAAGAAGCAAATCCTTTTCACCTTGTGTGCCAGTGTCACTTGCACTACGCTACATGTGTTTTGTGGCACCTCAAAACCCTTTGGGGCACTGCAAAGAGCATGGGCACTTGTCTTGACATGCCCTTAGGGACAAATCTTATTTAATTTTGAAAAACTTTCATGACACTTATATCAACTGGTTGTTAGACAGTTTTACTGCAAAGTGTCAGAAGAAGTATCAAATCTTCTTGGGGTGGGAGAATCTACACCCCATGTTCTCTTACTCCCTAAGCAAGTGGCCTAGAGACAATGCTCTAGGGCTAAGAGGGAGGGTCAAACTCCTGCTTTTCATATTATTTTCTGTTTCTCACCTGTCAGGACTTGCCTGGTATGATGCATGTGCAGGGTCCCCCTGTTCTGTTGAGATATCCACTTAGCCTGAGCAATACAGAAATACAGGGAGAAATGAAATTACATGACTATCTAAGTCCCACATGTAACTCTATTTCCTCCTGTATTTCCCTACTGCTCGGGCTCAGTAGGCTGCACCACATCCACATGGACACCATTCAAACTAGGGTGAATGAGAAACAGTGAATGGCTTCAGCTACTCCTTTTGCCTTCCTGTCTTCACCATTGAAGTGAGTTGGATTTTACAATACCCCATGTACATTCTCTAACCCAGGTTACCAGCACTTGGGTATGATGTTACAAATCTTCTTTGGATTTCTTAATACATTATAGACATCTGTGAATCGTCTTTGACAAATTTCCCACCCTCTATTTCTTTAAGTAATGATTGCCTTGTACCATCTCATGGGTTCTCTTCCCAGAGCACCCCTAAGTCACAGGTTCCAAAGTGGTGAAGTGCAAGAGATTCATCCCAGTTGCTTGAAAGCTAAACCAGACCTCCTACAGTCTGAACTAACATAGCCATAGTTTATTTTGGTTCAATTTATATTAGACAGGAGGCAAGCCAAGGGGGAATTTTCCACATAAGGGATTAGTGAACTTGAGCTAAAGCACTTGAAAACTTAACTTGGACTTGGAACCCACCAGACTGTCACAGGTAGACAAGGCCTCAATTTTCACTACTGAAAATTCATCTGACAACAAAAATCTGGAAAGAAAACATATTGTCCTTGAATTCTTAGTCTTCAAATCAACTGTGGGATCAGAGGATCATAAATACCTAGGAATGGAAAGCACCTAGTGAAGTGATCCATCTAGCCCACTCCTCAAACTAGAGTACCCTGACTAAAGCATCCCAGCAACATAGGTCTTATATTCTTTATGTAATCCAAAAATCTCTCTAAAAACAGCAGTAAACTTACTTCTCTGTGTGGATTCTTCCATGTTGAGATGCATTTCCTTCTCCAAAGCCAGAGTCCTTAGAATCTATCTATCTATCTATCGATGCATGCAGCTACATATGTTTGTGTCTCCCACTCTGTCTATCTCCGTGTCTCTCTGGCCCTGTTTGTCAATCTATCTACATAGTGATGTGCATTTAGGGGACTTTTTAAAATCAATCTTCTGAAATATTCTGAGATCACTTACTGGATGAGATGACTTGTTTAGGTAATGTCTGTGCTGTGGAGGAGTATTTATCAATGTCTAGTCCTATGGGCTTCCAGGTAGGCAGTCCCTGGAGCCCTGATTAATGCCCAGACAGGAGCACTTAGATTAAGCGGAAAAATACATCAGGCACCTGGCTAGGAACCAGGAGTAGAGTTGGTTGAGAAACATTCTGATGAGGCAGCATTCTGCCCCCAAAACTTGGTTCATCATTTCTCATGCATTTTGTTTGAAACATTTTGGGTCCAAAACACATTTTCTATGTTCAAGGGAGGGTTCCTACATGACTTGAGGTCTCCATGCTGAGAGGCAGACATGTCCAGTGCACTGCCCTGAATACAAGGGGTCCCATCCCTTTGGCCACACAGCAGCAGATCATTTGAGAGCAAGGGACACAGTGTTGCCCAAGTTTAAAGATTATACTCTATATCTCTTTCTCCAAGTTCACATCATTCACCCTAATGAACACTGTGCTTACCTCTCCATTTCTATGTGAATTATTTCATCCCAGAAGACATGGATTTCCTTATAATCATGGCTTATGGATCATACATTGCAACCTTCATCCTTCTCTACTTCAAGCTGACAAAGGAGAGTTATGTATCTCCAGGTACCAGCACCAGCAGCTGCCTTTGGGTCAGTAGAATGATCTCTGGAGATACAGTTAGCTTTCCACCCTGCCAGTACAATGTCTTTAGCCTTCTAGTATTCTCCCAGGTGCTGAAGACTTCCTGCTTTTCTTCCTCTTCCCCATACAAGCATCTACTGCATGACAATTGATTGTTTTGGTGTGTGCATGCATGTTTTGGTTCCTCTGCCTTGAGGGGTTATGTGTCTCCTTGCTTCAGGGATTATGATCCATGTTTGGTTGCCAACTTGCAGGGGTGTTTGGGTCAATGAGCTGTGCCCAGCTGCTGAGCCTCCACAGTTCATCCCCCATTATGGTCCTCTTACCAGCCAAGTTTCCTGCTGGTAAGGAAATGGCTGCCTACTGAGCTTGGCAGCCAGGCCCCTTGTGAACTCAAGGTACTTCTGTTTGAAGGCTTTGATGGCAGTGCTTTTGGTGAAGGTTGCCCCGTTCCACAGATTGGTCTAGACCGTTGACAATGCATAGGGGGTGCACACAGATGCATGTACACCCCTTGTGATTGGATGCTGCTGATGCTATCAGCAATGCCTGTGGGTGGTCACCACTCACCATCCCTCAACCCTCACCGCAGTGTCTGCAGGTAGTTGCCAACCACTGGTCAGTGCTTGCCACTGCCCCCCTCCCACCACCGACACCTCCGCAGCTACCAGCAAGAGTTCCCCACTTTCTGCCACCATGCCCCCACTGCCGACACTGTCACTGCCACCTGT
The DNA here is from genome assembly GCF_052110815.1 of Crocodylus siamensis. Taxonomy (NCBI): domain Eukaryota; kingdom Metazoa; phylum Chordata; order Crocodylia; family Crocodylidae; genus Crocodylus; species Crocodylus siamensis. Next base: position 47,605,847 of record NC_143400.1, read on the forward strand.
GGGTGGTCACTACGCTCCCACAGCCTCTGGCAGTATGCACCATTCATGGTCTAGTGCCTGGTATTGACGGCACTCTCTTGGCAGACAGATGATTTGGTTTTCCAGCTGTTTGCTCACACTGCCTTTTCCAAATTTTGAGATACTGTGTGTGGCTCTTGTTAGTCATTGTTTCATACTTTCATAGTTGTTAGGGGCTGGAAGGGATCTTACTGATTATCGGGTCCAGCCCCCCTGCACTTGGACAGAAAAGCTCCTGAAGCCCTTCTGTCTTTCAGCATCATATTGACCTGGGCTTTACAATATACCATGTATACTCTCTAATCCAGGTTACCACCATTTGGAAACAGTGTAAAAATTTTCCTCTACACTTTTAAATCCACTATATACATATGTGAAATATCTTTTTTATTGTTATGTCTTTCCACTGGATGCAACCGGGAAGATAACTTTCCACCTTCAGTTTCTCAATGTAACCACTGCCTTGGACCACCTAATGGGTTCTTTGCATGGAGATCCTCAAAGCAACGGATTCCTTATTCAGCAGGGTGATGAAGTGCCAGCAGATTAGCACAGTTGCTTTAAAGCTATGTCAGAACTGCACTCTGCACTGGAGTAACCTCTGTTTATTTTGGCTCGATCCACTTCAGAGAGGAGGCAAGCCAAGGGGATATTGTCCACATGATGGATTAATGAAGCTCAACTAAACCACCTAAAAACTTAATTTAGACTTGTAACCCACCAGAGCATCACAGATACAAAAGCACAGAATTTTCACTACTTAGAATTCAGCTGTCAAGAAAAATCTGCAAAGAATACATACATAAGAGTGTAAGACTGAAAGGAACCTAGTAAGGTCATCGGTCTAGCCCACTCTGAAAAATAGGATACCCCGACTAAATCATCCCAGCCAGAAGGGATTACATCCCTTCAGTAAGTTCATACTAGTTCTAAAACCATCTGGAAACTTACTGTGCTTCTTTGTGTGGATTCCTCCCTGATCAGATGTCTTTCCTCTTCAAACATCTGAGTTCCTGGTGTCTGTCTGTCTGTCTATGTATGTATGTATGTATGTATGTATGTCCTTATGTCTCCCTTCTCTCTCTTTCTCTCTCACTCTTTACTGATCTATGTTCATGGTGATCTGCCTTCAGGGGACATTTTCAAGTCCATCTGCCAGAAATATTCTGAGATCACTTGCTGTTTGCAAATGATTTGTGTAGGTAACCTCTGTGCTGTGGAAGGGTATGTATTACTGTCTAGTCCAGTGGGCTTCCAGGCAGGCATTCCCAGGAGGCCTGAACAATTCCCAAACAGGGGCACCATAGGAACTGGATAACTACACCAGGCACCTGGCTAAGAGCTAGGAGTACAGTGGGTTGGGAAATGCTCTAATGAGACAGCATTGTGCCCCCAAATCTATTTTGTCATTTCTCATGGTTTTTTGTTTGTTTTGTTTTTAACATTTTTGGTCCAAGGCACTTTTCCAATATACAAAGTGGGTTCTCACACAACAAGAGGCCTCCAAGGTCTGCGGAAGACACATCCAGTGCACTGCCCTTGATATAATGTTTCCCAGCCCTTTGGACCCACAGCAGAAGACTCTCTGAGAAAAGGGGGCATGTTGTTACCAAGATTTCAAGTTGCTAAGACAGATCATCCTCTCCATCACTATATCCAAGTCCACACCATCCCAGCTAGCAAACACTGGGCTTAGCTCTCTTTTTCTAGTTGCTGTGTTTTAGCCCAGAAGACATAGCCTTCCTTATTGTCACTGCATGTGACTATTATATTGCCACCTTTGTCTTACAGTTTGACAAAAGAGAGGTCTGTGTATGACAAAAGAGAGGTCTGTGTATGACAAAAGAGAGGTCTGTGTATCTCAAGGCAGCAGCAGCCTTTGGGCAAGCAGAAGGATCCTAGAGACATGGATAGCTTATATTTCTGCCAATAAAACATCTTCAACCTTTGAGGATTCTGCCAGGTGTTGATAACCTCCAGCCTTTCTACCTCTTCCCCATAAAAGAATCTGCTGCACAACAGTTGACTGTGTGGATGTGTGCATCTTCCAAACAAGCCTAGCTTTCTCTGCCTAGAGAGCTTATATCTATCTTCAATTTGGGGATTATGGTCCATGTTTGGTTTATATCTTGCAGGGGTGTTTGAGGCAAGGAGCTGTGTCAGCTGCTTAGCCTTTACTGTTCTACTCCTCATGATGGGCACCTTACTAACTGTGTTTTCCCTAGGCTCTTTAATGGCTACCTGTTGAGCATGGCAGCCAGGCCCCTTGTAAACACAAGGTGCTTCTACTTGAAGGCTTTGATGGCAGTGCAATTGGTAAAGGATGTCCCATTCCACAGATTTTTCTAGATCCCAGTGAAGATGGCACTCCTGAGAGACAGGTAATAGTCTTATGGCTGTTTGCTCACACTGCCTGGGCAAGTGCTTCAAGTAGAAGGCCATCATGCCGAGAGTGGTTGACAGTACCACCACCACAGTTACATTCAGGTTCCTAACCTTCAAGGAAAACTCAATCCTCTGAATCCTGAGTACATGAAGGTGTCCACCCTTGCACAGTGACTGTGAGTTCAGATCAATGCCTCTCTTCAGTAACTCCCCTGTATTGTCCAGGCAGTTCGCCCTCAGCCTCTAACCTTTCTTCATTATCCTTCAGTGCCCTAAATTCAGTGAGCCAAAACCAATGAATCTATGCACCCTGATTCTGCATTTTGGAGCCAACTACTGACTTCTATATGTTACAATGCCTGAAGTGTTTCCCTAGGTATCACCCAAAGTGACTTGAGAGCACTGTCTCCATTAACTTTCAGCTGTACCTTCTATATCACAGGAACACTTTTGAAATTTGCACTTGGTATGTTCATACTACCCTCTAAATGAGCCAGAGGGAGTTATTGGCCTGCCTGAGTTGGCTTTTTTGACACCCTGAATTAGTTCCAATCATCCCAGATTCATTCACTAAAGGCAAAGCTTGGTTATCATTAAATTGTCTGTGAGACAAGTTTCCTGATATCTTTTATCAGTGTCACTTTTGCCGCTTTGTTCCTCATACTGTCAGTCATAGAATCAGAGAGAAGTGGGGCTGGAAGGAACCTCCAGAGGTCCTTTACTCCAACCCCCTGCCCAAAGCAGGATCGTCCCTATCCAAACCATCCTATTCAAATCCATAATCTGAGCTCCTTGTAGAACTACCATCAAGCCTGACACAACACAAGATGTACTGTCTTAACTGGCCACAGAGAAGCAAGAGAACCATGAATCAGAAAATGTGGAGGAGGAGGGAGAGAAAAATGTGTTGAGGACTTCCTATTCCTTGGATTTCATAGCAAATAATCAAGGGTTCCATTGGGCGTTCTGAGTACCATGATTTAAAAGGAGTAGTTCAAAATAGTTTTCTTTCTCAGTTATGATGGGTATACTTAAATTGTTTCCAGCATCCAAGCTAAGAATACCAGCATCAGAAGAAACAAAGACAGTGTGGAAAGGGATGACAGAATGCTGTCCATTAGGGAGTTAGTTTGGCTTTTGCAACAGGAGTCATAACTAACCAGTCAAAATCATCAAAAACTAACCCTAAAAAAATCATCAGTTTCATTCAGGTCAAATCGTGTTAGTAGGAAAGCCAGTGATGATGGTATGGAGTACCTAATAATCCACTTCCCTAGGCCCTAGCTACAAGTTGGAGACAGAAACTGCTGAATGTGAGTGCTGCACACTAGGGTTGTGTGAAGCTTCAGTTGCTAATTTGATTTGGTGGAGATTCAGCCCAATTCAGCATCTGATTCTTCAAATCCAAATCAAATCAGGAGACCCTTTAATCTCTCTGAATCAAATAAGAACCCTCCAGAAGCACTTACGGTCCACTTCTGGGTCTGCTGCAGAGCACACAGGGGACCCCCACCCCCTGGCTTGATGACTGCTGCCTCCTGTGTCTGGGGGGGGCACCTGGGTTCCCCCTGTGGCCGATCGCTGAGCCAGGAGGGCACAGGGGGGAAGGTGGGGCATGTGCTCACTGGCAGATCCAGAAGTGGACTAGAAGTACTTCCGGTCCACTTCTGGGTCCACTGCCAAGCACAGGGGGTGGGGGGGGCACTCCTGTGTGACACTCCACCTGCCCCACCATCTCAGTGTTCATGAGCCGTGCCTGATACCTCAAGGTACGTAAACATTTAAAGCTTTGTCTATGGCTGAATTGCTGATTCTCCAAATCAGAATTGAATCTTCAGATTCAGATTTGGCTGAATTGAATCAGGACAGTGATCCAAAGCAATTAATTGAGTCACTGTCCCCGGAATTGGGCTGAATCTGAATCCAAATCTGAATCAAATATGGCGTACTCCGCACACCCCTTACTGCACAGTGCAGAGGCTTATATAAAGTGAAGTAGCAATCAGGAGGCATCAAGGACAGCAGGTATCATTCTGCGCATGCCAAGAAAGCAAAGATTTGTAATTGTATTAACCAGCTACTAAGTGATATTTCTTCTCTCTTCATTAAAGAACTGGCCAGCATCGTTGGCAGAAGGGCTGAGGTACAGCAGATCTCCACGCTGGAAAAGTTTTCCCCAAACAAGGAAATGGATCTGGGAAGATGTTGATCTGTCATAACTAGGTCAACAATTAAGAGGTCCACAGCTCTACGCACAATGTTGTTTAGCATAATGAACTGAAATAAGAAAGCCTACATATCTGGAATTTTCTCAAATCCCAACAGAAGGACTGGTTGGAGGACATTGTAAGCTGGGTGGGCCCACAAAGCTCCCACTACAACCGGGCTGCAAGGGCAATTCACCTCTGGCAAGATGGGGTAACAGGAAACGAGGCCCAAATTCATACAAAGACAGGATTCAGCCTTTGTACCACTCTATGGCAAGCTAGCCTGAGTAAATTACATGACAATAACATTTCACCAAGCTACCCAGGATCTCCATTTTAAGTTGCAAGGGGGTATACTGATGTGTATCTTTTGGACCTGAATTAGTGGGGTCTAGAGGAACCAGCAGATTGGGCCAAAGTAGCATCAGAACCAAGTTTTGAAGTCAGCACACAACATTCTGTGTGTGGGGACTCAGGAAAGGGAACTTGCCATGTTCCCCTACCTCAGCATTTACCCGAACATTAAAGATTCCTGTGTCTTGTTTTCTGAGTGCCTACTGGGAGCCCCACACACATGGCTTGGGCCTATTGGTTCCATTGCCCTTGTTGGGAAGCCTTTTGAAAAGGTAGGAATAGATATCATTAGGATCTTTGAGCCCAAAACCAATAATTGCCACTTTGTACTAGTACTTGTGGGTTGTGCTACCAAATTTATAAAAAAGCAAAGAGAGGATTCAGCCTTTGCACCACCTCTCACAGAGGCTGGAGTTATACACAATGCTGTGACAGAAACATTGGCCATGGAACTATTAAATACTACCCTGAGGCACCAAGAACAAGAGTGTTTAACTGATCAAAGAGCTATCGTCATCTTCTGGCACCTGAAACAAGTGTGGGCACTTCGGAAAATCCACCTGCTCAGAGCCTCCAGCTGGTTTATATGGTAGAGAGCTTCAAACAGACTGAAAGGGATGTTAAGTAAAATGTTACAGTGAATGTTTTAAAGTGGGATGTGCTTCTGCCCTATATGTTATTTGCCATCCAGGAGGTTCCCAAATTCTTTATGGGTTTCTTTCCTTTTGACCTCTACATGAGGTAGCCTCAAAGCATGGTAGACTTATAACACAAGACTTGGTAAACAAAGGCCATAAAGGCCTGGTATATTGTCCTATAAATACTTAGGTTGTAGCAGTAAATGGCTCTGGTCAGGGCCTTTGCCAAAGAAAACCTCAGTGCTGCACACTGAGTGAAGAACCAACACTACAACAAGATTTCCCATTTCTGCATTCTGCTATTGCTTATTTATCAAAGATCAACTTATTCACCAAATGTCAGGGTCCATTTGAGGTCATAAGGAAACATGGGGATGTGAAATGAGAAGTGCTGCTCGTACAGACGCAACATATGTGTGACAAATATACTGTATTAAGCTCCTGAACTCCTGTTGAACACAGGAAGAACTTAGCATTGGGAGTTACAGGAGGTGGAGGAGATTTGGTTTAGCTTGTGGCAGGAAGCCACCTTATGTTCTCTCCAAAATCTTTGTGCTGTTACAATTTGATTAGGATTGGCCCAGCAGAGGAGACACCCTATCTCTTTAGGTAACCTGAGCTGGCTACATTCCTGAGGGAGGGGGGAAACTTGCTCTCTCCACCTACGTGACTGGTATCAGCTACCTGGGTGAGGGGGCATCTACTTGGTGGGCTGGAGTCTGCCCAGCAACTACTGATGTATTTCAAATTGGTTGGCCAACAGCCAACAGATGCTGGCCTCCATTGGACCAGGTGAATGAGGGCTACATAAGTTAAGAGTGCCCAGGAGGAGGGGGCAGCAGCCATGTGGGGAACTCAGACTTAGGGAGGAGCTTTACCATCTCAAACTGGCTCTCTCCCCCATAATTCATGAGCTAGGAATGGCCTGCCTCCAGAGGGAATCTCCAACAGCCACCGGGTGATGCTTGTGAGTAAGCTACTTGAGATCTGATTAGATATCTAGCTGGCAATAACTCAGACGCGTGATCAAATGCTACCTTGGCCAGACTGTTTTGTTCTATGGAATTTCTATGATATTGCTCTATCTTGTACCCTATTTTCACCCTACCCCCTGTAATCAATAAAGTAATCCTTTGTGACCGATGTAGGAGACTTATTGAGGGTTAAATGATGCCTAAGAGGCCCCTTAGGTCTGTGGACTAAGAGGGACTTTCCTTTTTGGCCCCCAACTTGGAGAAGTGCCCCAAGTGCTTATACTGGGTCAAGTACCCGTGGGACTATTAGGCCTGTGTTTCCCTGAGGACACAGAGCTTAAGAGGGTCTCCCCTTGGGGTGGTGGCAGCTTACTTAACCTCCGGACTCTGCAGTGGGCTCGAAAGGGGGTCTGCCAGGGCCTAGGTGCCCTTGGAGGGACGCATGGAGTCAGGAAGATGGACGCATAGTGAGGTGGGAGGCTCAATGCAGGATCTCCCTCTACTGGCCCGCCACATAACTCACATGTATTGAGGTTACTTTGGGAGACAATTTATCCATATCTCAGCAGAAGGCAGCTCAAGACCTACTGAGGAAATTTTCAGCGTGTTTTTATGACAAAGCCAGGAAGAACCATCTTACTTAATTATTACTTCATCCTAAAACCTGGTTGTCCCTTCCAAAAGAGGTTATCCTTTAGACCCAAGTGACTATGGGAAACATTAAAGAGAGAACTGCCAAATATATTGCATATGGGAGGAAATTAATAATCAATAAGTAAATGGTGCAGCCCAAGTCATCTTAGTTCCAAAACCAGGCAAAACAATCTGGTTCTGCTTTGACTATGACAAATATAATGCAGTACCTATGTCTGATGCACACTAGTATGATACTGAACATCTAAGTGACATTGTTGTGTTTTCTGGCAGCTGGGAGAAATAGGTATACTGGTTCAGGCTCACACTACACACACCAAGAATCCACCCTGAGGGTAAATCCAATTCAGTGCTAACTTGGTTGTTAAGAGACCAAGAGTGAGATTACATGTTTCAAATAATTCTTGTGAAGTGTGGTTAAAATGTGAAAGAGTGCATATTTGGGCTCCATAACTAGTGCTACATGCCTTTTAGGCTTTTTAAAGTTATGCTGCTTCAAGGGAGGATTATCATTGATTTTTTAATTAGCTAGTTTTCAGTGGGATCTGAGTATTTGACTCACAGAAAGGACCAATTTGGAGACTTCCAGCATCCTAAGATGCACCATTCCTAGCATTCCTACCGTCCTACTCCTCCTGAACTCTTCAGCAGCCGTCAAGGCATAGAAAGGAATCATCGAGTGCCTGGGGAGTTCCTCAGTGACCCACCCACCCCCAACAATGTGCACTAAATTCCTCTGACCCCTGGCCTCTAAAATACTTCAGCCACCAAAATGTTAAGTGTGAAGAGACAATCTTTTTAAGCTTAAAGGAGTAGCCGCAAAAATCAGTGGAGGTGAAGTGCAACCTTGGGCAATAGTTATCTTTGAACTGTTCTATCTAGCTCAAGCTAGGGTATTATAAGTCAGCTCCGTGGAGATAAAATGTGTAATCTGCAGTCATCCAGCACCCCAGGATGCATAGCTCCAGTACCCTCTTCCCCTGAACAACTTCCCATGATCCAAAGCTCTACTACCTAAGGGGATGTTATTAGCCCCAAACTAACAAAGCCATCTGCCCCCCATGGTTATCACCCTAGTTCATATGGCATCATGCTGCTCCAAGGACTGCCAGAGCTCTGATCCACGCTGCTAAGCTGGGAGCCAGGAACACAGCCTTCACCTCAAAGGTCTATACCTTTTAACCAGATCCACATTCCTCATCAGTAGACAGGAGAATTGCAGAGGGCGGGGGTGGTGGTGGCATGTCCTTCCTCCTCAGCCTTTCACACTCCTGGAAAAATGGCTGCCAAAACAGAGTGTGGTGCGAATATGGAGACCATGGAGACACACTTCCCTGGGCTCCAAGCTCTTGTCATGGTTAACCCCTGGCTTCTCAATAGATTCCTGTCTCCTGGCTATACTCCTGGTCACCAGACCCTCTAGTGGCACTCCACAGTTGTCCAGGTCAGAGATGGCATTAAGCCTTAACCTGTGACTTCACTGAAACTGGTCTATCTATCACTGCCTAACATGCCACAGATTTATAATAGAATACTTTAAGCAACCTGTACCACCCTCCTAGCTGAATGCTTCATATGAGACTGGCATCATGACTCTTCAAAGAGAGGGTTGGATATTCGGAAGTGCCTGGAAAGTGATATAAACTTTTGTGAATGTTATAACTTGTAAATGTTAGAACCATTTGTAAATGTTACATAAGCACTTAAATGTGCTCCTAAGAGCACAGCTAGGTATAACAGGAGCTTTTAACCTAATTTAGTTATGTGGAGAAAAGTGTTGCAGTAATTTAGGCTTTCAAAATTATGCTCAGTTGCTCATGTAACAAGGGACAGGTTTTCATTTTAATATGTCCCAGTGGGATTTATTAAAAAAAAAAAAAGCTTTGTAAAAACAAGAAAAAAAATCAGTGGTAAACAGGTTGCAGAAGGGATAAAAAAATGCACTGGAGAAAACTGGTCTTGTATCCTGGTGTCAACTAAGTCAGGGCAGTCCAACACTTCTATGTGACAAGGAGTCAGACTGCAGAAGTGGAGTCACAATAAGGGGGAGTCATGAGCCTTTTGGGCACAGTACAGCTATTTATCCCACCCTCCACCAAACTGTGAACTCATGCCCCACTACCACCACTATACTGTGACCCCATCTCCACCCCCTATCACTGAACTCTGCACCCACCCTCTCCTACCTGCCCCACTCAAGTAGTTGGACACAAGCAACAAAAGCCTGAGGAGGGAAGGGGATGCAAAGGCTTTCACTCCTGACTCACAGACTTCTCAGTGTTGATTAAAACATGAATAAAATTGATGTGAACTTAGACCAACTACATGTTACCTTGCAGGACTCACCAAACAAAATGGGCCGAATTAAACTTAGTCATTAGTATGGTAGTAATTTAAGGGACAGGCACACTAAGCTCTTACACTGGTATAATCTCCTTGTGCACCAGTGAAAATGAGGAGTAAACCCAGAATGCACTGCCCTACACTATGGGGGGTCAAGCCCCTCTGGGGTCAAGTTACTGCTGTCTGGATGGTGTGTTGGTCTCTGGCAGACATTAGACCTTGAGCTGTCAAACAAGGTAGAGGCATGTTTAGGAAGCCTGTATGGAGGAGTCATGCTGCCCCTTTTGATGGTAAAACACAAGACTCCTGGCCTAGAGCTTTCGCCTTGCACAAACTTTCCATTTGCAAAAACTTAGATGTACTCTAAGGCAAACATGACAGATGCTAGAGGCTATCAAAAAAAATTCCAGAAACATGGCATGGATACTTATTCCTTCTAACTCCTCTCAGCCACTGGCAATTTTATGCTATTTGGAGCCCTAGGAACTGACTACTAGGGCTGTGTGACATTTCACCAGCCATTTCATTTTGACACTGTTTCAACTCATTTTGAGGTCAAAATGAAACAAAGGGCTTCAAAAGAGCCCAAAACAAAATGAGGCTAGTCAAAACATTTAAAAAGTTGAAACATTTTGACCATAGTACTGGGGATGGGAAGTCAGTCCAGCTGGGCTGACTTCTCATCCCTGGCACGAGATCGGGCTGGGCACAGGGTGTCAGTCCAGTTGGACTGACTTCCCATCCCCAGTACTATGGTCAAAATGTCTTGCACCAGGGATGGGAAGTCAGCCCAGCTACATAAGCACTTAATGTTCTTCTAGGAGCGCAGCTAGTTTTAACAGGAGGCTGTAATGTCTAGCAGTTATTTGAAGAGAAGTATTGCACTGATTTATTCCTTCAAAATTATGTTCAGTTGATCAGCTTACAGAGAACAGGTTTTAATTTTTATTTGTCCAGCTGAGATTTATTAAATAATCTCTGCAATAGCATGACATGTAGTTCATTTATAAACATGCTGCAGAGCAGATAGCAAAAAAAAATTATTACACTCAAGTGGCCTTGTAGCTTACTGTCAACTATGTCAGGGCAATCCAACTTTTCTATGTGATGACTGGCCAGATCCCAGCAGTCTTTCCTGTCCATGTTCAGGGGGCTGGACCCAGTGATCTTCAAGGCCCCCTCCAGCTCCTGACAGCTATGAAACTATGAAATGCCCTGATGACTTAAAACAATGGGGCTGCAGTAGGTTGGGCCATGAGCTTCCCAGGCACAGCACAAGAAGGAACCCAAGCCCCTCCACTGAGCTGTGAACTCATGTCCCACCATCACTGCACTGGGACCCCATCTTCACGGCCAATCACTGAACTGAGTACCTACTATCTCCTGCTTGACCCCACCCAAGGAGTGGAGGCACAAGCAGCAGAAGCCTTAGTAGGAAAAGGGAGCCTAGAGACTCTTACTTCTGTTGCAATTGGAGTGATGGGGAAAGAGCTGGCTGGGTAGCAGCTAAGGACACCAGTTGGAAAGCCTTAGTCTAAATAATTTCTTGGTTGAGTTTGGCCGATGACATACAATGGCTGGATACAGAAAGTATTTACAGACTTTCCAGTGGTGGTTAAAACATGAGTAAAAATTAATGTTAAATTAGACCAACTACAGTTGACTTTACAGGACTCACCAAAACAAACAAACAAATAACCCCCCCCAAAAAAACACAGAACAAACCCAGTTTAGTCATTAGCAAGATAGTAACACAAGAGACAGGCACGCTAAAAACTTACACAAGTGTAATATGCTTGTTCACAAAAAAATGACCTACACTTTGGGAGGTCAAGTCCCTCTGGGGTCAAGTTACTGCTAGGTGGATGATCTACTGAGTTTGGGCAGACATTTGACCTTGACCTGTAGAAAAGGGTAGGGGCATATTAAGGAAGCCCTGGAAAGCAATCACGGTGCCTTTTTCAATGGTAAAAAACAAGAATCCTAGCATGCGTCTTTTCATTTAAAAAGAGTTTTCTTCCATGTGTTCTATGGTGCACATGGCAGGTGCAATGGACTATCAGAAGACTGCCTGACACATGGTGTAAGCACTTAATCCTCCTAACCCCTCTCAGCCACTGGCAATGCTATGCTATTTGGCCCCCTGGGAACTGACTAGGTGCCCTCAGTTTCAAGGCAGTGGAATAGGACTTCATGAGGTGCTACTATCTAGAAACAGAGGCAAAGTGAAGATACCCAGTAAAAAGGCAAAGCATCTTACTGACATGAAGACAGATGAGGGCAGGTTGTTCCCACATAAATTAGTAGGCACCCGTATTGCATGATATTCATGAGGTCTCAGTTTAAGCAGCTTCTTTTAGTAAGCATGTTGGCATCTAAATCTCCTTTCAAACAGCAGGCACTCAGAATGGAGGTTTTTCCAGAAATATGAACCTTTAAAAATCTGGCCTTCTGGTCCATTTCAAAGTCTACATATTCTCAAATCTCTTTGTGACAGATGGGGAAAGAGACTGAGGCAGCTATTTGGTATATAAAGTAAAACAACTGGGGTGGGGAAAGCTGGGTACCAGCCTTTGGTGCCATCCTCAAGGGTGTACCAGAATCACCCTACCCTTTCCCAGGAACTTTGCCAAGGCAGGAATAGCCCTGCACTTCCCAAACATAGGAGTTGGAAAGCTATAATACCATACACAATCATGTGTCAAGGTGGAGGGGGAGAAGAACAGCAACCCCACAGTGGGGGATGCACTATACCCCCCCTGCATTCAGTATTATATCTGTTAGGTAAGGGGGAAATGAGAGGCAATATACACCACAGGGCTGCTGCTGCAGCAGCCACCCTAGTAGCAATGCTGCTTGAATGCCAAAAAAAGGCAGAGTCAGGAGTCTGTCCCCCTTTCTCTCTCGTTTGTCATGGCCTGCAGAATTTCTCCCTGACTGACTCGCACCAGCCCCATGTGCTGAAGGAACTTTCCATGCCTCTTGCTATTTGTCACGTACAGCATCATTATCCAAGCCACAAAAAGACTACTGATATTCATAGCCACAGGTAGGCTAGATGCCAAGGATACAGAACCCTCTTTCTGATGTATCATTTCAGTATGAAAACACTATCAAAAGAGGATTCTTCATTCCATGTGCACATGTAGGATAAAGGGAAACTTAACATGAAAAAGAAGGTTTGAAACGCATAAGTGTGGAAAGCATATTATGCCAGTCATTTTGCAATAAAAATCCACTCAGCAGGGATATCTGCCAAATAAAAGTGGGCTGCAGCTTACACAAAAGTAGACAATAGGGGAGACAACGACATATATGCTAGATCCTTGCCTGGTTTAAATCGCCATTCAATGATTAAAAATGGTACATCTGACTCCCCCTGCCAGAAATTGAGGCAGCTCCACAGAAGTCACTAATTTAGGTCCTCCCACAGCATCAATCAATCAGATTCAGTCCAGCTCAATAGACCTATGCTTATTTGCTTAGGATCTAGGTCTATATGTTGAGATCTAGTTCTCCTCGCATGCACATCAGTCTTACACAGGCTGTTCACACTGTTTGCTACAATGGCACCACTCCTTTTTTACAAGCGTGAAGAAAAGTTGTGGCTTTTGTTTGCCGGTGGTCATGAAACATTTCTAGGAACAACCTACTCACTTGTATGGTTGCTATTAGTCAAAAACATACCCAATGCTGCCCAAAAAGTCACAGAGCAACAGCAGGTTTACTAGGGAAAGTTGGGCAGCTGGTAGTCAGGGAACAACAGAGTAAGCCAGTTTCCTCACAGCAGCAAGGATCTCCTTGTTCCTCAGACTGTAGATGATGGGATTCACTGTGGGAGGCAGTACTGAATATATGATACTCACTATGATATCCAGCCCAGATGCGGTTTTGGAAGTAGGTTTGAAGTATGCAATCATGACAGAAAAGATAAGGAGGGACACCACAATAATGTGAGGGAGGCATGTAGAAAAGGCTTTATACTGTCCCTGCTCTGAGGGGATTCTCAGCACTGCACTGAAGATCTGAATGTAGGATGCTACAATGAAAATAAAACAGCACAAAATTAAGAAGATAGTGAATAGTATCAGACAGAGTTCCCTGAAATATGTGTCTGAGCAGGAGAGCTTCAGGAGTGGAAGGATTTCACAGAAGAACAAGTCCACCACATTGCCTCCACAGAAGCTGACTATAAACATGTTCCAAGTGTGCATGATAGAGTTGAGCATCCCTGCTACCCAGGCACTGGATGCCATTTGGACACATGCTCTTCTGTTCATGACCATCTCATAGTGCAAGGGCTTGCAGATGGCAATGTAGCGGTCATATGCCATGACAGTGAGAAGAGCAAAATCTGCTCCTGCCAAGAAAAGAAAGAAAAAAACTTGGGTGGCACACCCAGTGGAGGAGATAGTTCTGCTGTCCAGAAGGGTGTTGGCCATGGCTTTAGGGATGATGACACAAACGGTTCCCAAATCCAGGATGGACAGGTTCATCAGGAAGAAGTGCATAGGGTTGTGGAGACTGTGGTCTTGAAATACAGCCACGATGATGAGAAGGTTCCCTGACAGGGATGTGATGTAAATCACTAGGAACATGATAAAATACAAAATTTGCAACTCCCAAACATCAGAGAATTTCAGGAGGATGAACTCGGACACAGAGCTCTGGTTGGACATTTTCTTCCTTGCAGCATTGTGGGCTACCTGCAGAAGCACTGATAGATACAAAAGCCCGGAGTTAGATTGACCATATAACTGCCCACTTGAAAAAAACTACTGAATCTCCTAGATACTGAACCCTCCCTGATGCTAGTCAGTGGGCTGAATTTAGCTCCTGCTGGTTTTTGACCAGAAATATATGGTATGTAATCATGCCATTGAGTTACTCTTGATTAACTGCAGGAGTTAACAAAAGGGTAAAATAACCACATTCTGAACATGAGCATCCCCCCAATTAACACAGCACAGGGGTGGATCATTTGTGCCCAGTGACACAAAAGCATTTACATCAGGAGAGATTCAAGGAGCACCAGGACCATTGGTTTTAGATGACAGGACAGATCTGTATCTGTGACCCCATGTCACAAAAGGTTAACCACAGCACCGGGGCAGACCCTGATCTAGTCTGTTTATCTAGTCTGATATCTAGTCTGTTGATCTAGTCTGTTATCACCATTTCATAATTGTCTACATCACTCCTTTTCTGGGAAAAGGAACTGGCAAACAGACAAGCAGACAAATATCTATGTTAAATGAACATTCTTAAGTGGTCAGAGAGAAACGAGGAACACATGTCCCTCTCTCTTTCTCTCTCTCTCCTTCTCTCTGTTTCCTTTATTTTCTCTTTCCCACTGTTCTGTATGTTAGGTCCCTGCATCAGAGTCTGCCACTTCATGGTTACAGCTCTGTGCCTTTGCCTTTTCTCTCAATGTTCTGCCCTTTATTTCTGATGATAACCACTGCCCTGCACTACTTCAGGACTACCTTGGATGGGCTCCCTGAAAAAAAAAATTCCACCTAAAGGGATGATGTTCGAGGGAACTGAAGTTCAAAGTAGCTTAGTTTGATTGGGCTCAGTCCACTTAGGAGGGGAGGGAAGCCAAACTGCAGTAAAGCTGCTCTGTTGTGATTACAAGAGCCAAATGGTTTTTTTTCAGCATAATGTGCTGAAGTGGTAAGTAGCCACCTAACTCCATTTCTGTCTGTCTGTCACAACTGGGTATGCTCAGTATACTGCACCAAACCCAAAAACACGCCCCTTCAAAACAGGCTTACCATGCACATGCAAAATAACAGACAAGTCCTTACAAGTATGTTACAGGAAATAATTTGACAACAAAGTGCATGACCCTCCCTCTTAGCCCAAGAGCTTAGTCTCAGGGATCAAGACAAGGTGGGGTATAGATTCTACCACCCAGAGAGGATTTGATACTGTATCTGCCACTTTGCAGCAAAATGATCTAACAACCAGGTAATATAAGTAGCATCCCAATTTTTCACAGTGAAATGAGGTTTCACTCAGGGTGTCTGCACATGGGTGTAATGAGATCCAGTTGAACAGCTCTGAACATTAGTTCAGATTATAGATCAACAGATTCAAGTTGCAGTGAGGGAAGCTTAGGTTACATATTAGGGCTGTGTGAAGCTTCAGGTGGTGATTCGATTCAGAGGCGATTCGGCCCGATTTAGTGACCAAATCTCTGAATCTGAATCAAATCAGGGGGCCAATTAAAAGGTCTGAATTGAATCAGAAAGGATTCAGAGAGCTTCAAGGATTCTGGCAGACCCTGGTGGCTGCAGCACGGAGCTGCAGCTGACTCTGAGCTGGTAAATACTAGGGGCAGGGCAGGAGGGGCTGGGGAAGGGGAGAAAACCCCTGGTGCTCACCGGGTGCTGCCAGGCAGGGGGGCAATCCCTGCTGACCCCCACTTCCCCATGTTGTATGGGGAGGTTCTGCATGAGCCCCCCCACAACTGCACACTCCCCCAGCCAACCTACAGCTGCCCTGCCCCAGACTGGCTCCAGCCCTTTAAGAAAAAAAAAACAGAGGAAACCTGTGGGACTCACTGCTACAGCAGCAGTCTTGGGGCTTCAGGGGGATGCGGGGCAGTGAGGGGCAGCAGGAATCACCTCCCCCCACCCCATCCCTGCCTGCAGGAATGGTGAGTGTGGGGCTTTTCTCCAGTTTTTTTTCCTTAAAGGGCCAGAGCTGGCTGAGGTGGGGCTGGAGGAGCGAGGGGGGATTGGAGGGCTTGTGCAGAGCCTCCCATGCAGTGGGGGGCAGCAGGGATTGCTCCCCTGCCTGCCAGCACCTTGTGAGCACCGGGTCTTTTCTTTTTCCAAAGAGCCAGGAGCTGGGGCAGGCATGGGCCATTGCCGGGCTGGGGGATGGGCCTGGCTGATTCAGAGATTCAGCAGCAGCTTTGCACAGGCCTATTACATGTTAGGGAAAACATTTCCACTAGGAGGATTGTAAAGCACTGGAACAGGCTAGCCCGAGACGTTGTGGACTCTCCCTTCTGAGAGGTTTTAAGACGAGGGTAAATAAATCCTTGGCTGGAATGATTTAGTTTGGGAAGGCCCTGTTTTGTACAGCAGTTGGACTATACGATTGCCTGAGATCCCTTCCAACCCTAATATTCTATAATTCTATCATAGAGAGAAAAACAGAGAGACAGACAGATGGATAATCTGTACTATTAGCAGTCCCCCCCCACCCCATTCTCCCTTCCTCTCTCTACCCATTTTCATTTGCCTTGTTTTGCATGGCTGCGTTTATTCCTGCTGCCCTTCTGTCTTTTATCATTACATTGACCTGGCTTTTACAATCTGCCATGTACATTCTCTAACCCAATTTACCACCATGTAGAAATGGTGTAGCGATTCTCCTATATACTTCTAAAATCTGGTATAGACATACGTGAATAATCTTTGTTATTGTTATGCCTTTCTACCGGATGTAACCAGGCAGAAATCTTTCCACCTTCATTTTCTGAAAATAACTACTGCCTTGGGCCATCTCATGGGTTCTCTACATAAAGTCCCACATAGCAATAGGCTCCTTATCCAGCAAAGTGGTGAAATACAAGAGGATTAGCCCAGTTGCTTTAAAGCCAAGCCAGAAGTCCTGTAGTCTGCATTGAAGTAGTGTTTATTTATTTTGGCTCAGTACACATTAGACAGGAGGAAGCCAAAGGAAAATTGTCCAATTAATGAAGTTCAACTAAACCACCTAAAAACTTAACTTAGACTGCGAACCTACCAGAGCATCACAGGTAGAAAAGCCCTAATTTTTCTCTACTTAAAATTCAGCTGACAAGAAAAATCTGGAAAGAATACATAGTGTCCTTGAGTGGTTGGTCTTTACATCAGACTTAGGATCGGAGGGTCATATGAATGTAGGGCTGTAAGGAGCTTCATGGGGCTATCAGGATTGCCCATTCCTCAGAGTAGGGTAGCTTGACTAAACCATCCCAGGTAGAAGGGATTACATGCCTTTTATAATCCCATAGTAGCTCTGAAACCAAAAGTAAACTTACTGTAATTCTGTGTGAGATTTTGTCCCTGTTCAGATGTCTTCCCACTTCAAACACCAGAGTTCTTGGAATCTACCCATCTCTCCAGATATGTATGCACTGACAAGATCTCTCTCTGTGTCCCTCTCTTTCTCTCTGCCCTGTTTATCAATCCCTATTCTCTCACTATTTATCAGTCTACATACGTGGCAATGCACCTTCAGGAAATATTCTGAGATTGCTTTCAGTTTGCAAATGGCTTGTGTAGGTAACCTCTATGCAGTGGAAGAGTATTTATCAGTGTCTAGCCCAATATCCTTCCAGACACGCATTCCCAGGAGTCCTGAACAAAGCCTAAGCAAAGGTGCCAGCTGACTTGGATAACTATGTCAGGCACCTGGCTAGGGGCCAGGACTAGATATGTTTGGGAAACATTATGATGAAACAGCATTGTGCCCCCCTAGAACTGGTTTACCATTTCTCATGTATTTTGTTTGAAATGCTTTGGGTCCAAGGCACTTTTCCTTTCTACTCACTTCTAGGCCTCCATGCTTTGAGACAGACAAGCCACATACAGGACTTTTTAGCCCCTTAGCCACAGAGCAGCAGGCTTCTTTAGAACAAGGGACATGGTGTTGCAAAAATTCCAGGTTGCAAAAATTCCAGGTTCCTAAGACACATCATCCCTTACATTGCTGTCTCCAAACCCACACCATCCCTGCTAATGAACACTGTGCTCAGATCTCTTTTTCTTGCTGCAGTGTTTCAAACACACTGAATATGGCTGCTATAATGGCACCTTCATGCTTCTGTGATACAAGGTGGCAAAGGAGAGGTATGTAACTTGAGACAACTGCAGCCTTTGATTCAGCAGAATGATCCCTCTGGATATGGTTAGCTTATCTTTCTGACGGCAAACCATCTTTAGTTCTCTAGGATTTCCCTGGGGCCTGAAGACCTCCTGATCTTCTACCTCTTCCCCATACAAGCATCTGCTGCACAACAGTTGATTGTATGCATCTTCCATGTATGTCTTGGTTCCTCCACCTGGAGGGGTTGTGTGTACTCACTTTGGGGATTATGATCCATGTTTGGATCTACTGAGCCTCCACAGTTTCACCTCCCATGATGGGCCCCTTACCAACTTGGTTTCCCCCCAGAGATTCAATGACTGCCGGCTGAGCTTGGCAGACAGGCACCTTGCAAACCCAAGGTGCTTCTGCTTGAAGGCTTTGATGGCAGTGGTGTTGGTGAAGGATGCCACATTCCGCAGACTGATCTAGATTGCGTTGATGTGGGCACTCTTCTGAGATACAGATGCTATGGTCTTACAGCTATTTTCCAGGACTTTCTGGGTGAGTGCTTAAAGCAGAAGGCTATCATGCCAAAGGTTGTTGACAATTCCAACACCACAGTAATGTCAGGTTACTAACCTCAGAGGACAAACACACCCTCTAAATCCAGAGAACGTGAAGGTATATACCATGCCAGGGGGACTGCAAATTCATACCAATGCCCCACTGCAGGCAGGGAGGGAAACTATATTGATGTCTTCCTATCCATCGGCATTTCATACCAAATAATCTACTATAAAGGTTCCACTGGAAGTGCTGACCACCATGAGGTGGGAAGAGTAATTCAAAAGTCCTTTTTCCTTCCTGGTTCTGAAAGGTAGCTTTGAATTGTTACCAGGATCCAAGCACAGGATGTCAGCATCAGTAGAAACTAAGGCAATGTGGAGAGTGTTGACAAAGTGCTTTCAAGTAGGAAGCCAAACTGGCTTTTGTAACAGGAGAGGTTTGATTAACTCGGAAGATTCCCCACCCCCCCCAAATTTAAAAATCATCAGTTTCAGTGGAGCCAAAGCACATTGGTTGGAAAGCCAATTAGGTAGGGTGCAGCTACCTAAGAATCCACTTCTCCAAGCCCTATTCACAAGATGGTGGCAGAAACTGCAGTACATGAGAGAGATACAATACAGAGGCTCGTATAATGCTAAGTAACAATAAGAAGGCATCAGAGACAGCAAGTAAACCTTCTGAACCTTCCAAAAAAGGAAAGAATTGCAATTCCACTAACCAGACACTAAATTATATTTCTGTTAAGTTCATTCAGGAACTCACCAGCATCCTGGGCAGAAAGCCTCAGGTAAAACAGATCTCAAAGAAACACAAGTTTCCCCCAAGAAAGGGCATGAGTCTGGTAAGATGCTGATCAGTCATAATTCAGTCAGCAATTAAGAGGTTCACAGCTGTGCTCACCATGTAGCTTAGCAGAAAGAAATGGAATAATAAAGCCTACATATCAGGAATTTTCTTAAATCCCAACAGAAGGATTATGAGATGTCTGTTTGTTTCCTTTTGCATTATGCATGGTTTCTACCTAGAGAAAATGTAACTAACACTTGATGAAAGCCAGAGCAAGACACTGTCCAATGGTTTAGTCCACCAAATAGACACCTTATGGACATAGGCCCTTAAAGGTAATCATTATAATTGAATTCTTGAAAAATATACATCCTGAAGATATGTAAGTTGGTTTGTAAACTTTTTTTCATATTAGTCTTAAGATTTTGTCAAACATTGAAGCAAGGAAGGGAAGGGCCTAGTATGCTTTTAATATAATGTTTTGGGGGTTTTTTCTTGGACTTTAACAGGATGGAATAGAATTGCATTTAGTCATCTATTGGGATCTCATCCAATAGGTTAATGTTTATTAATCCCATGGTTTTATAAAGAATTATTTCTTCCTTTTTTGCAAGATGAATGGTTGAGACAAGATTGGAGTTTATATTCTTGGGACAGATTACTGATTCCTAGCAGTAGATCTAGGGCTTTGAAATGGGAGATACAGCTGGCATCATAATGTTGGCAACAAACTCAGTCTGGTTTCTGTGTGGCCAGCCTGATCACTAGTCATAATGAACTTTCAGAAGTGCCCACTCATATTTTACAAGCCGGGAGATGAAGAAGGTTCATTGATCAGTTAAAACACATGTTGCTGGTCCCTATTCAAGAGGGCATTTGATAGTTCCGTAGCTAATGTTTGGGTCAAGGCATTGTGGGTCACTCCCACCTCCGTGCTCTAGGTAATAAAATTTACAAGTACTAAGGCAAAGTGGCAACTTCTGGTACTGGTCCCAGATATTTGGTACCATGGAAACTGACTTTGTCCCCTCAGTTTCAAGGCACTGCAGTTGGCCCTAATCAGGTCCTAACAACTAGAGAGAGGTAATGTGAAGACACCCAATAACAAGGCAGGGGACAGTGCTGAAGTGCAGACAGATGAGGGCTGGCTGTTACAATATGAATTAGAAGACACCTTTCTATCAGCTGGAAAAACACCTCTAATATCAGAATGTATTGGGTTTTGCAAATGGTGAATGCTATTTTTATGATATAAGTGAGTGTTCACTTTAACCATGGGTGTCTTAAGAGCTTGCCTGGCTAAACATTTCAAACCATGGGAACTCAGAATGAAAACTTTTCTGGAAGTCTGGGCCTTTAAAATTCTGGCCTACTGGTGCTTTTTCAAAAGTCTACCCTGTTTGAAATGTCTATGTGGCAGATGGGGAAAGAGATAGAAGAAGTTAAATGGTATATAAAGTAACATGACTCAGTAACAAAATAAACTCACCCTGAAACTTTCCAATGGCAGGAATAGCCTTGCACAGTCCAACTATCGGAGCTGAACACAGGAGAGGCTTCATTAACCAGGGAACCACACACCATTGCATATCAGTGGGGAAGGGGACAAGACTGCCACCTCACCAGATCTTTGCTAGTGCTTTCTCAGCCCTGCACTCATTATTTTATATATTAAAGGATGGGGATGAGAAGCAGTATACACCACAGAACTGCTGCAGCAGCAGCCACAGAAGTAATAATTCAGCTTCAATGCAGAAAGCAGGCAAAGGGAAACACTCTGTTCACCTCCTCACTGCTCCCTTGTGGTTTGCATGATTCTTCCCTCCCTGCCCTCTACCAACCCCATGTACTGATGCTGATCAACTGCAAATAACTTTGAAGGGCTAAATCAATGCAATACCCATGTTCTTGCATGTATGTCAGACACAACATCAGTAACCAAGCCAAGAGAAAATTCCTCATGTACGAAGTCAGGACAAGAAACACAGCTTCTCTTATATTGTTTAAGCATGAAAACACAGCAAAGAATGCCATATGTAATGTCACTTGCACATGTGTGATCATGGGAAATTTACAATGAAACAGCAAGATTCAAACCACATAATCATGCAGAATCCTCAAAGGGTGGGGAGTACGTTTATACCAACTGTTTTGATATCAAAATTGGCTCTCTGTGAATATCTGCCAAATATAAACTAGACTTCATCTTAGAGAGTATTGGAGAAGTATAAGAGGGACAAATACATATATGTAAGATCTACGTCATATTTAAATTGGGAGGCATGATTCCCCTGGTGGAAATGGAGGCAGTTCCACTATAGTCACTAAGTACATCCTCCCACAGCATCAATCAGTCAGTTTCCATCCAACTCAATGGAGTCATGAACATTTGGTGAAGATCTAGCTTTAAATGTTTAAATTTAGTCCTTCTTTCACACATATCACTCTTACAAGGCAGTTCACGCTGTTTTTTTTGCAGTGGTGCCACTTCTACGTTACAAGCCTGAAGAAAAGACTGAGCTTTGGTTTGCATTGGTCATGAAACCATCCTGAGAAGAATTTAACTCATTTGTGTTGTTGCTATTTCTCAAAGACATACTTGACACTTCCCAAGATGCACAGATGGACAGCAAGTTCATTTGAGAAAGATGGGCACCTGGAAGTCAGTGAAGAACAGACAGTGAGCCAGTTTCCTCAGAGCAGCAAGAATCTCTTTGTTTCTCATGCTATAAATGATGGGATTCATTGTGGGAGGTACTACTGAATATATGACAGCCACTACGAGATCCAGCCCTGATGGGATGTTGGAGGTAGGTTTGAAGTATGCAAAAGTGACAGAAAAGACAAGCAAGGAGACAACAGTGAGGTGAGGGATGCAGGTGGAGAAGGCTTTATGCCGGCCCTGTTCTGAGGGGATTCTTAGCACTGCAGTGAAAATCTTAATGTAGGACACAACAATGAAAATAAAACTGCCCAACATTAAGCAGATGCTGAATAATATCAAGCAGAGTTCCCTAAAAAATGTGTCCAAGCAGGAGAGCTTGAGGAGCCGTGGGATTTCACAGAAGAACAAGTCCACCACATTGCCTCCACAGAAGTTCAATGCAAACGTGTTCCAAGTGTGCATGATGGAATTGAGTATGCCTGCTACCCAGGCACTGGATGCCATTTGCACACATGCTCTTCTGTTCATGACCATCTCATAGTGCAATGGCTTACAGATGGCAACATAGCGGTCATACGCCATGACAGTGAGAAGGGACAAATCTGCTCCAGCAAAGAAGATAAAGAAAAAAACTTGAGCAGCACACCCAGCATAAGAGATTGTTCTGATGTTCAGCAGAGAGTTGACCATAATTTTGGGGATGATGACAGAAATGGCTCCAATGTCCATGACGGACAGGTTCATTAGGAAGAAGTGCATGGGGTTGTGGAGATGTTGGTCAAGGACTACAGCAATGATAATGAGAAGGTTACCCACCAGGGCTGTGAGGTAAATGACGAGGAACATGAAAAAATACAAAATCTGCAACTCCCAAACATCAGACAATCTGAGGAGGATGAACTCGGACACAGAGCTTTGGTTGGACATTTTCTTCCTTGCACCATTGTGGGCTGCCTGTAGATGGAATGACAGATACAAAATCCAACAGTTAGATTCTTCATAAAACTGTCCACCTGTAAAAATCCACTGAATCTCCTAGAGGCAGAGTCTTCCCTGATGTTATTCTATTGGCTGCATTAACCAGTCTTGCTGGTTTCTATCAGGAGGACTTGGTGTGCCATCACCCCACCAAGTTACTCTTGGATAATTGTAGGAGGTAACAAAAGGGTAAAATAAACATACTCTGATTGGTGAGCACCTTCCCACACCCCAAATAACAGAGGGCCAAGGGTGAATTATTTGAGCACTATGACACATAAGCATTTACACTCATGGAGATTCAAGGTGCATCAGGACCATTGGTTTTGAAGGACAGGAGAGATGGGAATAGTGAGAAAGGAATAACAGTGTCTCCATTTCACAAAAAGTAAAGTGAAGCACCTTAGATCAGATTGTGATGTAGTCTGTTTTATCAACAACATTTCCTGTTGACCTATATCATTCCTATTCTGAGAAAAGAGACTGGCAAACAGACAAGCTGATATATGAAAATACCATTTTCTAGCCATCAACATATACCTATGTTAAATAAACATTCTTAAGTGGTCATAGAGGAAAATGAAACAAATTTTCTTTCCAACTCCCTCCCCACCTCATTGAAGTTTCCTTTAATTTCTCTTTTTCACTATTCTAAGTTAGGTCCCTCCATTGGATGCCTACCACTTTCTGGATACTTTTCTATGTCTTTTATTTTTCTCTCAATGTTCTGCCCTTTTTTCTGATGGTATCCACTACCCTGCACCACCTTAGGACTACTTTGCATGGGGGGCCCTCAAAAAAATGCATTCCACATCAAGGGATAATGAGCAAGGGAACTGAACTTTATTAGTTCAAATTAAATACATAGATTACTACATTAATGTTGCAGTGAAGGGAGCTTAAGTTATATTTTAGATAAAACTTTTTTTTACTAGGAGGGTATGAAAGCACTGGAACAGGCTATACAGCGAGCTTGTAGAATCTCCCTTCTTAGAAGTTTTTATGACTAGGGCAGAGAAATCCTTGGCTGGAATGACCTAGATTCTAGATGGTGTTCCTTTGATCAGGGGTGAGACCTGCTGAGGTCTCTTCCAACCCTTATGTTCCATTATGCATTCATAGGCCGAAAGACAGAAAGATAGTCAGTTAGATAATTTGTGCTATTCACAGCCCGCCCCGCCCCCCGCTTCCCGTCTCCCATATTCTCCTTTATCCTTTTATCTCTCTACCTTTTTTTTTCTTTATTTGCCTTATTTGGAATGGCTTAATTTGTTCCTGAAGCCCTTCTATCATTCAGCATCATATTGACCTGGACCCACAAACCCTGTAACCCAGCTTACCAGCACTTACAAACATTGTAGGAATTCTCCTGTATACTTCTAAACCTCATGGGTTCTCTGCATAGAGACCCTCAAAGCAATGGGTTTCTTATCCAGCAAAGTGGTAAAGTGCCAGTGTAGCCCTGTGGGGTCAGGCCATCTCTCAGGATCTCAATATTGCGCTGTTAGACAGGAGGGTGTGGCACAATTGCATATATACAAACAAATCAATTAGGTGCATACATACACACACTACCAGCTCAGGCACATACACAACCAAATCAGCCTAGGTACATGCATACCTATCACCAATTCAAGCACATACACTATACACCCCAAAAGTTAGACACAGATCACTAATTCATATATCATGCACACACTCACCAGTTCCCACACATACAACCCACCTACACATACACACAGGTAAGTTCCTAATTTAGATGGTACAGTGTGTATTAGTCTGCTTGGGGTTACCTGGGGGATAGTTCAGGTGAGAGAAAGCGTAGGAAGTGAAAGTTGCCAGAACCAGGATTAGAACTGGTGAACTACAGAGAAGCTGGCGAAGGAACTGAAGGTTTACTTAAGGTAGACAGGGACTGGAAACAGAGGCAGACAACTGAGATATTGGGAGGAGGGGTAGATAAGTGGTGGCAAGGAGACAGCCAGGAAAAAAACTGAGGCAGAAACCTTGTTGCTCAGGGGAAAAGGAAAAGGCAATGGAGATGAGACAGTAGCAAAGAAACAGGGGGGTTGGAGGCAGAGAGGAGCTCAGGACAGGTGTTGGAGGTGGCAGTGAGCCAAAAGCGGGAGAGGGAGAAATGAGACAGAAGTTAGAGGGGTGAGGGACAGAGATTGGAGGAGGGCCCAACCATAGTAAAGCAAAACCCAACTTAGGGGTCCAGATAACAGTTTTATTACACAGACAACACACTACACAGCCCCATGAAGTTATTGGTTCACACACACACACACACACACACACGCCGTCACAATGGCAGCAGGAGAAAGAGACTCAGTGGAAGGGTTGGAGTCCAGGTAGGGAAGAGAAGCAGAGTCCAAGTCTTTGGTTGAAGAGGGGGTAGGGGGTGATAACTACCTATCCAGGCTGGAAAGGGGTCTTTGTCTAGTAGATGTTGTCTAGAGGGGGTTGCTGGCAGGGCCTCTGGGTGGATAGGTGGTGTGGCATGGTGCTGGTCCAGATGAAGGCGTCCCACTGGGTCTGTCTCACTGCCCCTTTTTATAGGGGCAGACCTTGTGTGACCCTAGTGACAGGAGGCATGCCCAGGCAAGGGTCAGCCCCTGGTGTATTGAGCATGCATGCTCCGTGCAGGGATGTGCAGTTTTGGGTACCTGTAATGGTGGGATACAATGGTAGAGTTGCTGGTTCTGCAGGGTCTTTTTTCTCTCAAATGCTGGGTTCTTGTTTCTGTTCCTGGGTGAGGTCCGTGGTTCCTGGATGAATCAATGTGAGGTGATGACCCAGTCATTACAGGCCATTCAGTAGAGGCCTGCTACCATTGTATGTCAATCATTCCCAATCACTGTCATTCATCCGGGAACCAATTTACATGGGAGGGATACGTGACTCATACAGTTGCAACGCAGGGGATGCCTGGGCAGAGGACACAAGACAGAGACTTGACATACAAAATGGAAACTTGAAGTGACCTTGGTTCACTTACAAACACAGGCCTAAACCATACAATATCCATAGGAAACAATAAAAATCAATATGAAAATGATAATAATACAATATACAACAGTAAGAAGCAGTACAAACCTAATAATAATACAGTATAAAACAGTAGATATCCAAAACCAAAAACTTGCTACCAAAATAAAAATGTTAAAGCTTATCCTAAGTCTGAGCTCGCTTATGCTTGTCTATAGGGAATAGAGAGGGAGAGAAAGAAAAGCCAGAAATAATTGGGGAAGGAAATGCACATCTATCATTCATATATATATATATGTATGTATGTATATGTATATGTATATGTATGTATGTATTAAAAAAAAGAAAAACTGGGGGTTTTGCTACACCAGAAGATGAGTCCAGTTGTTTTAAAGCCAAGTCAGAACTCCTGTAGTCTGAACTGAAGTACCCTTAGTTTATTTTCGATCAACCCACTTGAGATGGGAGGCAAGCCAAGGGGAAAGTGTCCACATAAGAGATTAAAGAAGTTCAACTAAAACACTTGAAAAGTTAATCTAGATTCAAAACATTCCAGACGGTCGCAGGTAGACAAGCTCTCAATTTTCACTGCTAAAAATTCAGCTGACAACAGAAACCTGGAAAGAATACATACTGTCTTTGAATTATTGGTTCTTAAATCAACCTTAAGATCAGAGGTTCATAAGAAAGTAGGACTGGAAGGGACCTAGTGAGGTCACCAGGATCCCCTGTGAGGCCAGTTTGAGGGGAAAAGGAGTCCAGGAGAGCTGGCTGTATTTTAAAGAAACCTTACTGAGAGTGCAGGAACAAACTATTCTGATGTGCATTAATAATGGGAAATACTGCAGGAGCTTAAACATAAAAAGGGAGATTACAAGAAGAGGAAGCTTGAACAAACAACTAGGGAGGAGTATAGGAATATATTTGAGCATGCAGGAATGAAGTCCGAAAAAGCAATGTGCAATAAAGTTGCAGCTAGCAAGGGCTCTGTACGGTAACAAAAAGTGTTTCTACAAGTATGTTGGTAGCAAGGGAAAGGTCAGGGAAAGTGTGGGTCTCTTACTGAATGGGGGAGGCAGCCTAGTGACAGAGGAGAAAATGGCTGAAGTGCTCAATGCCTTTCTTACCTCACTTCACAGGCAAGGTCAGCTCCCAGACTTCTGCATTGGACAGCAAAGTTTGGGGAGAAGGTTAAGCAGCCCTCAATGCTGAAAGAACAGGTTAGGGACTATTGAGAAAAGATGTGTACAAGTCCATGGGGCAGGATGGGATGCACCCGAGGGTGTTGAGGGAGTGGGCTGATATGATTACAGAGCCGCTGGCCATTGTCTTTGAAAACTTGTGGCAGTCAAGGGAGTCCTGGATGATAGAGAAAGGGCAAATATAGCGCCCATCTTTAAGAGATTGAAGAAGGAAGATCCAGGGAACTTCAGATCAGTCAGCCTCACCTCAGAAATAGATTCCTTGAGGACCTCCCATATGATTTTTCTAGGGACTAAGTGCTTGGAGGAGGAGAAGATGATTAGGAACAGTCAGCATGCATTCACCGGGGCAAGTCATGCCTGACCAACCTGACTGCCTTCTATGATGAAATAACTGGCTTTGTATATTTGGGGAAAGCAGTGGATGTAATCTACCTTGACTTTAGCAAGGCTTTTGATACCATCTCCTACAGCATGCTGACAAGTAAGTTGAGGAAGTATGGGTAGGATGAATAGACTGTAAGGTGGATAGAAAGCTGGCTGGATCATCAGGCTCAATGGGTCAATACCATTCAATGGCTCACTGTCTAGGTGGCAGCCAGTATCAAGTGGAGTGCCCCATGAGTCAGTCCTGGGGCTTATTCTGTTCAATAGCTTTATTAATGATCTGGTAGAGGTAGGGGATTGTGCCCTCAGCAAGTTCATGGATGATGACCAGCTGGGGGATGTAGTAGATACCAAAAGAAATCTCATTTTCTTTTGGTAGAAAGTAGAGGGTAGGGCAAGGGTTCAGAGTGACTTAGACAAATTGGAGGATTGGACCAAAAGAAGTCTCATGAGGTTCAAGAAGGACAGATGCAAAGTCCTGCACTTCGGACAGAAAAAATCCCATGTACCACTACAGCCTGGGGATTGACTGGCTAAGCAGCAGCTCTACAGAAAGAGAGTTAAGGGTTACAGAGAAAAATAAGCTAAATATGAGCCAACAGTGTCCCCTTGTTGCCAAAAATGCTAACTGAATAGTGGGCTGCATTAGAGGAATGTTAGCAGCAGACTGAGAGAAGCAATTATTCCACTCTATTCTGCCACGGTGAAGCAACACCTGGAGTACTGTGTCCAGTTTTGGGCCCATCACTATAGAAAGGGTGCCAACAAGTTGGAAAGAGTCCATGTGAGGGCAAGGAAAATGGTTTGGGGGCTGGAACATGATTTATGAGGACAGGCTGAAGGAACTGGGCTTGTTCAGTTTGCAGAAGGGAAGATTGAGAGGGGATCTGATAGCAGCCTTTAACTACCTGAAGGGTGGTTACAAAAAGGATGGAGCCAAGTTGTTTTCAGTGGTGACAGATGACAAAACAAGGAGCAATGGTCTCACAGCAAGGGAGTTTTGGCTGGATTTTATGAAAAAACTCTCTCATTAGGAGGATGGTAAAGCATTAGAACAGATTACCTTTAGAGGTGATGGAATCTCCATCCTTGGATGTTTTTAAGCCCCATGACTGCAATGGCTTAGTTGAGGATAGTAATTCTTTGAGCGGGGGTTGGAAAAGATGACCTCCTGGGGTACCTTCCAACACTAATTTTCTATGATTCTATAAACTGTCTAGCTTTCTTCTCAAACTATATTATCCTGATAAATTAACCCAGCCAGAAGGAATTACATCCCTTTTGTAATCCCATAGTAACTCTACAAGTCAGCAGCAAACTTACTGAGCTGTTCTGTGTGGATTCCTCCCTGCTGGGATGTCTTTCCTCTTCCAAAGCCAGAGTTTGTTCATTCATTCATGAATCTGTTCCGTGTTTCTATCTCTCTGCCCAAATATGTATGCAGGCATGTATGCATACAGATCTCTGTCTCTCTCTCTTTCTTTCACTCTATTTATAAATATATGTACATAGTGCTCTGCCTTCATGGGACATTTTAAAGTCCATGTCTTTAATTCTGAGACCATGTCCTGAAATAGTCTGTAGATGGTTTATGTTGGTACCCTCTGTGCTGTGGAAAATTATTTATCAATGTCTAGTCCAACCAGCTTTCAGACAGGTAGTCCCAGGAGCACTGAACAGTGCTTAAATAGAGGCACTAGAGGATTTGTATACATGTTTCAGACACCTGGTTGGGAGCCAAGAGTAGAGTTGTTTGGGAAACTTTGTGATGAGACAGCATTCTTCCCCCTAAAAGTTGATATGTTATTTCTGATATATTTTATTTGAAACATTTGGGTTGAAGGCACTTCTATATCCAAAGCAGGGCTCCTATAATATTTCTAGGTTTCCATGCTGTGAGGCAGACAAGCCAAGTGCAATGCCCAGCAAGGGGTCGCGAGCCCTTTGGCCTCACAGCAACAGACTACTTTGGAGCCAGAGACAAGGTAGTGCTAGGACAGATCATCTGCTACATCACATGATCAGATCTCTTTTTCTATCTGCAGTGTTTCAGACATGGCCTTCCTCATTGTCATTGCATATGGCTGTTATATTTCCATCTTCGTCCTTCTCTGTTACAAGGTGACCTTTTCCTTCTCCAGGCATCAGCAAGATGACTTTGGGTCACTATGTAAGAGGGGCATGGTGAAACCCTCTCCACTGTCTTCCACCCCCAGATACACCCCCTCTAGTGAAACAGTTGCCTCTCTCTTGGGCAAAACAGCAACCCTGGGCATGAGCTACACTGGTGACTTCCACCCCTTCTTGCCACTGCAGCAATGCAGAAGAACTGCATGGTCTCAGAAGTAGAACTGGGCTCAGATAACAGTGGCCTGAAGCTTCCTGTCACAGCATCACCACACTCTCCTCCACATGGTCAGTATCCTTGCTATCCATGTCCTACTCTGGACCCAGTACTCCAGAGAACCCAGCCCAGAGTAGTGTGGATCCTGGGGATTGGTAGTCCTCCAACCCATCCATCAGCCACCAAGCCAAGGTTGTGCAACTATCCCCCATGAATCCACCCATCTCCAGGTGCCCTAATTCATAGTTTCTAGGGTTGGAGGGGACCTGAGCAGATTTCATAGATTTCATAGACATTAGGGCTGGAAGGGACCTCAGGAGATCATCGAGTCCAGCCCCCTGCCCAAAGGGCAGGAAGTCAGCTGGGGTCATAGGATCCCAGCAAGATAAGCATCCAATTTACTCTTGAAGGTGTTCAATGTAGGTGCTTGAACCACCTCCAATGGCAGAGTGTTCCAGACCTTGGGGGCTCGGACACTAAAGAAATTCTTCCTCATGTCCAGCCTGAAACGGTCTTGCAGGAGTTTGTGACCGTTCGACCTCGACATCTCTTGGGGCGCTCTGGTGAACAGATGTTCCCCCAGATCCTGGTGGTCACCCCTGATAAACTTATAGGTGGATATCAGATCACCCCTGAGCCTGCGCTTTTCCAGGCAAAAGAGTCCCGTGGCTCTCAGCCTGTCATCGTAAGATCTGTTTTCCTGACCTCTGATCATGCGCGTGGCTCTCCTCTGGACTCTCTCAAGCTTCTCCACATCCTTTTTGAATTGTGGAGCCCAAAACTGGACGCAGTACTCCAGCTGCGGCCTCACCAAGGCCGAGTACAAGGGGAGAATGACGTCCCGGGATTTGCTTGAGAAGCATCTATGGATGCACGCCAGCATTTTGGTCGCTTTACTAGCCGCAGCATCACATTGCAGGCTCGTGTTCATCTTGTGGTCAATGATGACCCCCAAGTCTTTTTCTTCTGTAGTGCTAACCAACGTAGCACTGCCAAGCCTATAAGGATGCTGCAGGTTTTTCCTCCCAAGGTGGAGAACCTTGCATTTTTCGGTGTTAAACACCATCAGGTTCTCGTCCGCCCATTTGCTGAGCTTGTCCAGGTCAGCCTGGATCACCCGCCTATCTTCTAGTGTGGATGCTTTGCCCCAAAGTTTGGTGTCGTCGGTGAACTTGGCCAGTCCACTCCTAACTCCAATGTCCACATCATTAATGAAGATGTTGAACAGTATGGGTCCTAGGACAGAGCCTTGAGGGACCCCACTGGTCACAGGGCACCACGATGAGTGACTGCCATCAATCACAACCCTCTGGGTTCGACCACGAAGCCAATTTCCCAGCCAGTGGATCGTGGTGGAGCCAAGGCCACAACTGGGCAGTTTGGCCAAGAGGTGATCATGGGATACCAGATCAAAAGCTTTTTTGAAGTCAAGATATATGACATCAATCTCTTCTCCCTTGTCCAGGTGATAGTCACCTGGTCATAGAAGGAAATGAGATTGGTCAAACAAGACCTACCCGCAACAAACCCATGCTGGCTGTCCCTTAGAATGTTAGCCTGGGCCAGTCCCTCAAAGATGGCCTCCTTAATAAACTTTTCTAAGATCTTCCCCAGGATAGAAGTCAGGCTAATGGGCCTGTAGTTAGCCGGATCCACTCTCCTCCCTTTCTCGAAGATCGGCACCACATTGGCCTTCTTCCAGTCTTCGGGCACTACACCAGAGTGCCAGGAGTTTTCAAAGACCCGTGCCAGGGGCTGGGCTATGACGCTCGCCAGCTCCTTGAGTACCCTGGGGTGCAGGTTGTCAGGGCCAGCTGACTTGAAGGTATCCAGCTTCTCAAGGTGTTCCTTCACGAGGTCAGCATTGATGGAGGGTAGGGGATCCCCCTCACCCAGATTTCCCTGTCCCATAGCAGGCATGGGCATCCCATGTGACTGATGAAAGACTGACGCAAAGTACCTATTTAATAGGTTGGCTTTTTCCTGGGCATCAGTTGTCAGTTGCCCCATCTGCTTTCGCAGGGGTCCAACATTGCCCTTGCTTTTCCTCTGGCTCCCCACATCTAGTCTGCCCCCCTGCCATGGCAAGCGAGAGTACCGGGGTCAAACAACCACAGCAAGATGTGCATCTAACCTCCTCTTAAACACCCCCACGGTAGGAGCCTGCACCACTTCTCTTGGAAGTTGGTTCCAGACCCTAGCCACCCTGACCGTGAAGTAGCGCCTCCTGATATCTAACCTAAATCTACCCTCTGTCAGCTTGTGACCATTATTCCTGGTCACTCCTGGCAGTGCTCGGGGAAACAGTGACTCCTCCAATGCCTGCTGATCCCCCCTGACTAGTTTATAACAGGCCACAAGATCCCCCCTCAGCCTTCTCTTGTGGAGGCTGAACAGGTTCAGGTCCCATAGCCTCTCCTCACAGGGCCTGCCCTGTTGTCCCCTGATCATATGAGTGGCCCTCCTCTGGACCCTCTCCATGCTGTCTACATCCCTCTTGAAGTGTGGCGCCTGGAACTGGACGCAGTACTCCAGCTGCGGCCTGACCAGTGCCGCATAGAGGGGGAGGATCACCTCTTTGGACCAGCTCGAGATGCATCTGTGGATGCATGACAAGGTGCCTTCCTTACTGCCTCCCCACACTGCCGGCCCATGTTCATCTTGGAGTCAATGATGACCCCCAGATCCTTTTCCGCCTCCGTGCTGACAAGAGGGGAGTTCCCTAACCTGTAGGTATGGTGCCGGTTGTTCCTCCCGAGGTGCATCACCTTGCACTTGTCTGTGTTGAAACCCATCCTATTCTTCATCTGCCCACCCTTGTAACCTGTCTAGGTCTGATTGTAGCCTGTTGCATCCTTCCAGTGTGCCCATGTCCCCCCACATCTTAGTGCCATCAGCAAATTTGAACAGGGTGCTTTTTACCCCCTCATCCAAATCACTGATGAAGATGTTGAACAGTGCAGGCCGAAGGACCGAGCCCTGGGGGACCCCACTGCCCACGTCCTTCCAGGTTGAGAAGGACCCATCCACTACCACCCTCTGGGTGCGGCCCACCAGCCAGTTGGCGACCCATTTGACTGTGTGGGTGTCTACACCACAGCCCCCCAGTTTCTTAATGAGAACAGGGTGAGAGACAGTGTCAAAAGCCTTCCGGAAGTCCAGGAAGATTATATCCACTGCTACCCCTGCGTCTAATGATCTGGTGATCTGATCGTAAAAGGCCACCAGGTTGGTCTGACAGGACCTGCCACTGATGAACCCGTGTTGGTTGCCCCTAAGCATGCAGTCCCCTGCTGGCCCCTCCTGGATGTGTGCCAGCATAATTTTCTCGAACAGCTTGCCTAGGATCGAGGTAAGACTAACCGGCCTATAGTTTCCTGGGTCCTCCTTCCTGCCTTTTTTAAAGATGGGAAGCACGTTTGCCCTCTTCCAGTCCTCCGGTACCTCACCAGAGCACCACGAGTGCTCGTAAGTTGTGCCAGGGGACTTGCAATGACCTCGGCCAGTTCCTTTAGAACTCTAGGGTGGAGATCATCCGGACCAGCTGACTTGAATACGTCCAACACCTCCAGACGCTCCCTAACTAAATCCTCGCTAACCCATGGCCCAGGTGTGCCTCCCCTGGGGTGGAATGATATTCATTCATTTTCCTTTACTATTGCCCCTTAATATACAGCTACTGTTGTGAGTAAGTGTCACATTCACTGGACCACAAAGAGGTAGTGGACCTCATCACCATTCAGGGTGAGATGGAAAAAAGGCAGGCACCCTGTGCAAGCCACCAAAACTAGGCAGTATTCAATGCAAAAATGCTGGCCCATGGACATGACCATAACTGGGCCAAATGCTGCTCTAAATGTTAGGTCCTGAGTCAGCAGTTCACAAGGCAAGGGAATGACACCTGCATTTTTGGCACAGGTAGGGTGTTGTTATTCTTTCGGGAAATAGACCACCTTGCTGTGCCCTGACCTACTTGGAACTCCTAACCTGACTTTATGTTCTGAACCCCTGGCTCGGACCCTCTTGCTTAATCCTCAGTTTTCCTCAGGAGATATATCCTGGCAAACTTGCTCAAAGAACTCTAAGTTGGTTTCTTGAACCTACCCTGGAGCTCCAGCAGGTGCCTTTATAGCTCTTAAAAGAAGGGCTCCCCAACTGGTTGTGGTCAGTTAGAATTGGGGACCACTGATTCAGTTCTTATTACCTGGAATCATGACAGAAGGGAACCTGGTAGCCACTGTAACAGCACAGGGAACAAGTGGACAAGATATTCCTTTGGACACCGAGATCTTCAGACCCTAAAACATAACATATTGGGAGGGCTTAGGGAAAAGAACAGCAGCCCTGGAGGCAAAGAATTAGCCAAGTAAAAGGCAAAAAAAAGAGAAGTTATAGATCAGTATGAGCTGGGTGGGCACACAAATTTCTCACCAGACCAGACTTCTTTGAGAGGGCACTTGTGGGAAAAATGGGGCCCAGAAAGAGAGGCCCAACTTCATTAAAAAGTAAAAGAGATGATGTAGCATTTGCACCACTCCACTGCTAGTTTGCCTGAGTAAATAACCCTCACCTAGCCACCCAGAATCCCCATTTTGAATAGCAAACGGATGTACTGATGTGCGTTTTGTGGGCTTGAATTACTAGGGCCTAGAAAAACCAGAAGTTGGTTCCAATTTGGCTTCTCAACATCCTTCAGGATGCGACCCAGAAAAGGTTATTCACCAGCTTATTCTGGAGCATGATTAAATACAACATTAAAATTTACTGTGCTTTGTGCCCTGTCCTGAGTCCCTGCTAGTGGCCCCACACACATGGATTTGAGCCTGTTGGTTCCATTGCTTTAGGTAGACACCCATTTTGAGAAGTTTGAGATAGATATTGGGACTTTGGAGCCCAGTACCAGCAGTTGCCACTTTATCCAAGTAGTTGTGGATTATCCTACCCAGTGTCCAGAAGTGGTAATGATTCACCATGCCTTGGCAAAAACAATGGCCATGGAACCATTAAATATCCACATGATTTTTGTATTGATCAAGACACAATCTTTATCTCTTTCCTCCTGCAACAGGTGTAGGTGCTTCTGAGAACCCAGCCTGTCAGAACCTCCAGATGACTAGTGTGGTGGAGAGGTTTAAACAAGCTGAAAGGTATGTTAAGTAAGTATACTGCATGGGAGCCCTGGAAGAGGAATCTGCTTCTGCCTTATTTGCAAGCCAGAAGGTTCCCCAATTATCTATGGGGGTCTTTCCTTTTGAACCTCTATATGAAGCTGCCTCAAGATATGTTAGACTTGTAAAATAAGACTTGACAAACATAGGACATGAAGGTCCAGAATGTTGTCTTATACATTTATAGGGTGTGGGAATAACTACACCTGATCAGGGCCATTGCCAAAGAAAACCTAAGTGTTGGACAGCGAGTGCATGAGCACTACAACAACAGGAATTCCTGGATCTGAGTCCTTCTGTTTCTTGTTCATCAGAGAGCAAACTTCTTCATCAGGCCACAGGGTCCATATGAAGTCAAACATTGAGCTGGGGATGTGAACTGTGATGTATGGCTTTTAGGGAGAATGTATGGGTCACAGATACCTTTTTCATAAATTTCATAGATGTTAGGGCTGGAAGGGACCTCAAAGATCTTCAGGTCCAGCCCCCTGCCCCAGGGGCAGGAAGTCAGCTAGGGTCAAATGATCCCAGCAAGATAAACATCCAAACGTTTCTTGAATGAGTCCAGAGTAGGTGCCTGCACCACTTCTGGAGGGAGTCTATTACAGAACTTGGAGGATTGGACAGTAGATGTTTTTCTTATGCGCAGCCTAAAATGATCTTAGAGGAGTTTATGACCGTTGGTCCTAGTTTTTCCTTGGGGTGCTCTGGTGAACAGACATTCTCCCAGATACTGATGCATACCCCTTATGTACTTACAGGAAACCACCAGGCAACCACCCTAAGTCTGAGCTTTTCCAGGCTGAAGAGTCCCATGGCTCTCAGCCTCTCTTCATAAGGTCTGTTCTCTTGCCCTCTGATCATGTGCATGGCTATCCTCTGGACTCTCTCAAGCTTCTAAACATCCTTCTTGAATTGCAGAACCCAGAATTGGATGCAATACTCCAGCTGTGGCCTCACGAAGGCTGGGTACAGCAGGAAGATGACATCCTGAGATTTACTTAAGAAGCATCTATGGATGCAAGCCGAAGTTTGGTTTGCTTTACCAGTTGCAACATCGCATCAATGGCTCATGTTCATCTTGTGGTCAATCATAACCCCAAGTCTCTTTCACCCATGGTGCTAGCAAGCCAAGCCTATAAGTATGCTGTGGGTTTTTGCTTACCGAGGTGTAATACCTTACATTTATCAGTATTAAATATCATCAGGTTTGTATCCACCGACTTACTAGATTTATCCAATTCAGCCTGGATCACTAGCTTGTCCTCAGGTGTGGCCACTATGCCCTAAAGTTTAGTGTCATCGGCAAACTTAGCCAGTGTGCTTCTGACACCAATGTCCACATCATTGATAAAGATGTTAACAAGAACCAGTCCAAGGACAGAGCCTTGGGGGACACAACTGGCCACAGCACACTATAATGATTCACTACCATCGACCACTAGTCTCTGGGTCCAACCTCAGGGCCATTTTCCAGCCTGGGACTGTGGTGTAGCCAAGGCCACAGTTGGCCAAATTTTCCATGAGGAGGTTGTGGGATACCAGATCAAAGGACTTTTTAAAGTCCAGATATATGATTTCAGATTCAGGCTTACTAATTAATGCTAAGTGCCCCTTAGGCCTCTTAAAAGTAGGTAACGAACATCAGTCAATGATAATCCTCCACTGAAGTGGCATAAATTTAAGTAGATTTCTGAGCATTTCACTGAGTGCATTTACACGAGACATTTACTATGGAGCTGATTAATCAGCTCTGCACTAAAATCTTACCATCTACATGTGGTGCTTTTAGGACAGTGTAAACTAATTAACTGACACTCATAAAAGTACTGCCAGACACAAGTACTATCCTACAGTGGAGTTATTTGCTCCCATGCAGTGCACATGTAGAAGCTGGATGGAGTGGCTAGGGCACAAGGATGCCTCAGTGACAGTCAGCCCTGCACTGAAGCACCCTCATGCCCCAGCCAGCCCCTCTGAAGCACATTGAGATGGGTAGAGCAGCTGCAGGCTGGCAAGTTGGCTCCCAGATCCACCTGCCAGCAGGGGCTACTCCACCAAGGCTCAATGTGTGGTACTCCCAACTGACCCTGCAAATGTGGCGCCCAGGGGCAATAAACTCTGGTGTGAACTGCACCAGTTCTGCACCACAGTTTATCCAGCCACGTTAATTGCACCTGTAGATGAACCCACTGACATAAAATGGCCAAGTAAAGTCTTCCAGCATCTTGACATACACCATTCCCAGCCTTTCCCGCTCCTCCTGAATACTGCAGCTGCAGGCAAGCTCCAAGAGGGAAAAACAGAGTGATGTGGGTGGGAGATATTCACCTCAGTGATCCACCCACCACAACCCTGCACTTCATACCCCTCAGCCCTGTTTCCCTGAAGCACTTCAGCCACACAGGTGTTGAGAGAGAAGACACTGTCCCTTTAAGCTTGAAGCAGCCACTGGGAAGATTCTCAGAAGGTAAGTTTGAACTACTTTGGGCAAGAGTTATCTTTAAAGTGTTTGACTAAGATCAAACATGGGTATTATTAGTCTTCTCCGTGGATATAACATTTACAATTAGCAATCAAACAGCACCCCAGAATGCACAGCTCCCATCCCTTCTACCCCTGCTATCAACCATCCCAAGCATGACTGCCCACAATGGGTATCACTCTAAGATCACAAGGCATCAAGCTGCTGGCTCCCAGGAACCCAAGAGATTTCATACAGGCCCAGAGGCTGGCTGCCGGTACACAGCCCTTCCCTTCAGAGATCTGTGCCTTTGACCCACATCTGCATTTCTCAACTATATCAAGGAAATTTTGAGAGACAGTGAGCATGACTACCCTCCACAGCCTCACACACTCCTGGAAAAAGGGATCCCTATCTCAGAGTGTGATAAGACCATGGAGACGAAGGAGGCATACTTCCCTGGGCTTCATGCTCTCACTGTGGCTAAAACCTGACTGCTTCACTCACAGAGGAGGGATTGAGTCCTCCAGAATAACCCTGCCCACTCCTGGAACCTTTACCATGACAGAAATAGCCCTGCATTGCCCAACCATAGCAGCTGGACAGGCACAGATCCACACACAATCATGTATCGGAGGGGCGGTAGGAGGCAAGAAGACTGGTGTCCCCCTAGGGAGTCTTTGCCAGCACTTTCACTGCCACTCACTTTGTATTATGTCTATTAGGGGAGGGAGAAGCATGATCTGCATAGTTCCTCCCTACCTGCCCCACCTGAGCCATGTATGCCAAAGGAACTTTTCATGCCTCTGAAGTATGTGTCAAATAAAGCGTAAGTACCCAAGTCAGGAGAAGACTACTTATGTTCAAAGTCACAGCTAGACTTGACACTGAAGAAACACACTTTCGCGTGTATTATTCAAATGTGACAACACTGGAAAGAAGCCCATATTTAATGCCATGTGCAATTTTATGATAAATGGGCAACTTACAGTGGCACAGAAAGATTCAAACCCAATAATAATGCAGAATCATGAAAGGCAGGAAAGCATATTCACAGCAATCATTCTGAGATCAAATCTGCTCTCCCGGCATGTCTGCCAAGTCAAGTCAGCTTTATCTTACAGTCTAGCAGAAAAGTGTAGGGGAGACAAGTACATATATGGTTAGATCCCTGTCTGGTTTATATTATCATCTCAGGATTAAAAAGGAGAGATCTGATTCCCCCAGTGGAAATGGAGGCAGATATACTGAAGTCACAAGTGAGGGCCTCCCACAGCATCAATCAGTCAGGTTCCATCCAGCTTAATGGAATCACTTCCACCCACCCACCCACTCCCCTAGAATATTGCTCTAAATGTTCAGGTCTAATTTTTTCTTTTAGACACATCAGTTTTACAAAGCAGTTTACACTATTAGCCGCATTCTAGATTCAAAACCCTGAAGAAAGAAGTTGGCCTTCATATTCCAGTGGTCATGAAACTGTTTGATGAATCTAGTGCACTTCTGTAGACACTCTGTTGTCAATTACATACCTGAGATGGCCCAAGAAGCACAGGACAGGATGTTCACTGGGGAAGGATGGGCGCCTGGTAGTCAGGGAAGAACAGAGTAAGCCAGTTTCCGCAGAGCAGCAAGGATATCCTTGTTCCTCATGCTGTAGATGATAGGATTAATTGTGGGGGGGACTACTGAGTATATGACACCTAGTATGAGATCCAGCCCCGATGGGGAGTGTGAGGTAGGTTTGAAGTAGGCAAACATGACAGAAAATACGAACAAGAAGACCACAATGAGGTGAGGGATGCAGGTAGAGAAGGCTTTATGCAGGCCCTGCTCTGAGGGGATTCTCAGCACTGCCCTGAAGATCAGAATGTAGGATGCAACAATCAGAATAAAACAGGACAAAGATAAACCAAAGGTGAATAATATCATACAGAGTTCCCTGAAATGTATATCTGAGCAAGAGAGCTTGAGGAGCT
The DNA here is from genome assembly GCF_052110815.1 of Crocodylus siamensis. Taxonomy (NCBI): domain Eukaryota; kingdom Metazoa; phylum Chordata; order Crocodylia; family Crocodylidae; genus Crocodylus; species Crocodylus siamensis. The sequence goes on from NC_143400.1 coordinate 47,645,762, forward strand.
GGGGGACTTCACAGAAGAACAAGTCTACCACATTGCCTCCACAGAAAGTGAATGAAAACAAGTTCCAAGTGTGCATGATGGAGTTGAGTATCCCTGATACCCAGGCACTGGATACCATTCGGACACATGCTCTTATGTTCATGACCATCTCATAGTGCAAGGGCTTGCAGATGGCAACGTAGCGGTCATATGCCATGATGGTAAGAATAGAAAAATCTGTTCCTGCTAAGAAAAGAAAGAAAAAAACCTGTGTGGCACACCCAGCATAGGAGATAGTTCTGATGCTCAGCAGGGAGTTGACCATGGCTTTGGGGATGATGACACAAATGATTCCAACATCCAAGATAGACAGATTCATCAGGAAGAAGTGCATAGGGTTGTGGAGGCGGTGATCAAGCACGACAGCCACAATGATGAGAAGGTTCCCCATCAGGGCACTGAGGTAAATAACTAGGAACATGAAAAAATGCAAAAATTGCAACTCCCAAGCATCTGAAAAGCTGAGAAGGATGAACTCAGGCACAGAGCTTTGGTTGGACATTTTCTTTGTTGCCACATTGTGGGCTTCCTGCAAAGGGAATGACAGATACAAAAGTCCTCGGTGAGATTCATCATACATTTGTCCACCTTAAAAAACCTACAGTCCTCCTAGAGACAGATCCTATCTGATGTTACTCAGTTGGCTCCCTCTGATTTCCATCAGATGGACTTGGGCTGCAATCACACCACTGAGTTAGTCTTGGCTATCTGCAAGGGTTAAGGAAAGGGTAGAACAGCCACATTCTACTCATTGAGCATCCTCCCAAGGAACACATGGCCAGGGGAGGATCATTTGTCCTAATGACACAAAAGCAATTACACTCATGGGGTATTCAAGGAGCACCAGAATCACTGGCTTTGGGTACAGGAGAGATCTGTATGGAATAACTCTACACATTTCACAAAAGGGAAACTGCACCACCTGAGACCGATCCTGATGTAGTCTCTTTTATTAACCCCATTTCCTGCCAGCCTACATCATTCCTATTCTGAGAAAAAGAAATGCGAAACAGACAATTGTACAAACGTCAGTTAAAATAACTTTCTTAAGTGCTCAGAGTTAAACAAGAAACCAATTGCCTGCCCTCCCTCTCTCTCTGTTTCTGTTTCCTCTAATGTCTCTTTTACTCTGTTTTAAGTTAGCTCCTTCCATTGGATGTCTATCACTTTCTGCTTACTTCTCTGGGCCTTTCATTTTTCTCTTGATCTTCTGCCCTTTATTTCTGATGGTAACCACTGCTCTGCACCATCTCAGGACTACCCTGCATGGGAGCCCTCAAGGTAGAGGGATGCATCCCACATAAAGGATGATGTTCAAGGAAACTGAACATTGAAGAAGCTTTAGCTTGATTGGGTTAAGTCCAGTTTGGAGGGGAGGAAAGACAAACTGGAGTGCAGCCACTCTGTTGTGGGTTAAATGGCCAAATTCTTTTTCAATTTAGTGTGCCCAAATTGCAGTTCAATATCTATCTAACTCCATTTCTTCCTGCATCCCCACTGCACATGCTCAGGAGGCTGTACCACACCCACACGGACACCTAAGTGGAACAGGATGTCCCTGTACATACATCATACCAGGCAAGTCCTAAGAAGTAAGTCACAGAAAACAATATGACTACCAAGTGTTTGACCCTCCCTCTTAGCCCGAGAACTTAATCTGTGGCCAACTTGCTCAGGGAGCAGGGTAATGTGGGATGTATATTCCCCACCCAGAGAGGATTTGATGCTGCATCTGCTGCTTTTCAGAAAAGTGTCCCCACAACCAAGTGATATAAGTGGCTGATCTTTCAAAGTAAAATAAGGTTTTACCCTAAATGTTGATGGACAGATCTAATAAAAACCTACTGGACAGCTTTGAACAGTAGTTCAGATTAAGTAGGCATGTAGCTAGATTGAAGCTGTAGGAAGGGAAGCCCAGGATAGATACTAGGAAAAACTTTTTCACTAGAAAGGTAGTAAAGCACTGGAAGAGGTTACCCAGAGAGGTTGTGGGATCTGCTTTCTAAGAGTTTTCTAAGACCGGAGTAAAGAAAATCATGACTGGCATGATGTAGTTGTGGATGGGCATGCTTTAAGCAGTGGTTGGAATAAGTGACTTCCTGAGGTTCCTTCCAACCCTAGTTTTCTATGATGGAGAGAAAGACAGAGACAGACAGACATATTGGAAATCTATACTAGTAGCAATTTTCTCTCACATTCTCCCTTGTTCTCTTTCTCTCTGTGTGTCATCTGCCTTATGTTGCATGCCTTCAGTTATTCCTGCTTCCCTTCTGTCTTTCACCATCAAATTGAGCTGGACTTTATAATATCCCACATACACTGTCTAATCCATGTAACCAGTACTTAGCAATGGTGTAGCAATTCTCCTTTAGACGTCTTAATTCATTATAGACTTCTTATTAATCACCTTTATTTTTCATCTGTCCTATTTTGAATTATTTCAGTTATTCCTGCTGCCCCTACATAATGCACCACTGAATAGACCTGGACTTCATAATACCCCACATATACTCTCTAATCCAAATGACCAGCACTCAGAAATGGAGCAATTCTCCTTTATATTTGTTCTTAATGCATCATAGAATCTTTGTTCGTATGTCATCCCACTGGAGGTAACAGGAGGAAACAATTCCACCTTCACTTTCTGAGAGTAATCACTGCCTTGGGCTACCTCCTGGGATCTCATCACAGAGATGCCCAAAGCTACAGGTTCTTTATGCATCAAAGTGTGAGTGCAAAAGGAATAGCCCAGTTGCTTTAAAGCTAAGTTGGAACTCCTGTAGTCTGAACCGAAGCAGCCTTAATTTACTGTGAATCAATCCACTTTCCTTTTGGCTTGTCTCCCATCTAAAGGGTCCACATAAGGTACTAATTAAGTTCAACTAATCTATCTGAAAATTTAGTCCTCCAACCCACCAGAGTGTCACAGGTAGAAAAGTCCTCAATTTTTACTACTAAAAAATCAGTAGACATCCAAAATCTGGGGAAAATACATGCTGCCCTTGAATGGTTAGTTTTCAAATCATCTTTAGGATGAGATCATAAGTAAGTAGGTCTGGAAGAGACTTAATAATGTCATCTGTCTAGCCTGATGTTCAAGCTATCCTGACTCAACTACTGCAGGCAAAAATATTCCCATCCCTTTTGTAATCTAAGAGTATCAGTAAAGCCAACAATTTACCGAGTTCCTCTGTGTCGTTTCCTCCCCGCTGAGGTGTCCTCCTCTTCCAAAGCCAGAGTTGGTTCATTCGTTCATTTGTTCATTCTTTGTATCTCTCTACCCACATATTTTGCAGGCATATGCAGGTTTCTGGCTGTCTCTTTCTCCCTCCTTCCCTATCTATCTATGAATGTAGAGAGCTCCCTTCAGGGGACATCTTAAATCCATCTTCTGGAAATATTCTGAGATAGCTTACTGTCTGCAAATGATTTCTGTAGGTACCCTCTGTGCTGTGGAAGAGTATTTATCAATAACTGGTGCAATCATCTTCCAGGCAGGTAGTCTCTGGAGCACAGAAAAAATGTCTAACCAGAGTCACCAGAGGATTTGTAGAAGTGTATCCAACCCTTGCTTAAGAGCCAGAAGTAAAGCTGATTGGGAAACATTCTGATGAGACAACACTCTGCCCCCAAAAGCTGGTTCACTGTTTCTGATATATTTTGTTTGAAACACCTTGTGTCCAAGGCACTTTTCCAATATCCTAGGAAGTTTTCTATATATTTCTAGGCTCCCATGGTCTAAGGCAGACAAGCCAGGTGCAGTGCCCAGCATGAAAGGGGTCCCAGCCCCTTGATCCCACAGCAGCAGACTACTTGAGAGCCAGGGACATGGTGCTGCCAAGGTCCCAAGTTCCCAAGACAAATGATCTGCTACATCACTGTTTCCAAGCCCACACCATCACCCCTAATGAACACTGTGCTCACTCAACTCTCTTTCTAGATGCAGTGTGTTAGCCCAGAAATTATGGCCTCCCTTATAGTCATAGCATATGACTGATATATTGCCACCTTCTTACTTCTCTGTTACAAGGTGATAAAGGATAGTATGTATTTCTAGGCACAAGCAACCTTTGGGTGAAAAGAATGATCTCTGGAGATACATCTCTGCCAGTAAAATATTATCAGTCTTCCTGGATTTTCCCAGGGACTGAAGACCTCCTGCCCTTCTACCTCTTCACCATAAAGGCAGTTGCACAGCAGTTGATCATGTGTGTGTGTCCATCTTAAATTTATCCCTTGTTTCCTCTGCCCATAGGAGTTTTGTGTCTCCTTGCTTTGGAGATTATGATCCATCTTGGAGGTGTTTTTGCAGCAACCTATCATGCCAAAGGTGTTTGACAATACCATCACCACAGTAGTGTCAAGTTCCTAAACTCAGAGAACTTCATCCTCTCAATCTGGACCACATGAAGGTGTCCACCCTCCGGGATGGACTGTGAGTTCAGACAAACACCCATCTTTAGTATTTACCAGAATTATCCAGGAAGTGCCCCCTTATCCTTTAACTTCCTTTAATTATCCTTCAATGGGCCTAACTCCAATGAGCCAAGGAAGCAAATTACACACCTAGTTTTTCCCTTTTTGGTCTAGGTACTTACTTTTCTATGTTAGAATACCTAAAGTGCCTCACTGGGTGTCCCCAGAAGAGACTTCAGAGCACTGTCTGCATTAACTTTCAACTGTACCTTCTAAATCACAGTAACATTTTTGAAACGCCCACTAAAATATGTTTCTCCTACTCTCTAAATAAGCAAAGAGAGAGTTATAGGCCTGCTAGAGTTGACATTTTTGATTATCCCAGTTTCATTCACTAAGGGCAAAATTCAACTTTATATTAAATTGTATGACAGAGAAACTTCCTGATTTCTTTCCTCAAAGCCTCCTTTATCTCTTTGTTCCTCTGGCTGTCAGTCAGAGAATTAGAGAAAAGAATGGCCTAAAGGGACTTTCAGAGGTCCTGTACTCCAGCCTTCTGCCTGAGGAACAATTTCCTCAATTAAATTCACCCTGTTCAAATCCATAATCCAAATTCTTTGTAAATCTACTGTAAAGCCTGGCACAACATAGATTTCATAGACATTAGAGCTGGAAGGGACCTTGGGAGATCATCAAGTCCAGCCCCCTGCCCCAGGGGCAGGAAGTCAGTCCTCAGGTGTGGATGCTTTCCCCAAAGTTTGGTGTCATCAGTGAACTTGGCCAATCTGCTTCTGACTCCAATGTCCACATCATTAATTAAGAGGTTGAACAAAATAGGTCCAAGGACAGAGCCTTGAGGGAACCCACTGGTCACAGGGCACCATGATGATTGACTTCTGTCAACCACCACCCTCTGGGTCTCACCAGCCAGTTCCCCAGCCAGCAGATCATGGTGGACCCAAGGCTGCAGTTGGCCAGTTTTGCCAAAGGTGATCATGGGACATCAAATCGAAGACTTTTTTAAAGTCAAGATATATGACATCAATCTCTTCTCCCTTGTCCAGGTGATCAGTTACCTGGCTGTAAAAGGAAATGATATTTGTCAGGCATGACCTACCTGCAACAAACCCATGCTGACTATCCCTCAAGGTGTTGCCATCAGCCAGTCCATTAAGAATGGCCTCTTTGCTAATCTTTTCTAAGACCTTCGCCAGGATAGAGGTCAGGCTGATGGGTTTGTAGTTTACTGGATCCACTTTCCTCTCTTTCTTGAAGATAGGCACCACTTTGGCCTTCTTCCAGTCTTCGGGCACTACACCAAAGCGCCAGGAGCTCTCAAAGATCTGTGCCAGGGGCTGAGCTATGGTGCAGCTCAGCTCCTTGAGTACCCTGGGGTGTAAATTGTCAGGGACAGCTGACTTGAAGGTGTCCAGCCAGTCAAGGTGTTCCTTCATGAGGTCATCATTGATGGAGAGCAAGGAACTATACTCACTCAGGCATCCCTGTCCCATTATAGGCAAGGGCATCCCATGGGACTTATGAAAGACTGATGCAAAGTACCCATTTAGTAAATTGGCTTTTTCCTGGACATTGGTCATCAGTTCTCCCTTCTGGTTTAGCAGAGGTCCAGTGTTGCCCTTGCTTTTCCTCTGGCTCCCCACATGAGACATAGCACCTGAACCTGACACAGGTAAAGCAGGGGAACCACAGCAGCCAACATCCTCATTTGATAAACTGAGGAGGTCAATAGTGGGAGTTAGGACAGTGTAAGAGAGGGAGAAAAATGTATTGTGATCTTTCTAGTCCTTGGTATTTGCTAAGAAATAATCAACAATAAGGATTCCATAGAAAGTGCTGACTGCTGTAAGGCGAGAGAAGCGGTTGGAAAGTGGCTTTTCTTTCTTTCCTTCTTGAGATGTCTTTCCTCATCCAAAGCCAGAATTATTTTTATCTTTCTTTCTATCTGCCTGTCTGTCTGAGCAGCTATGCATGCTTCTTTCTCTCTCTCTCATTTTCTCTATCCCTATATATTTCAAACTATGCATTTGGTGAACTTCCTTAAGGAGACATCTATAAATATTCTTCAGATTATTTCAATAGGTTACCTCTGTGCTGTGCAAAAGTATTTATCAATGTCTAATCCAATGGGCTTCCAAGCAGGCAGCCCCAGGAGCCCTGAACAATACCCAAACAAAAGCACTAGACAAAGTGGATAAGTAAATCAGACACTTGGGTAGGAGCCAGGAGTAGAGTTGGAAAAGAAAAATTCTCATTCTGCTCATACATTTCTACACAATTCTAGGCCCCCATGCCTTGGGGCAGAAAAGCTTGGTGCAAGGGCTCCCAGCCTTTGGCTGCATGGGAGTTGAGTATTTTAGAGCAGGGGCCATGGTGTTGCCAAGATCCCAAGTTCCCAAAACTTATCATACTTTACATGGCTATATCTAAGCCCACACCATCCCACCTAACAAACACGGTTAGCAGCTCTTTCTCTATCTGCAGTCTTTCAGACCAGATGACATGGCCTTCCTTACAGTCATGAAATATGGCTTATATATTGCCACCTTTATCCTTTTCTGTTAAAAGGTGACAAAGGAAATAAATGTATCTCAGTGCTGACCACCACAAGGCAAGAGTAGTTGGACAATGCCTTTTCCTTCCCAGTGATAGAAGGCATGCTTTCTGTTGTAACCAAGATCCAAGCACAGGATATCAGTGCAGTAAATGTGAAGGCAGTGTGGATAGGGATGACAAAATGCTGTCCAGTAAGGAGCCCAGCTGGCTGTCACTCTAAGAGAGACTTGAGTAATGGGTCAAATCCCCAAATAAATGGTCAGTTTCACTGGGGCCACAGAATGTTAGTAGTGAAGCCAGTGACGGGAGGGTGCATCTACTTAGGAAACCACTTCTATAGCCCTACCTGCAGGTTAGAGACAGAAACTACTGCATATGATGGCTGCATGGTGCAGATACTTGTATAAAGCTAAGTAGCAATCAGAAGGCATCAGAGACAGAAGGTACCAGCTGCTCTCTAGAAACAAAGCCTGGTCAGCTGGTACCGTTCTGCACCTGGCAGAAATCAAAGAATTGTAATTGGATTAACCAGCCACCAAAATAGATATCTGTTGTCTTCATTAAGAAACTGGCCAACATCTTTGGCATGAAGCTTGAAGTACATCAGACCTCCAAGCAGGACAAATTTCTCCCAAAGAAGGGCATGGGTCTGGGAAGACACTAATCAGTTATAACTCCATTAAAAACTAAGAGGTTCACAGCCATGGAAGAACTGATGTAAGAAAGCCTATAGATAAGGAATTTTCTCAAATCCCAAGAGAAGGACTGCGTGATTTTTTTTTCCTTGCAGTCTGCATTAGTCATAGTTTGTATGTAAAGACAATGCAACTAACACTTGAGGAAAACAAAGAGAGGAGACTCTCTTCCACAGTATTTTCCACTAATTAGACACCAAATAGATGTAGGTCCTTAAGCCTAATCACTTTGATTAAATTTCTGAAAAATATAATTCCCAATGATACCAAAAGTACTTTGTAAATCTGTCATCTTTGCCTTAAAGTTTTGTCATAAAATGAAGCAAGGTAGAGGTAGTCCTATCAAACTTTTAATGCAATGCCATTTTTTCAGGGACTTTAACTATGCATTGGGTCAGATTTTAATAGAAGACAAAATGGAATTCTTCATAGTTTCATAGTTGGTAGAGTCGGAAGGGACCTGAGCAGATCATCAAGTCTGGCCCCCTGCCATGACAGGAACGAGTACTGAGGTCAAACAACTCCAGCAAGGTGTACATCTAACCTCCTCTTAAAGACCCCCAGGGTAGGAGCCAGCACCACTTCTCTTGGAAGTTGGTTCCAGATCCTAGCCGCACTGACCGTGAAGTAGCGCCTCCTGATATCTAACCTAAATCTACCCTCTGCCAGCTTGTGACCATTATTTCTTGTCAATCCTGGCAGTGCTCAGGGGAACAGGGACTCCCCCCAGTGCCTGCTGGTCCCCTCTGACTAGTTTGTAACAGGCACTAGATCCCTACTGAGCCTTCTCTTGTGGAGGCTGAACAGGTTCAGGTGCTGTTAGCCTCTCCTCTTAGGGCCTCCCCTGCTGCCCCCTGATCATGCGAGTGGCCCTCCTCTAGATCCTCTCCATGTTGTCCACATCCCTCTTGAAGTGGCACCCAGAACTGGACACGGGACTCCAGCTGCGGCCTGACCAGTGCCGCATAGAGGGGGAGGATCACCTCCTTGGACCTGCTTGAGGTGCATCTGTGGATGCATGACCAGGTACGGTTGGCCTTCCTGACCCGTCTCCACACTGTTGGCCCATGTTCATTTTGGCATCAATGATGACTCCAAGATCCTTTTCTGCCTCTGCACTGATGAGAAGGGAGTTCCCCAGCCTGTAGGTATGCTGCTGGTTCTTTCTCCCCAGGTGCAACATCTTGCACTTGTTAGTGTTGAAACCCATCCTGTTCTCAACTGCCCACCCCTGTAACTTGTCTAGGTCTGATTGCAGCCTAGTCCTCCCTTCTGCGTGCCCACTTCCCCCCACATCTTAGTGTCATCTGCGAATGTGAACAGGGTGCTTTTTACCCCCTTCTCTTTCCACCTTGTTAATGTTTAATGCATGGTCCACAGATAATTTCATGGCTCAGGGAACTAAAGAACTTCTCTTCTTTTTGCAAGATGAATGGTTGAGTGGAAAACATGAGATTCTTGGAACAGATAACTGATGACCACAGGCAGATCTAGCGTTGTGATACAGATACACCTGGAAGCAAACTCAATCTTTTTTCTTTGTGGCTGCTTGGTCAGTGGCACCAGGACTTTTATGACCAATAAAAGACCTCCAATAGCCAAAGGTGGACCATTCTCAACCTTTCCCACTCTCCTGCTCCTCCTGGAAACTACAGCAGCAAGCAATCCCCAGGAGTGAACAATACAATACTTGTTCCTAAATGACCCATCTACCCCTAACAATCTGCACTTCATGCCCCTGATCCCTGTTTCTCTGAAATATCTTCCTTCACCCATCTGTTGAGAGGGAAGAGACTGCCCTTTTACATATGACACATCAGCTGGGAAAATCACTGGAGGGAAAGTGCCTCATTTTGCAAGGGATGTCTTTGAACTGTTCAACATAGCTCCAGCTGTTAGCTATGTGAAGAGGTATTGCATTGATTTAGCCCTTCAAAATTATGATTGGTTGATCATCAAACAGTGAACAGGTTTCTATTTTAATTTTTCCCAATGGGATTTATTAGAAAATATTTGCAAAACATTAAATACAATTCAGTTGTAAACATCATGCATATGGGATGAAAAAAAATTCAGTGGACTCACCTGGTTTGCTAGCTTGATATTAACTAAATCAGGGCAGTGCAAATTTTTTCTGTGAGAATAGGCCAAATGCCCTGCAGACTGCAACAGGGGGGCTGCACTAGGGGGATTCAGGAGCTCCCTGGGCACAGACCAGGCAGGAACCCCACACACATACACTCACTCCCACCCCACTGAACAGTGCACTCATGACCCACCACCAACTCTTCACTGTCACCCTATCTCCATCCCCAATCACTGAACTTCACTCCTTCACTCTGCTGCCTGCCTCAGCCAAGAAGATGGGCACAAGCCACAAAAGTATGAGGAGGCAAAGGGATCACAGAGATTCTTGTTGCTGCTGCAACTGGAGAAATGGGCAGAGTGGTGGCTGGACAGCATCACAGGAGACCAGTTGGAAATCCTAGGACTAAGAAATATCTTGGGTTAGTTTGGTTCATCACGTTAAATGTCTTGAGACAGAAAGTACTCACAGAGTACTCACAGAGTCCTCAGTGATGGGTAAAACATGACTAAAATTAATGGTAAATGAGACCAACCACATGCGACATTGCAGGAGTCATCTGGACCACATGCAACATTGGGGAGTCACCTCAAAACAGACCAAAGATAACTGAGTTATTTATAAGATAGTAACTCGAGGGACAAGCGCACAGCATTCTTACACTGGTATAACCTTTCACACCAGTGAAAATGGATTTTCCACAATGCACTGTCCTACACTGAGGGAGGTCAAACACCTCTAGGATTGAGTTACTGCTGGTCAGATGGTCTGCTGGGATTTGACATACATTAGACCTTTGCCTGTTGAACAGGATAGAGGCACATTAAGGAAGCTTCCATGGAGGACAGTCATGACGCAGTTTTCAGTGATAAAATACAAGACTCCTGGCCTGCAGATTTTCCCTTGCACAAATTTTGTTTACTTGTCACTCTTAAATTACAGGGCAATGCCCATGAAATGTGGCTTGTCCCCAGCAGACATGCTGTTTAACAGGAAACTCAAAACCAAGCTGCTAAATCTTGTGGATGAAGATCTTCAGAATGAAAAGAAAAATGTGAAAACATTTTTAAAAAATCAACAAATTCAAGCAAAAATGGTACTATGACAGGGGTTCCAGGGAGTTACCCCAACAACACAACAAAGATATGGTGCTTAATCCAGATGGACAAATGTGGAAATAAAAAGTATTAGTTTCCCATCAACAGATCCTATGAAGTAGTCCTTCAACACCAGAAGGACAGGTGTTGAAATGGAACAGATGACACTTGCAGCTTGTAAAGGAGAGAAAACAAGCAGTATCATGAGATTCACCAAAGAAAACAGAGCTAACAACAAAGCAACAAGAAACTGCAAAGGAGACTGAAAATGACACAGGAGTACAGAGATCTGAACAAGGAAACCGAACAAGAACTAAACCAAATGACACAAAAATAGAGACATCTAAAGAAGGAAACCAAAAAAGAAGTGAACTAATAAGGACTGACAATGCAGAGAAACTGAAAAGATCACACAGAGCTAAAAAGCCGATACAAAAACTAAGAGATCCCTGTTAAAATGTGATTTAATAATGGCTTGAACTAAACTTCCAATATTAGTACTACATGCGGATATGTTACGTGTAAAGGGGGAAGATGTGTGGGTAATGTTAGGAGTGTTAAGTAGAAGTTGTTACATTGGCCCAGGGATTGCAGGAAGGAAAAGCAAATCAGTAGGCTAAGATAGTTCTCTAAATAAAACAACTTTATCATTATACAAGTTTAATTCCTTGGTCTTTTGAGAATAAAACAGTTTCCTCACAGCAGCAAGGATATCCTTATTCCTCAGGCTGTAGATGATAGGATTCATTGTGGGGGGCATTACTGAATATAAAACACCCACTATGAAATCCAGCCCTGATGGTGTGCTAGTGGTAGGTTTGAAGCATGCAACTGTGCCAAAAAAGACAAACAAGGAGACCACAATAAGGTGAGGGAGGCAGGTGGAAAAGGCTTTATATCGGCCCTGTTCTGAGGGAATTCTCCATACTGCACTGAAGATATGAAAGTAGGACACAACAATGAGAACAAAACAGCAGAAACATAAGCAACAAGTGAGCAATATCAAACAGAGTTCCTTGAAATATGTGCCTGAGCAGGAGAGCTTTAGGAGGTGGGGGATTTCACAGAAAAACAAGTCCACCACATTGCCCCCACAGAAGGTGGATGCAAACATGTTCCAAGTGTGCATGGTAGAGATGAGCATCCCTGCTACCCAAGCATTGGAAGCCATTTGGACACATGCTCTTCTGTTCATGACTACCTCATAGTGCAAGGGCTTGCAGATGGCAACATAGCGGTCATACGCCATGACGGTGAGAAGGGCTAAATCTGCTCCCGCAAAGAATACAAAGAAAAACACTTGAGCGGCACACCCAGCATAGGAGATTGTCCTGATGTTCAGCAGGGAGTTGACCATGGATTTGGGGATGATGACAGAAATTGTTCCAATGTCCAGGGTGGACAGGTTCATGAGGAAAAAGTGCATAGGGTTGTGGAGTTTGGGCTCAAGGACTACAGCTGTGATGATGAGAAGGTTCCCCATCAGGGCTGTGATGTAAATGAATAGGAACGTGGCAAAATACAGTATTTCGAACTCCCTAGCATCAGAAAGTTTCAGGAGGATGAACTCAGGCTTAGAGCTTTGGTTTGACATTTTCTTGCTTGCAAATTTGTGGGCTGCCTATAGAGGGAATGACAGGTTCAAAATTCCAGGTTTATATTCATCATAGATATGTTCACCGGGAAAATCCTAAAGCGAGAACTTTCCCTCATGTTACTCATTTGGCTGTATTAAACTCCTGCTGATTTTGATCAGGAGTGGGGGTGCAATCACCCCACAAAGAATGTCTTGGCTAAGTGCAGGAGTTAAGCAAATGTTAAAGTAGCCAGTCAGTGAGCATACTCCCAATTAACAGAGGACCAGGGAGGAATCCTGTGGGCCCAATGACACAAGAACACTTACACCAGGGGAGCTTCAAGGAGCCTTAGAACCATTGGCTTTGGAGGACAGGAGAGATTTGTATGGAAAAAAGGAATAATAGTCTCCCCATTTCACAGAAGGTAAACCGCAGCACCTGGGGCCATGTTGTCCTCAAGTCTGTTTTATTGTCACCATTTCCTGCTGGCCTACAGCATTCCTATTTTAAGAAAAGCAACTGCAAACACAAAACAGAAAAATATCTGTTACATGAACATTCTTAAATGGTCAGAATGAAACAAGAAATTAATATCCCTCCCTCTCTTTTGCTATCTGCTTTAATTTCTCATTTTCACCATTCTGTTATACCCCTCCATCAGGTGTCCGCAACATTCTCATTACTTCTCTGTGCCTTTCTTTTTTTCTCTTGCTACTCTGCCCGTTATTTTTTATGGTAACTATTGTCCTGCACCACCTCAGGACTACCCTGAATGTCACAGATCTCTAAACACTGTAGTCAACAACAAGGGAGGAGATGCAAGGGAACTGAACTTCAAATTAACTTTACTTTGATTTGGCTCAGTCAACTCTGGAAGGGAGGAAAGCTAACATTGGAGTGTACCTGTTCTGTTGTGGTATAAAGGGCCACATTTTTTTTCACCTTAATGCAAAAATCATTTTAGATTTAGTGGCACCTACATAGCCACCTTAATACATCCCTGTATGCCCTACTGTGTATTCTTAGTTGGCTGGAAAACACCGATGGTCCTGCAGCATACAACATACTAGGCACTTCCTAAGAAGTCACAGAAAATAATATGACTATGAAGTGTTTGAACCTGACTCTTAGCCAAAGAGCTTAGGCTCTAGTCCACTTTCTTATGGAGCAGGAAAATGTTGGGTATAGACACCCCCACCCACCCCACCTCCAGAGAGGATTTGATACTCCATCTGCCATTTTGTAGCCATGTATTCTAACAACCAGACTATATGGTAGCACCCTAGTCTTTAAAAAATGAAATAAGGTTTGAACCTCAGTGTCTACTTATTAGTTTAATGAAGTCATATTTAAAAACTTTGAGCATTAGTTCAGAATAAGTAGAAAGACCATTAGACTCAAAATTCAACAAGGGAAGCTTAGTTTAGATAAAATGGGAAACATTTTTCAATAGGAGCATAGTAAAGCGTTGGAATAGGTTACCCAGAAACGTTGTGGAATCACCATTTTCAACACCCACATAGATAAACCCTTGGCTGGGATGATATATATAGGGATGGTCCTGTTCTGAGCAGGAAATTCAACTTGATGCCCCCTATATGTCCCTACCAACCCTATTTTTTATGATTCTATGCTAGACATAAAACATACAGCAAACAGATAGATAAGCTGTACCATTAGCTGTTTTCTCCTGAATGCTCCTGGTCTTTCTAACTGTCATCTGTCCTATTGGATTTAACTTAATTTATTCCATTGAATTGACCTGGACTTTACAATATCCCACATACATGCTTTAATCCAGGTGACCAGAATGTAGGAATGAGGTAGCAATTCTCCTCTAGACGTCTCCATCCATTATAGATATCTGTGAATCATCATGGTTATTGCCCTGTTTTTCCACCAGATGGAACCAGGAGATACATTTTCCATGTTCTGTTTCTGAAACCAACCACTGGCTTGGCCTCTGGCTATCTCCTGGCACAAACCCCCTCCACCCCCAAAGCAACAGATTCTTATCCAGAATAGGGATTATGTGGAAGAGGATTAACACGGTTGTCTTGAACCCAAGTCAGGTTTGCTGTGGTTGGAACTGAAATAATTTATTTTGGCTCAAACCACTTTACACGGGATGCAAGCCAAAGGGAAAGTGTCCATATAAGGGATTTATGAAATTCAGCTAAACCACCTGAAAACTTAATTTAGACTTGGATCCCAAAAAGTATCACAGGTAGACAAGCCACCCTCAATTTTTAATTGAGGAAAATTCAGCTGACTACATAAATCTGGAAAAAATACATACTTTCCTTGAATGGTTGGCCCTTAAATAAGCCTTAGAATAAAAGGGTCATAAGGAAGTAGGCCTGGCAGGTATATAGTGACATCATCTGTCAAACCCACCCCTCAAGGTAGGATATCCTGACTAAGGCATCCCAGCCAGAAAGGGTTACAACCCTTCTGTAAGCTTATAGTAGCTCTAAAACCAGCAGAAAACTTACTGTGCTTTTATGTATGGAGATGTATTACTTCTTTGAAAGCCAGAGTTCTTGAAATGTATCTATCTATCTATAAATCCGTCTCTCCATTTATATATGCAACTGTGTATGTTTATGTGTCTCCCCCTCTCTTCCTTCTCTTTCTTTCTGTAGTCTGATGTATCAATTTATGTATGCAGTGATCTGCCTTTAGGGGACCTTTTAAAGTCCATCTGTGAAATATTCTAAGATCAGTTGCTGTCTGCAGATGACTTGTGTGGGTAAACTCTGCTGTGGAGGAGTGTTTATCAGTGCCTAATCCAATGGGCTTCCAGGCACGTAATCTCAGGAGCCCTGAACATTGCACATACAGAGGCACCAGATGATGTAGATAAGTACATCAGGAACCTGGCTTGAAGCCAGGAGTAGAGTTGGATGAGAATTTTTTTGATGAGACAGAATTTTGCCCTCAAAAGTTGGTTGGCCATTTCTCATATATTTTGTTTGAAATATTTTGAGTCCATACATTTGTTCTATATCAAGGCAAGTTTCCTATACATCTTTGCAGGCAAGCCCATTTCACTTGCCTGGATACAAGTGTTCCTAGCCCTTTGGCCACACAACATCAGACTGCTTGAGACTTGAGTTTATACTTTATTATGGGGGTGAGATTCCTGGCTGTGCTGTGCTGGGGAGGCTCCTGCCTTCCCCTAGTGCAGTCGCAATTTTGCAGCCTGCAGGCCATTTCGCCCCTGGTCCCATACAAACATTGGATTGTCCTGACTTAGTTCAAATTAGGCTATAAGACCAGTCGAGTCCAGTGATTGTTTTTTATCCCCTCTGCAACATGTTTGCAACTGAATTTCACTTAATGTTTTTACAAGAATTTTTTTTTTAAGAAATCCCCCTGGGATGCATTAAAATGAATACCTGTTCTCTATGAGCTGATCAACCAAACGTAATTTTGAAGGGCTAAATAAGTACAACTCTTCTTTTCACATAACTAACAGAGGTTAGATTATCAGTGCTAGCAGTGCTTCTAGGAGGACATTTAAGTACTTGTGTAACATCTACAAATGGCTCTAACATTTACATATTTTAATATTTAGAAATGTTTCTAACGCTTTGTAGGCACTTTCAAAGCTCTCAGCCCCATGAGGTTTAAGAGCTGTTCGGAGCTGGGAGGTGGGCAGAGCCAGAACTGTGCTCTGCCTCCTACCACCAGGCCAAGCTCCCTGGGGCTGCAGAGCTGCTCGGAGCTCAGCCCGGTGGTGGGAGGTGGGCAAAGCTGGCACTACGCTTTGCTTCCTGCCCTGGGCTGAGCTCCACGGGGCTGTGGAGCCTCTTGGAGCTCAGCCCGGTGGTGGGAGGCAGAGTATTGCCCTGGCTCTGCCCATCTCCTGCCACCGAGCTGAGCTCTTTGGGGATGGTGGAGCCGATCGGAGCAGAGCCCAGCAGCGGGAGATGGGCAGAGCTGCTGCTGCTTTCCGATCAGCTCCACCAGCCCCACAGAGTGCAGCCGAGTGACGGGAGGAGGGAAGAGTCAGGGCTGCACTCCTCATGGGGCTGAGCTACATGGGGCTGCAGAGCCACTCGGAGCACAGCCCTGGCTCTCCCCTGCCTCCCACCACCAGGCTGCTTTGAAACTCAAAATATTTTTAAATGTTTTGAGTGCCCTCATTTCATTTCAAAGCTGTTTTGATGCTTTTTGTTTCATTTCAATTTCCCTGTTTCAAGCTCAAAACACATTGAAACAGTTTCAAAATGAAACAGTTAGCAAAATTTAGCACACCCCTACTGAACATGGTCTTGGGGCTGCTGCCTGAAGGGACTGCCATGTGACCCTGACCAGTATAGATATTTCTGCCAATTTCTGGTGAACACCAAACTCTCACTGAGGTATTCAGAAGCATACTAGTGTGGATATGTACATATGTGCATTGCCATTCCCAGTTATTGTAAGGGCTGTCCCTGGTGGGCACACAAATAGGGGAGACTACCCCAAGACCCACACTTTTGGGGGCCCCACAGAGCTGGGAGGAGTGGCGTGGCTAGTCTGCAGCTGCCGCCACTTCATATCCAGCTGCTCAGCACTCTTCCCCCTGCCCCTGAATCCACCACTGAATCCGTCACCTCCAGCTGCTCAGCTCCACACCACCCCTACCCCTGCCACCAAATCCACTGTCGGCTTCCTCGCATCAGGGGGTGGGGCCCCACACAAGCTGATTTGCCCTGGGACCTGCACCTTGCTCGGGTCACCTCTGGTTGTTGTATCATGTTTTCAATTCAAAGTATTGGGTAAGCATCAAACTTAGATACTGCATTCCATTTGACAGAGTAAAAGCAGAACCAGATTGTTTTGTCTGGCTTAATAACTGAGATGACTGGGCATTATTTGCTCACTCCCAGATACAACATATTTTGCACTTCCCTCTTTACTGCATCCCATATTCCCTTGGATAAAAGGGAGAACCCCATTTTTAGGGGACAGTTTTTGGATGACTTAATGATTCATCAAGGTGGTTTTTCCTGGCTTGGTCATGAACACATCCAAAAAAGTTTTTTAGTAGCCCTCCAGCCTTGTTCTGTTGGGGTACAGATAAATTATCTCCCATAGTAACCTGAATAGATGGGAGATGAACCAAATTTCCTCCCTATCCTTTAACTCCCAGTGCTCCATGCTTCTTGAGTCCACCAGGGTTTCAGGAGGTTAGTCTGGTATGTTTGTACCCATGTTGCGTCTCCGTACAAGCTGCACTTCACAGTTCACACACCCAAGTCATCTTATGAGCTACCATGGACCTTGCCATTTGGCAATCAATTTGCTTTCTAATAAAGGAGCAACAGCAGGAAGCAAAGCTAAGAAGTCTTGTTGTAATGCTGTTCCTTCACTGGCTGTGCAGCACTGAGTTTTTCTCTGGCAAAGGTCCTTCTCAATAGTCCTGTGTGAATAGGCAACTATTCGATTTAGGTTTGCATTCAGTCGATTCAGATGCCAGCAATTTGATTCGGAGCTCAAAATCAGTTTCCCACGTTGATTCGGCCGAATTGGCTCTGAAGCTTCGGAGCTGATTCAGAGATTCGGCGATAGGGTATAACAGGGAATCAATGAAATATCTATAACTTTGCTGGGTTTATTTCTAATTTGGATGAGACTTGCAGGGGTGGTAGCCTATGATGAGAGAATGAAGCCTGCCAAGTTACAAGGGGATAGGTGCAGGGGTTTGGGGGAAGCTATGCCTCAAGCTAAGGACAAGCAAAACTCGTGACATGGGTGACACTGTGTTTGTTAAGGTGCAGCAGGGTGAAAGTTGTAGGCATGCTAGCCCCTGCTGAGGCCACAAAGCCTGCCAGCTGTCAAGGAGATCGGTGCAGGGGTTCTGGGGCTCTGCACCCCTAGCTGCTGACAGGCAAAACTGATGACATGGGTGCTTGTGCAACTGACTGTGTCTGTCTCGGAGCAGAAGCAGTTCGGCTCTGTATTGATTCTTTCCTCTCCTTAGTGTGTGGTTTTGTAAGTGTTGATCCTTGCTCATTAACTAGCTTCTGTGTGTTGAGCTGGTCCCCGAGTGAATCATGATTGACTGATAACTGGTAACACAGTAGCTTAGCAGCCAGTCCTGCAGTAGTTCCCCCCCTGCAAAGACAGACACAGTTGCACAAGCACCCGTGTCATGAGTTTTGCCTCTCGTGGTGTGACAGCTAGCTGCGCTCCCTACTGGACACCAGTCTGTCATTTCTGTTCACAC
Source organism: Crocodylus siamensis (assembly GCF_052110815.1). Taxonomy (NCBI): domain Eukaryota; kingdom Metazoa; phylum Chordata; order Crocodylia; family Crocodylidae; genus Crocodylus; species Crocodylus siamensis. Next base: position 47,664,466 of record NC_143400.1, read on the forward strand.
TGCCTCTGTTTCTACTGATGCTGACATCCTGTACTCTGATCTTGGTTACAATACAAAGCATCAGAATCAATCCATCAGAAGAAAAAGGCATTTTCCAACTACTCTTTTCACTTCATGGTGGTCAGCACTTCATATGGGGCTGTTAATGATGATTATTTGTTACCAAATGTCAAGGAATACATTTCTCTTTCTCTCCTACACTGTCATAACTCCCACTGTTTAACCCTTCATCTTAAAGAAGAAGGGTGCTGGCTGCTGCAGTTCCCCTGCTTCACTTGTGTCAAATTTGGGTGTTATGTCTTTCATCATGTGAGGATTGATGGTAGATTAGCAAAGAGATTAGATTATGGATTTAAATAGGATCATTTCAATAGTGCTGCTGCTGTGTCAGGTAGGGGCTTGTAGTCAAGGATCTCTGGAAGTCTCTGCAGGCCCTACTTTTCTCTGATTCTGTGATTGAGAGTCTGAGGAGCAAAGAGGTAAAGGAGGCACTGAGGAAAGAATCCACACACCCACACAATCAATTGTTGTGTAGCAAATGCTTGAATGGGGAAGAGGTAGAAGGGTAGGAGGCCTTCAACCCCTGGGAAAATCCTAGAAGGCTGAAGATGTTGTACTGGCCGGGAAGTAAGCTAAGTGTACCTCCAGGGATCATTGTGCGACCCAAAGGCTGCAGAAGCCCACAGATACATACCTCTCTTTTGTCACCTTCCATTAGAGAAGGATGAAGGTGGCATGATAATGCTTGTATGCAGGAACAATAAGGTAGGCCATGTATTATGAGTTGAAACATTGGAAATAGAAAGAGAAAGGTGGGCACAGTATTCATTGGAGAGAGAGGAGGGGAAGGTTGTTGATATGGATATAATTAAGTAGAAGATGATTTAACTTGGGAACTTGGGATCTTGGCAACTAGAAGACTAGAGATTTTGGTGTCTGTCATACCTGTAATTGGGTTGAGTGGATGAGTTACTTAAAGTAGACATGAAGATCTTTGAGGCAAGCATTGTTTTATGTAAGAAAGAAAAAATAACTTAGAGTATACTCACAACATCCAATATAACATGTTCAAGCCTTGTTACCTCATATGCGCAATTTGTTAAAGACACCCTTACACATGATGCCTGGAACAGATCAGCTAAGCCGTCGGTTCTGCAGCACCCACAAAGCTTCTTAAGTCATCTGTTCCCCCAGCAGTACTCTTCTATGGGAACCCGAAGATCTGCACATCTTGCTCAAATTTTGTCCCAAATTTATTCGCTTTCAAGCGGAATTTAGAACCAAATTTGGATTAACCTTTACTGTGATTGGCTAAGGGGATATTCTACTTGTGGTTAGCAGACCTTGACCGCATTGAGCTACTAAGTTCATTTTGTATTGTGTTGTGGTTAAAAGTTTGTCAAGTGGCTCTGAGCTTCTGCCTTGTTGAGCAAGTGGCTCTGAGCTTCTGCCTTGTTGGGCGAGTGGCTCACCTTTTGACACAGTTTTGTGGTTTGCAGAACACTGCAGCACAGGTGTTTTATTATCTTGACAATGTTATGAAACCACGTTTCCCTGTTTCAGCAGCTCAGCTGCAACCACACAGTCAGAACACTTAGGTTTCTCTTTTGTCGACTTCATGTCTGCTTTCTGTGCTGTCAGCACAATCGAGTATATGGGTACCACAGTGTCTGCAGGAATATCTCCCTCACTTGATCTGTGTCCTGCTCCAGTGGTCCCCCTTTCCCTTCTGTTCTTCTTCCAAGTATAGGAATTTGGTCAGTGGGTCCAAATACTGACTTACCACCACCACTGCATTGTGACACCATTTACACCCCCAGTAACTGAACTAAACATCCGCTCTCTGCTGCCTGCCCCCGCCCCACTGAAGAGTTGAGCACAAGGAGCAAAAGCCTGAGGAGGGAAGGAGAACCCAGAGACTTTGTTTGCTGTTCCAGCTAGAGTGATGAGGAGAGAGGTGACTGGACAGAAGAGTAGGATACCAGTTGGAAAGCCGTAGACATTAGCAATGTCTTGAGTTAGTGGGACCCATCACATTAAATGTCTGGAGACAGAAAGTACACACAGACATCTCATTTGTGGTTAAAACATGACTAAAATTTATGTTAAATTACACCAAATACATGTGACCTTGCAGGAGTCACCAAGCAAAACAGACCAAACAGAACTCAGCCATTAGTAGGGGTGTACAAAGCTTCAGGTGGTAATTCGATTCAGAGGAGATTCAACATGATTTGGTGGCCAAATCTCCAAATCCAAATCAAATCAGGGGACCAATTAAAAGGTCTGGATCAATTCAAAGCTCTCTGAATCATTGGAAAAGATTTGGAGGGCTTTGATAATTCGGGCAGTCCCAGGTGGCTGCAGCAGGGAGCTGTAGGTAGACTCGAAGCTGGTAAGTAGGGACAGTGAAGGGGGGACTGGAGGAAGGGGGAAGGGGACCATAAGGGGACCCCTGCTAGGCCCCATCCCCTCCTTGCTCCCCCAGCCCCCTGACCCTCCCCTACTCCCCTAGCCCCCACCCCATGGCTACCCCACCTGCCCCAGCTCCTGGTGCTTTAAAAAAAGCCCCACTCACTGGGTGCTACCAGGCAGGGGAGGTGATCCCCACTGGCCCCCACTGCCCCACACTGCACGGGGGGTCTGCCATGAGCCCCCCTACTCCCCCCACTCCCCCAGTCCCTCCATGTGAGCCCTGGCCACTACGCCTCTGCCTCTTTAAGGAAAAAATAATAAGAAAACCCTGACATTCACCACTTCTGCAGTAGCCTTGGGGCTTCAGGGGAACATACAGAGCCCCACACATGGCATGGGGCAGTGGGGATCACCCCCCGCTGGCAAGAATGGTGAGTGTGGGGTTTTTCTCAGGTTTTTTTTTTCTTAAAAGGCCAGAACCACAGCTGGTAGTGCAGCAATAGCGGGGACATGTGGAGCAGAGCGGGGGTTGGGGGCTCATTCAAAGCCCTCCCATGCAGTGTGGGGCAGTAGGGGGGCAGCAGGGATCACCCCGTGCCCAGCAACAGCCAGTGAGTTGGGGCTTTTTTTTTCAAAGTGCTGGGAGCTGGGGCAGCCACAGCAGCCATTGCTGGGCTAGGAGAGCGGGTGGCGGATGGGCCTGGGTGATTTGGAGATTCATCAGGAGTCAAATTTCTGAATGAGATTCAGCCAAATCAGTTCAGGATAGTGTTTCAAATCACTGTATTGAATCGCTGTGCCCCAAATTGGCCGAATCCAAAGTGAATACTAGCAGCTTCACACAGGCCTAATCATTAGCAAGATATTAACTCAAGAGACAGGCAGACTACACTTACAATGGTGTAATCTGCTTATGCACTACTGAAAATGAGGAGACAAACCCAGAATGTATCATCTTACACTACGGGAGGTCTAGCCCCTCTGCGGTCATGTTACTACAGGCCAGGTGGTCTACACAGCTTGGGCAGACATTTGACCTTGACCTGTCAAATAGGGTAGAGACACTTTAAGGAAGCCTGCACAGAAGACATAGGCAGACAAGGCTCTTTGGGTATCTGATATTAGATTTTATTAGACCAACTAACTTAGTTCAAAAAATTCTTCTTTGTACGCTTTTGGGTACAAACATCCTTCTTCAGGCAAAGGGAGCATCTGAAGACAGTCATACTGAACTTTTTCATAGTAAAATACAGGACTCCTGGCCTGCAGCTTTTCCCTTGCGCAAAGTTTTCTTCTATGTACTTAAGGCACACATGGGAGGTACAAGTGGCTATCAGAAAAGTACCTGGCACATGGTGTGAGCATGTCATCCTTCTAGCCTCTCTCAGCCATTGGCACTCGTATACTATTTGCCCTCTCCCTGAAAACTGCCTAGGCCACCTCGGTTTCAAGACACTGCAATCAGTCTTAATGAGGTGCTAACTTCTAGAGAGATGTGAAGTGAAGACACCCACTGCAATCTCTCCATAACACTTCCAACCCCAGATTCACCCCTGGTGATGGACCAAGTGCAGCTCTGTCATGCAAACAGCAACTCAGGGCATGAACCATACTGGTGACTCCCAGATCCTGCTGCAACTGCTGGCAATCCAGATGAGCTGTGTGAATTCAAAAGTGGAACTGGGCGCAGACAACAATGACCTGAAAGTTCCTGCCACAGCCCCACCATCCCACATGGTCAGTATCCAAGCCAGCCATCTTCCACAATGGACCCAGTACTCCAGAGAACCCAGCCCAAAATATTATGGATCCTGGGGTCGGGAAGTAGGATGTCCCCAAGCCCATCCATCAGCCACCAAGTCAGGGTTGGAAATCAATCCCCTTATTAATCCACCCATCTCTGTGTGCCCTAATTAATTCACTTACCTTTATTAACACCCCTCAGTCCACATCCAGTGTTGTGTGCAAGTGTGGTACTAATTGAACCAAGAAGGAGTTAGTGGACCTCATCACCAACTGGAGCAAGGTGGAAAAACATAAAGTGTTCTGTTCAAGCTACCACAACTAGGTGGTCTTCAATGTGGAAATGGTAGCCCATGGGCATGACCATGACTGGGCCCAATACTGTTCCAGATGTTAGATCCTGAATCAGCAGTTCACAAGGGCAAGGGATGGCAACTATATTCTGGGTACACATAGGGACTTGTTTCACTTTCTACATGACAGACTACCTTATTGTGCCTCTGACCTACCTGGAACTCTTAATCCTGACTCCCTCTTCTGAATCTCTGGATTGGACCCTCCTGTCTAATAGTCATTGCTCTCATCCCTGATTACTTCTTTTATTGTTTTGATTGCATGGACCAAATCAACTGCTTACCCAAATCATGGCCTGGTCTTGACAGTTGACTTTATATCCCAAGTCAGATTGCTACTCAACTTCATATAGGCTTATATTCCAGTAACCCCCTGGCCACATAGAGATACACATATCCATTCTGTGGCATGGCTGACAACAGCAGGTCACAGTGGTAGTTGTGTCAATGCCAGGCAGTACAGGGCATGAGTTTTGTCTCCAAAGTTCCTCCCACAAAAATTTTGCCAGTAACTCTCACCCAGCCAAACACCCACTGGGTCATCTGTTATGTCCTGTAGAATCATCAAAAACCAATGGACACTTGACCGTTGTCGTTATTAGTGCTCCTACTGACCACCTGCTGACAAAGAAATAATGATGCATTCAGCTGTTCAAGAAGCCCTGATTGGAAGAGAGATGTGTGCATGACAATGTACACAGACAAGGTTCTTTGGGTAAATGTGGTATTTTTTATTAGACCAACTAAATAGTTGGAAAAAAATGTTCTTTGCAAATTTTCAGGTACCAACATCCTTCTTCAGGCACAGGGAGTTAGACAAACATGGCTACAACCAACACCCCCTGACAGTGTATCATCTTTGAGAAATATTCTGTTTGAGGAGCTATGCCTTGGCAGCCTTGCTCAGAGGAGCTCCAGTTTGGTTTCCTGAACTTACCTTGGAGCTCCAGCAAGTGATTTTAGAGAACTTCATATAAGGGTTCACCAACCTTAACCATGGCCAAACTTGTGCTCCATTCTTATGAACAATGCTCCGTACTTATGACACAGAAAGCAACAAAATATGAATTGTTCACTTGGCATTTGTGGTCCCCGGCCTGCAGGAACCCACTAAATCCCAAAGAAGTAGTCACACCAGAAAAGCCACCAAAGACTTTAACTTTGTTCTGCCAATGGTATTGGGACAGTGATGTTGTCACTGTCACTCACGTGGAGCAGTACCTTAACTTATGATGGGTCTTGTGAACATCAGTGGTACTGGTCCCAGAGAAAGGGACTGTTCCATGTGCAAATAAAAGACAGAACTTGGCCTTTGCATTACTTCTGGGGGCAGGACTAAATAAAGCTCAAACAGTGCATCTTTTACTCAGAATGCTAAACTGCTGCTTGCATAATTAGCAAATTGCCTTAAGTGCAATGACTTGCCTGAGGCACTCTTCACTGGTGTGAATTAGGGTTGGCAGTTGAAATGGCAAAGGTGTTGACACAAAGAGTGTCATGTCCCATACGTAGCTCATTACAGCAGGGATGGGCAATTATTTGATCTCACCACTTACGGAGTTTAAGTGAGCTGCTGAGGACTGGTGGGGGAATTGAGGAGATGCCAATTTATCCTATCTGGCCCATCAGACCCTGCCAGGACCCTAAGGAGGGAGAGCTTCACCTAGCACTGCTTCACTCTGCTAAAGCTGGAGCTGAGCCAGGCTGTGCAGGACGTGGACTTCTTGGTGCTCCCTTCCCCATCCATCCCACTGCCCTCTTAACTTCATATTGGTGCTGTGTAGTACTTGCACTGTGACTGCTGGCACCTTGACACACGTGGGATGCTGCATGATGCAGTGCACTGAGCTTCTGTCCCACTCTCCCACCCACCTTCCCTCTCCGTGAAGAGCCACTGCTGCTAGAGGGCATGGGGCAGAGCCCTCACTCCTTATGGTCTTGGCAGCTGCTGGCAGGCTGGATGGGACCAATTGGTGGGCTAGGTATGGGCTGAAGGCCATGTTTTGCCCCATCCCTGGGTTTGTATGACTAGGTAAGGGATAGAGATTTGGGGTGGGAGTGGTCATTCAAGTAATTCCTGGACTTTTGGCTCAACATGCATACAAGACAGTTAGTCGGCCATAACCAGGGTATCAATTTAGATTTTTCAAGCTGCCCCAGAGATATACAGCTCTAATTTAATTAAAAAATCATGGATGCTTAGGTGTTCATCTGGTGCTAGTATGGACCTGTTATTTGCCTGTATTTTATATTAGTTTAGCCCTTCAAAATGATGTTCTGTGGAAGTAGGTCTTCATTTTATTTAGTCCCACTGGGTATGATTATCCTTGCAAAGGACAGGGAATGAAATTCAGTTGTAGACATGCTTTGTGGCAAAAGATTAAATTTCAATGGAATCAGCTCTTGTTGCAGCACTGCTATCAACCCATTTTTACCCTAGATGAATTTGACTCATCAAATGTAATGTCTGAAGACAAAAAAGGACTCATGGACTTCTCAGTGGTTGTTAAAACATGAAAAAATATGCTTTAACCTAAACAAAAAAGACCAATACCGAGCTCCAGCATTTCCAGAGTAATACCTTAGGGGATAGGCACACAACATTGTTACGCTGATGGAAATGAGGAGTGACCGCAGAGTGCACTGTCCTTCAATGAGGGAGGTCAAGCCTCTGTGATCAAGTTACAGATAGGCAGGGTTTGGGCAGGCATATGGCCTTGACCTACCACACAGGGTAGAGATATGATTACAAAGATTTCACTAAAGAAAGCCATGCTGCCCATTTTTAAGGTAAAGTAGGCTCCTTGCCTGCATCTTTTTCCGTCTACAAATCAAACTTCTGTGTACTATAGCCACACATTGTGGGCTCAGTGGGCTGTCAGAAAACTGTCTGGCACATGGTGTGAGCACTTCATCCTTCTAGCCAACTCCGCCACTGGCAAAACTGTGATACTTGGACACTGAGAAGGTGCTGAGGCCACCTGAGTTTCAAGGCACTGCAACTGGCTGTAAGGAGGTACTAACATCAGGACAAAGGCTATGTGCCCATTGCCAGTAACAAGTCAGGGGATCTTAAGGAGGTATGGATGGATGAGAGCAGTTTGTTCTCCCTTAAATCAGCTAAAGCAGTGCCTCCAATTTCAGATACCACAGGCTTTGGCAAAGAGCAAATGCTATTTGTATGATTTTAAAAAAGGCTGCTTACCTTGCCTATGGGTGTCTTACACAGCTTATGTACCAGCCATTGCAGTAAGTATGCCTAGCATGTAGAGGCCTAAATCTCCTTTCAAGCAATGGGTGCTAGATTCTGAGACATTACAGAAAGTGCCCCAAGTCTCCATTTCAATTCTATGCACCTTTAAAAACTCTTCATTTTCTAAATGAGGAAAGGAAAGGCCCATCCTTGGTCCACTAGTGATCATAAACCAGGTGTAGAGAAAAATGGGGCCTACTTTTTCAGATGCTGTTACCTTAAAAAAAATACCAGACACTGGAGGAAAAAAAAACAGTGACAGCAAGCTCATTGTAGAAGGATGGGCACCTGGTGGTCAGTGAAGAATAAGCAGTGAGCCAATTTCCTCACTGCAGCAAGAATCTCCTTGTTCCTCATGCTGTAGATGATGGGATTCATCATGGGAGGTACTACTGAATATATGGCAGCTGCTATGAAGTCCAGTCCCGATGGGGAATGGGAGCTAGGTTTGAAGTAGGCAAACATTCCAGAAAAGACAAACAAAGAGACCACAATGAGATGAGGGAGGCAGGTGGAGAAGGCTTTATGCCGGCCCTGTTCTGAGGGGATTCTCAGCACTGCACTGAAGATCTTAATGTAGGAGGAAACAATGAAAATAAAACAGCACAAAACAAAGCAGAAACTGAAAAACAGCAGACAGACTTCCCTGAAATATGTGTCTGAGCAGGAAAGCTTGAGGAGCTGGGATATTTCACAAAAGAACAAGTCCACCAGATTGCCTTTGCATAAGGTGAATGCAAACATGTTCCAAGTGTGGATGACAGAGTTGAGTATCCCTGCTATCCAGGCACTGGATGCCATTTGGACACACGCTGTTCTGTTCATGACCATCTCGTAGTGCAAAGGCTTGCAGATGGCCACATAGCGGTCATACGCCATGGTGGTGAGAATACAAAGATCTGCTCCTACCAAGAAAGTAAAGAAAAACAACTGGGTGGCACACCCAGGGTATGAGATGGTCATGATGTTTAACAGGGAGTTGGCCATGGCTTTGGGGATGATGACGGAAATAGTTCCAACATCCAATATGGACAGGTTCATCAAAAAGAAATGCATAGGGTTATGGAGATGGTGATCAAAGACTATAGCCATGATGATAAGAAGGTTCCCCATCAGGGCAGTTATGTAAATCACAAGGAATATGACAAAACAGAAAACCTGCAAATCTGACGCATCAAAGAATTTCAGGAGTATGAAGTCAGACACAGAGCTTTGATTTGACATTTTCTTCCTTGCATCATTGTGGGCTACCTGCAAAGGGAATGACAGATACAAAAGTCATGAGTCAGAGTCATTATATAATTGTCTACATGAAACAATCTACTGAATCTCCTAGAGAAAGAACCTTCCCTGATATTACTTTGCTGTCTGCATTAAGCTCCTGCTGGTTTCCATTAAGGAGGAACTGGGGTGCTATCAACACACTGACTTAGTCTTAGCTAACTATAGTAGTTAAGGGAAGGGCAAAACCGCCACATTCTTCTCAGTTAGTATTCTACTAAGTAAGAGAGGGCTGGGGAGGATCATTTGGGTTCAGGACACAAGAGGATTTACATCAAGGGAAGATCAAAGTAGCATTGGGACTGTTGTCTTTAGAAGACAGGAGACATGTCATAGATTTCATAGACATTTGGGCTGAAAGGAACCCCAGAGGATCATCAAGTCCAGCCCCCTGCCTCAGGGGCAGGAAGTCAGCAGGGATCATAGGATCCCAGCAAGATAAGCATCCAAATGTGTCTTGAAGGCATTCAAAGTGGGTGCTTGAACTTCCTTCAGCAGCAGTCTATTCCAAAACTTGTGGGCTCGGACCATGAAGAAGTTCTTTCTTATGTCCAGCCTGAATTGGTCACAGAGAGGTTTGTGACAATTCAGTCTTGTCATTCCTTGGGGCACTGTGGTGAACAGACGTTCCCCCAGATCCTGATAAGCACCCCGATAAACTTATAGGTGGCCACCACATCACCCCGAGCCTGCGCTTTTTCCAGACTGAAAAGCCCCATGGCTTTCAGCCTCTCATCATAAGGTCTGTTTAACTGAGCTCTGATATGCACATGGCTCTCCTCTACACCCTCTCAAGCTTCTCCACATCGTTTTTGAATTCCAGAGCCCAAAACTGAATGTAGTACTCCAGCTGCGGCCTCACCAAGGCTGAGTACAATGGGAGAATGACGTCCCAAGATTTGCTTGAGAAGCATCTATGGATGTGTAGCAGGGCACTAGGGTGTCTGCTACTGAAGATAGAAAATGGCTTAGCTGCCATTTATTAAGGCAGCAGGTGCCAGTGGTTATGGGAGCTGATTAGATCAGCTGACGGCCAGGGGGCGGGGCTTGGCCTTCATAAGGAAGGGAAGGCTAAAGCCAGACACAGTTCCCCTCTGGCAGCCGCAGGAGCAGGAGCTTTGTGGGTGAGCTGAGCAGCCCAAGTCAGTGGTTGCAGCCTGACCCTCTGACCGGCTGCAATGATGCAGGGGTGGAGAGAACCCTGACGGAGGTATGAGAGAGAGCCAGCATAGAGTGGAGTCGGTATTATAAGCTCAGGGGAGCTTGTGATACATTATAGCCGGCTGGCTTAGAGCTTTGTGGAGTTGTTATTGTTACACCGGAGGACCAGGCGAGGCTGTAGGGGTGGAGGAGGCCTCAGCAGGAGCTCCCCAGTAAGGTGGGGGAGTTCCTGGCACCACGGAGCGTGCCATGTTGTGGGGTTGTCCCGACCCCAGCCCATTGGGGCGACTTTGGGAAGAGTCTAGTAGAGGCGGAAGCCCAGTAGGGTGTGGGCCCAGGAAAGTGGGTCTAAGCAGTGGGGGTGTCCCGACCCCAGCCCAGCGTGGACATTACCAGGACAGGCCGCAATTGGAAGTCCCAATTGGGAAGAGCCCCAGTGGGGTGTAGGCCCGAGTCGGGCATAGACAGGCCCGAGTGCAGGCGTGGAGCACAAGGGGTGTGACCACAGGCCCGTGTGCAGGCATAGAAGGCCCGAGTGCGGGCAGCGAGTGCAAGGGGCGCAAGCAAGGGCCCCAGTGGGGGGCATAGAAGACCCCAGTGTAGGCATAAAAGGCCCCAGTGTGGGCAGAGAGTGCGAGGAGCACGAGCAAAGGCCCCAGTGCGGGCAGAGAGCACAAGAGGCGCAGGTACAGGCCCAAGTGCGGGCATAGAGACCGCAGGGAGCGCGGAATAGGCCGGTACGTGAGCGGCTGCAGGACATAGGGGAGGCAGGCCCAAGCGGGGTACTGCCTGGAAGTTACGAAGCCCTGAGTGGGGCGTAAGCCCATAGAGAAGTCTGAGCTGGGCGAGAAGGGGTGCAATCAGAGAGCCGCCCCAGGAGGGGACACGTGTATTGAGTTGGCCCTGGGAGAGGACCAGCACCGGGACTCAGAGAAAATCCAGGCATAGTAAGATCAGCCACCTTGCCAAGAAGGGTAGGAAGGCAGCCTCCACTGACAATACTAAGATCAAAGACGTGGCAGGCGAGATAGAGGGTGCAGTCAAAGCCCAGGTTGGCACGGTAGGCAAGGGCACTAGGGGAGGTCACGGCACCCCTAGGGGCTGTCCTGCCACAGGATGCAAGCCAGTGTTTTGCTCACTTTACTAGCCACAGCATCACACTGAAGGCTCATGTTCATCTTGTGGTCAATCATGACCCCTAAGTCCCTTTCTTCTGTAGTGCAGTGCTATGCTGGTTAGCCAAGCCCATAAGCATGCTGCAGGTTTTTCCTCCCAAGGTGGAGAACCTTGGCTTTTTTGGTGTTGAACACCATCAGGTTCTCATCCTCCCATTTCCTGAACATGTCAAGATCTGCCTGGATCACCCTCCTGTCCTCAGGTATGGATGCTTTACCCCAGAGTTTGGTGTCATCGGCAAACTTGGCCAGTCTGCTTCTGACACCAATGTCCACATCATTGATGAAGATGTTAAATAGTATAGGTATAGATGTTATATAGGATGTTAAATAGGTAGGTTTGGAGAGGAAGGAATAACAGTTTCCCTATTTCACCAAAAGTAAACCACAGCACATGGGGCCAGATCTTGATGTAGTCTGTGTTATTATCACCATTTCCTGCTGTCCAACCTCATTTCTATTTTGAGAAAATAAACTGGCAAATACACATTCTTACATTGTCAGAGAGAAACAGGAAACAAACTTCCATTTCTCCCTCTCTCTCTCCTTCTCTCTTGCTTTTCACTTTAATTTCTGTTTTCACTGTTCTAAGTTGGTTCCCTCCATTGGGTGTCTATCAGTTTCTGGTTACTTCTCTGGGAGTGTCCTTTTTCTCTTGATGTTCTGACTGTATTCTGCATGGTAACTACTTCCCTGCACCACCCTTCATGTGGGGTCCTCAAAGAAATGTATTCCAAATAAATGGGTGTTGTGCAAGGGAACTGAACTTCAAAGTAGCTTTAGACTACTTTGGAATGGAGGGAAGCCAAAGTGGCTTCAGAGCAGCTGTTCTGTTGTGAATAAAAGGGAAAAATCCTTCTTCACCTTAGTGGGCAAAAGTGGCACTCAGATAGGCACCTAACTCCATTTCTCCTCATATGTCCCTACTGGGCATGTTCAGTAGGATGTACCACACCCACATGGAAACCCCAACAGACCAGGATGACCCTTCACATGCATAATACCAGGGAAGTCCTAACAAGCGATTCAAAGAAAATAATATGACTACCGTGTGTTTGATCCTCCCTCTTACCCCACAATATTAGTGTCTATGCCAATTGCTCAAGGAGTAAGACAAAGTTGAGTGTAGATTCCTCCCCAAGCCCATAAAAATATCTGACACTGCATCTGCCACTGTGCAGCCAGGATTTCTAACAACAAAGTGATATAAATGTTACCCCAGTCTTTCAAAGTGAAATTAGGCTTGATCCTAAGTACATACACATTGATCTAATGAAGTTGAATTGAATATCTTTCATTAGTTCAAATTATCTAACCTACGTTTTTCTCACTGCAATTTAAATCTATCTAGTTATATATTAGGAAAAACATTTTCCCTTACAGGGTTGTAAATACTGGAACTGACTACACAGAGAGGTTGTGGAATCACCCTTCTTAGAGCTTTTTTTTGAAAACCAGGATAAAGAAAGCTGTGGCTGGGATGATATAGTTGAGAATGGTTCTGCTTTGAGCAGGGGGGTAGACTAGATGTGACCTCCTGAGGTTCCTTCCAGCCCTAATTTTCTATGATTCCATATAGACAGAAAAACAGAGACAGACAGACATATTGATAATCTATATTTTTAGCAATTTTCTTCCACAGGTTGTCTACCTGTTTCTCCTCTGCCCTATATTGCATGATATCAGCTAATCCTGCTGCATTTACATCTATCACCAGAGAATTAACTTGGACTTTACAATATCCCACATATCCTCTCTAACCCAGGTTACCACCTTTTAGGAATGGTATAGCAGTTCACTGAAGCCATTTTAATCCATTATAGACATACATGAATTATCATTGATATTGTTATGTCTTTTCATGGGATGTAACTAGGAGATAAAGTTTCCACCTTTGGTTTCTGAAAGTAGCCACTGCCTTAGGTCATATCTCATGGGTTCTTTCTACACAGAGCTCCCCAAAGCTACAGACTACTTATCCAGCAAAGTGAAGTGCCAGTGGATTATCCCAGTTGCTTTAAAGTTAAGTCAGAACTCCTGTAGCCTGAACTGAAGTTTCCTTAGTTTATTTGACTCGTTCCACTTCAGACCTCAGGAGGCAAGCCAAAGGGAAAGTGTCCACATAAGGAATTAATGAAGTTTAGCTAAACCACCTGAAAACTTAATTTAAACTTGGAATCCACCAGAGAGTCACAGGTAGATGAATCTCTGGGGTGAGGTGGGCACACTAGTAGGGAAGGACAAATTACAGAAGGACCTCAGGTTACAGGGATGGGCTAACAAAAATAGGATGGATTTCAATACTGACAAGTGCAGGGTGCTACATTTGGGCAGTAGGAACCAGCAGCACACTTATAAGCTGGGAAACTCCCTTCTCGAGACCACGGTGGCAGAAAGAGATCTTGGAATCATTATTGACTCCAAGATGAACATGGGCCGACAATGCGAGGTCACAGTCAGTAGGGCTAACCATACCTTTTTGTGTATCCACAGATGCATCTCAAGCAGGGCCAAGGAGGTGATCCTCCCCCTCTATGCAACACTGGTCAGGATGTAGCTGGAGTACTGTGTTCAGTTCTGGGCACCGCACTTCAGGAGGGATGTGGACAGCATTGAGTGGGTCCAGAGTAGGGCCACCTGCATGATTTGAAGACAGCAGGGCATACCTTGCGACGAGAAGCTACAGGACCTTAACCTATTCAGCCTTCAGAAGAGAAGGCTGAGGGGGAACCTGGTGACCATCTATAAACTCACTAGGGGGGACCAGCAGAGTTTGGGAGAGACCTTGTTCCCCCTAGTGCCCCCCGGGGTAACAACGGATAACAGCCACATGTTGTTAAAGAGTAGGTTTAGACTAGACATCAGGAGACACTGCTTCACAATCAGGTCGGCTAGGATCTGGAAGCAACTTCCAAGGGAAGTGGTGATGGCTCCTACCCTGGGGGTCTTTAAAAGGAGGCTAGATGTCTACCTGGCTGGGGTCTTTTAAGCCCAGTTTTCTCTCCTGCCCAGGGCAGGGGGTTGGACTTGGAGATCTATAAGGTCCCTTTGGACCCTACATCTATGAATTCTATGAGGCAGATAAGCCTCCAATTTTCACTACTGAAAATTCAACTGACAACAAAAATCTGGAAAGAATACATACTACCCTTGTATAGTTTGTCCTTTAATCAGCCTCAGGATCAGAGGGTTATAAGAAAGTTGGGCTGGAAGGAACCTAATGAAGTCATCTATCTAGCCCACTCCTCAAGGTAGGATATGTCGACTAAACAATCCCAGCCAGAAGGGATTATATTGCTTCTGTACTCCCATAGTAGCTGAAAAACCAGCAACAAACTTACAGTGCTTGTCTTTGTGGAGTCCTCTGTGTTGAGATGTCTTTCCTCTTGCAAATTCAAAGTTCTTTAAATTAATATGTCTATCTATATACCTAGTTAGATAGCTGACTAGTTATGCATTTCAGGATATTTATGTGTTTCCCTATCACTCTGTCTCTCTTTCTGTTGTCATTACCTTTCTCTCTACCTAGTCTCTCTACCTTTGTAAATAATAATCTACCTTCAGGGGTCATTTTAAAGTGCATCTTGTGGAAATATTCTCTGAGATCACTTGCTGTATGCCCATGTTTTTTGCAAATAGCCTCTGTGCTGTGCTAGAGTGTTTATCAATGTCTCCTCCAATGGGATTCCAGGCAGGCAGTCCCTTGAGTCCTGAACAATGCCCAAACAGTGGTGCCAGATTAAGTGGAAAGGTAGAGGAGCCATCAGGCTAGGATCCAGGAGTAGAGTTGATTGCAAAGCATTCTGATGAGACAGTGTTCTGGCCCCAAAAGCTGGTTGGCCAGCCCTTATGTAATTTGTTGGAAACACTTTGGGTCCAAGGCACCTCCTATATCCAAGACAGGTTCTTACACACCTCTAGGATCCCATGCTCTTGCAAAAAAAAGCCCAGTGCACTGCTCTGGATACAAGGCCTCCCAGGCCACTGGTCACACAGAACAAAGTTGCTTGAGAGCAAGGAAAATGGTGTTCACACAGTGCCAAATTCCCAAGATATATCATCCCCGCCATCTGTTCCCAAGTCCACACTTTCCAGCCTAAGGAATGCTGTGTCTATCTCTGTTATTCCAGTTTCAATGATTCAACCCAGAATACATAGTCTTCCTTATTGCCACTTCATATGGCTGTTATATCGCCACCTTCACCAATCTGTTAGAAGGTGAGAAAAGAGTTGCATATATCTTGTTGTACCAGCAGCCTGTGTCAGCACAATGATCCTTTAAGATACAGTTAACTTATCTTTCTGCCCATAAAACACTGTCAGCCTTGTAGGATGTTCCCAGGTGCTGAAGACCCCCTGCCCTTCTATCTCTTTCCTCCTTGCTTTAGGGATTATGATCCATGTTTAGTTGCCATCTTGCAGGGTGATTTGCTGCAATGAGCTGAGCACAGCTTCTGGCCCTCCACCATTCCACTCCCACATGATGGTCCCCTTTCTAACTGTGTTTCCCATTGGAGAGTCAATGGCTGCCTGTTGAGCTTAGTAGACAGGCCCCTTGTGAACCCATGGTGCTGGTGCTTGAATGCACTGATGGCAGCTGTTGCTGAACAATGCTCCACACACTGGTCTCCAGCCTGGTGATAAGGGCATTACACTGAGAGACAAATGATATGGTCTTGTAGCTGTTTGCTCATACTTCCTGGGCAAGTGTTTAAGGCACAAAGCTCTCATGCCAAAGGAGGTTTTCAATGCCATCACCAGAGTAAAGTCATGTTACTAAGCTCACAGGAGAACTCCTTCCTCTTAATCTGGAGCACATGAAGGTGTCCATCCTGCCAGAGGACTGTGAGTTGAGACCAATATCCCTCGTTAGCAATTCCCATGATATTTTCCAAGCAGTTCCCCCTCATCCTCTATGAATTAGCCTCCAGCAGAATTAACTCCAATAAGCCAATGAAACAAACTTGGCTTCTTCATTCTCCCTTTCTGGCCCATGTATTTCCTTTCTAATTGTTAGCATGCCTAAAGTCCCTCAATTGATTTTTCCCTAAGTGACTTCAGAGCACAGTCTGCATTCACTTTCATATATACCTTCTAAATTACAGCATTAGTTTTGAATATCCCATCTGGTAGGTTCACTGTTCTTTCTAAATCTGGTGGCAAGCCTGACACAACACTAGACATAGTACCCAAACCTGCCACAGGTAAAGCAAGGTAACCATAACAGAGAACATTCTGCATCTCTAAAATGAGGGGGTTGTCAGTCAAGGAAGTGTGTAGGGAGAGAAAAATGAATGGAAGTTTTTTTATTCTTTGACATTCCTTGGTATAGAATAGGAAAGGAAATTCCTTTCCTATTCCTTGGTAACAAATAATCAACATTAATGGCTCCATAGGGCATACTCACCCTATGAGGTGAGAGGACCAGTTTGAAAATGCCTTTTCTTTACCAGTGTTGGAAGGTGTGCTTGGAATTGTGACCAAGATCCAAGGTCAGGATGTTAGCATCAATAGAAATGAAGGCAATGTGAACATGGATGACAGAATGCAGTCAAGTAGGTAGTCCAACTTGATTAATGGGTCAAAATCCATAAAGAAATGATGAGTTTCACTGAGGCCACAAATGATAGTTATGAAGCCAGTGATGGTAGGGTGGAGCTACCTAGGAATCTACTTCTCCAGGCCCTAGACACTAGTTAGAGGCAGAAACTGCTGTACATGAGGGCTGCACAGTACAGAGGCTTGTATAAAGCTAAGTACCAATCAGAAGGCAACAGACACAGCAGATATCATTATGCCTCTGCCAGAAAACCAAAGAATTGTAATTGTATTCACCAGCCACTAAGTAATATTCCCGTTGTGTTCATTAAGAAACTGGCCAGTATCCTTGGCATTAGGATTGAGGTACAGCAGATCTCCAGGCAAGACAAGTTTCCCCCAAAGAAGGACATGGGCCTAGGAAGGAGCTGATCAGTCATAAATAAGTAATTAAGAGAATCACAGCCGTTGTCACAATGTAACTTAGTAGAAACAACTGAAAGAAGAAATCCTTCAGATCGGGAATTTTCTCAAATGTCAACAGGAAGATTGTCTGAACACTATTATCTTCCAGTCTGCATTAATCATGTTTTGTATCTGGAGAAAATACAACTAACACTTATAAAAGACTAACATAGGAGACACTCCCTAATGTTCTATTCCCCCAATTAGGCAATGAATGGACATAGGCCCTAAATTTAAACCAATCAGATGGAATTCCATAAAAAAAATCCTCCCTGAGGATACGGTAACTATTTTGTAAGTCTCTGTCATTTTTGCCTTCAGGCTTAGTGAGAAACTGAATGAAATAAGGAAGAGGATGGACTTTCAAAAGTTTAGAATAATGCTTCCTTGAGGGATTTCAATAGGGTGTAATAGAAATGAATTTAGTCATTTAGTAGGACCTGATGCAATACAGTGAATATGTGGTATATGGCCAGCAGTTAATCCCATGGGTTTATAATAAATACAGCTTTTATTCTTTTCACAAGATGCATGGTTGACTGGACAGTATGATTCAGATTCTTGGAACAGATTACTGATCCCCAGAGGCAGATCTAGGGCTTTGAAATGGCACATACACCTGGCATCATAGCAGCAAGCTCAGTCATTTTCTGTGTGGACAGCCTGGTCACTGACAGCAGAATAACACCCTCATAGATGGCAGTTATGTCCAGTCTGGGGTCACTGAAGTCTCTATAGAGACCCTCAAACAGTGGGCCTATGTTCTCCCTATAGTAAAAGGTGATGGCCACATCTTAGGCCTCATGACCTCTGGTTATAACTACTCATTTCTCTATTGAGGGCTCAAAGACACCCCCAGCTAACAACTGCAGAGTGCGTATATGTATCCTGCAACAACTGGGATACTTAGACCTATCTCACTAGCAAGTTGCAACTCTCAGCCAGGAGCTAGATGGCTGAACAGGAGGTGGAAATAGTCAGACACCTTTGCAACCAGCGGTGATGGGCCAGGATTGGGGCCCACTGATAAAGTACGGGAAGCATGACAAGAGGGAAATTTGGAGACACCGGAAGAAGGATCCAACCAGAGGAGGTATTCCCTTTTGACTGCAAGATCTTTAAACCCTGAATAATAACATATCAGGGGTGCCTAGGGATTAAAGAGGCAGCCATGGAATCAGAGGACAAACCAAATAAAAGGCAAAGAAAAGGTGTTCAGGGCCACTATGAACTGGATGGGCCCATAAAGCTCTCACCAGAACCACATTGCAAAGACTGTTCATTTGTGGGCAAGTTGGGGCCCTATGAAATGAGGCTGTTTCATACAAAGATAAAGAGAGGATTCAGGCTTTGCACAATTCCATTGCTAGCTGGTCTCAGTAAAGGCCATGACAATAACCTCTCACAAAGCCACCCAGGATCTCTATTTTGAGTTTCAAAGGAATGTACTGATGTTGGTCTTGTGGATTTGAATTACTGGGGCATGAAGAAACAAACAAATGGTGCCAAACCAGCATCAAAACCAAGGTTTGAGGTTGGCACAGAAGAACTCAAGGAGTGTGAATCAGGACCTGAGGGAACATATGCTCAGTGGGGCACCCCAAGGGAAGACAGGGTCAATGGTCACAAACTCCAGGAAGACCATTTCAGGGTGTGTTGGCACTGGATTTGGACCCAGCCCCAATACCATTTTTCCAGGCAAAAACAACCCTCAGACCGACCACAACACCTGCCAGTTGATAATAGGTGAGTTTATTGATACAGAGTGATAACAGAAAAGCAACACAAATAATCAAGCTGTTTTATAGCTACCAATCCTAGGGCTCTCATAAGAGAAAGTACATCTGGTGAGGATGCGGGCCCCACCCTAAGGCTCTTTCTCTTAGATGTTAGCAGTCTGGAGGTGGGATGCCAAGGCCCACAGCACCCCCTCCAGTGGGGTGGATGAGACAGGCTGCTGGTATGCCCTCTGTCCATGGTGGTCTTGGGGACACTTCCCAGAGGATGGTTTCATAGATTTCATAGACATTTGGGCTGGAAGGGACCCTGGAGGATCATTGAGTCCAGCCCCCTGCCCCAGGCGCAGGAAGTCAGCAGGGATTATAGGATCCCAGCAAGATAAGCATCCAAATGTGTCTTGAAGGCATTCAAAGTGGGTGCTTGAACCACCTCCAGTGGCAGTCTTTTCCAAATCTTGGGGGCTCAGACAGTGAAGAAGTTCTTTCTTATGTCCAGCCTGAATCGGTCCCAGTGGAGTTTGTGACCGTTTGATCTTGTCATCCCTTGGGGCACTGTAGTGAACAGATTTTCCCCCCGATCCTGATAAGCACCCCTGATAAACTTATAGGTGGCCACCAGATCACCCCTGAGCCTGCGCTTTTCCAGCTGAATAGCCCCATTCCTCTCAGCTTCTCATCATAAGGTTTGTTTTCCTGACTTCTGATCATGCGCGTGGCTCTCCTCTCCACCCTCTCAAGCTTCTCCACATCTTTTTTGAGTTGTGGAGCCCAAAACTGGACACAGTACTCCCGCTGCGGCCTCACCAAGGTGATGGGGAGGGGATGGGGACTGCTCTCAGGAAGGAGGAGGGATAGGAGGTATGGGACAAGGGGAGGGACCCTTTGTTACTCTCAAGTCTCTGCTTTTGTATTCTCCATCTCTCTTGATGACTCCTGATGACTCTTCATCCATAGCTATCTATGGTTGGCTGTCTCTCTGTGGTCACAAATCCATGTAGCCTTCGAGGCCTTCTCCTAATTTGGTCTGTTCCTCCCCACCCCAACCAGGATTTAGGCCCCCCTCTGATCTGGGTCCTTGTGTCTGGTATCACTTATCTCATGTTATGTGACAGTATGGTACTTACTTCCTTGGTTCCCAGGCTGTGTCCTTGTTGTGTTAGACATTCTGTCTGCCTTGAAGGCTGTGATCTTGTGTTATGGTATGTCCTCCTCAGTTCTCAGACAGCGTCCATCTATTGGCCTTGTTGTGCTAGACAACCTGTCTGCTTCCAGGGCTATACGAGACTCTGTGTGTGAGACCCAAGCTCTTTAGAAATCAATTAACCCATGCTGCCCATCTTGAACCCCTATAATGAATTGGACTTCTAAGCATTTCACTGACATAAAATGACCAATTTGGAGTCATCCAGGTTCCCAAGATGCACCATTCTCAGTCTTTCCCACACTCTTGCTCTTCCTGAACTCTGCAAGAGCAAGTAATCCCCAAGAGGGAACCATGGAGTGATGGGGTCATTCTTCAGTGACCCACCACCCCATAGCAGCATGCACTTCATACTCCTGTCCCCTGGAAACCTTCACCATCCAGATGTTGAGAGGGAGGACACTATCCTTTTAAACTTGAAACAGCAGCTAAGAAAACTGGGAGAGGAAGAGTGACTTTGAGTAAGGGTTTTCTTTGACCTGTTCTATGCAGCTCTAACTAGGGTACTGCTAGTCTGCTCCATAGGGATAAAATGATCACTTCACAATCATCCAGCACCACAGGATATACAGCTCCCAACTCTTCTACACCTGAACTTCATTCAACCATCTCAAGCTGCAGTGACCAAAACCAGCACTCCCACCTACCCTCAATAGGTATCACCCTAACTCACATGACATCTTGCTCCTGACTCCCAATATCTCAGGAGATTTGATACAGTATGTTAGGCTGGAGGCTAGGTGCATTGGCCTCCCCTCAGGGGGCTATGCCTTTGACCTATATCAAAATGGCTCATCCCTAGCCAGGAGAATTTGTGGGGTACTGGGGGCATGGCTACCCTATCCAACATTTCACACTCCTGGCAAAACAGCTGCCTAGCTCAAAGTGTAGTGAGAACATGGAGCTCAAGGACACATGCTTTCCTGGCTCCATGCTCTCATGATAGTTGAACCCTGGCCACTCCACTACCACAGAAGGGATTTGGTCCTGTCCCTTGGCCACACCTCTTCTCACCAGGCCCTCTAGTGGCAAGTCACATTGTGCAGGCCAGAAATGGTATGTATTCGCTTCTCGGCCTCTTGAAGGCTCGGATCGAAAACATTTACTATTTAACTAATGAATGCCTCAGAACTGTTCTACATAATACTGTCTAACATGCCAGAGATTTTAATAGGTTAAAGATAACTAGTAACACCACCCTAGTTGAAGGCTCTGTATGAGATTGTCATTGTATCCTTTATAGGAGAGTGGCTGATATCTTTTGACGTGCCTGGAAAGTTAGAACTGTTAGTAAATGGTAGAATTTGTAAATGGTAGAACCATTTCTAAATGTTGCATAAGCACCTAAATGTGGTCCTATGAGGACAGTTAACTAAAAGAGATAAAAGGCCCCTGTTTACCTATGTGGAGAAAAATATTGCATTAATTTAGCCCTTCAAAATTATGATTAGTTGATCAGCTAATAGGGAACACGTTTTCATTTTAATTTGTCCCACTGGGATCTATTACAAAATCTTTGCAAAAACATGAAATGAAGTTCAGTTGTAAACATGTTGCAGTGGGGATGACAAAATAATCACTGGACTCATCTGATATTGTAGCTTGATGTCAACTATATGAGGCAATCCAACTTTTTAATTTGAGGAGGGGTCAACTGCCCTACAGGCTTCAAAAGTGGGGCTGCACTAGGGGAGTTATGAGCCTCCTAAGAACAGAACAGCTAGGAACCCCACCCTGTCACTGAACTTTACATTCACATCCCACCGCCCCAGTCCACTGTGACCCCCATCTCCAATCACTGAAATGCAATACCACCCTCTGTTGCCTGCCCATAACCCAAGGAGTTACAAGCAAGCAGCAAAAGCCTGAGAAGGAAAGGGGAGCCCAGAGACTGTAGCTGCTGGTTCCAGTTAGAGTGATGGGGAGAGTGGTGGCAAACAGTAGCCAATGACCCCAGATAGAAAGCTCTAGACTAAGCAATGTCTTGGGTGAATTGGGCTCATCACATTAAATGTCTAGAGATAGAAAGTACTCATGGATTTATAACTTGTGGTTAAACCATGATTAAAATTATTGTTAAATTAGATTATCTGCACCTGACCTTGAATAATCACCAAATGAAACAGACCAACCCAACTTAGCCATCAGTAAGATAATAATGCGAGGGATAGGCACTAGGGTTGTGTGAAATGTCACTGGCTGTTTCAATTCAACACTGCTTTGACTCATTTTGTGCTCAAAACAGTAAAATCAAATGGAATTAAAGGGCTTCAAAACAGCCTCAAAACAAAATGAAGCTAGTTGAAACATTCTGAGAGTTTCAAAACATTTCAAGTTTCGAAGCAGCCAGCAGCAAGGTGGTGAGCAAACGGGGAGAACCAGGGCTGCGCTCTCAGCAGCAGCTGGGAGTGCAGCCCTGGCTCTCCTCTTCTCCCACTGCCAGGCTGCAGGAAACCAATAACAGCCTAGCTGGGCTGAGTCCCCATCCCCAGCCTGATCTAGCGAAACATCAAAACAGCGTCGAAACAGCCTCAGTGTACGATGAAGCAAAATGGAATAGCTATTTCGAATCAAAATGCAATCTGAAACAGAACTCTGTTCCATTGAAACCTGGAAACTCAAGATGAAATGGAACAGTGCCATTTTGCACAGCCCTAATAGGCACTAGGCCTGTGCGACGCAGCTAGTATTTGCTTCAGATTCAGATTTGGCTGATTCAGGGGATAGTGATCTGATTCAGTGATTCGAATCACTGCCCCTAATCACTGCATGCATGATTTGGCCCCTAATCAATTTGGCCAAGTCACGCAGGTGCTGAGCAGGTAAATCTTAACAGATTCTAAGTGATCTGTTGAGGTTACTTTGAGATAATTTATCCACATTTTAATAGGAAGAGGCTTGAGGCCTGCAAAAAGGGTTCTAAATGTGTTTATGACCAAGCCAGGGAGAGCAACCTTAATGAATCATTGAATCAGCCTAAAACCTGGTACTCTAATTCAAAAAGGGGTTCTCCCTTATATCCAAGTGACTTTGGGCCAGTAAAGAGTAAAGTGTAAACTATGTTGCAGATGGCAGTAACAGGAGAGTTGGTTAGCTGATGGTGCAGCTCTGTCATTTTAGGTCCCATGCCAGACAAAACAGTCTGGTTCTGCTTTGAGTTTCACAAATGGGATGCAGTATCTAAGTCTGATGCCTACCAAATGCCTTGATTTGAAAAAGAGATAAAACTACTGGGAAAAGCTAAGAACATCTCCACATCAGTATGATGCTGTATACCTTACTGACACTTTCTCTCATTATCATTATCTCCTTATCAAGAGACTCATAGTGAGATTACATGTTTCATTAGCTCTTCTTAAAAGTGTTTAAAACTTGAAAGATTTCACATTTGGGCTCATTAACTATTGGTAAGTGCCCTTTTGGCACCGTAAAGGATTTTAATTGATTAGTTTTCACTAGCTAGTTTGAAGTAGACTTCTAAGCTTCTCACAGACATTTCGTCCAGCATCCCAAGATGCACCAACCCCAGCCTTTCCCACTTTCCTGTTCTTCCTGAACTCTGTAGCAGCAGGCAAGCCCCAAAAGGGAACCACACAGTGCTGCTGGGGTTCCTTGGCGACCCACCTACCCCTGGCAGCATGCACATCGTCCCTGACCTTTGTACCCTCAGATATTCAGCCACCCAGCTGTTGAGAGGAAAGACAGTGTTCCTTTAAACTTGAAGCAGAATCTGAATGGCTGGATGGGAAGTGCAACTTTGGTTAAGGGGTTTCTTAGAAATGGTCTACCCAGCTCAGTGTAGGGTATTGCTAGTCTTCTCCATGTGGATAAATTGAGCAATTTTAAGTCATCCAGCACCTTAGGATGTACTTCTCCAGGACTTTCTATCCCTGAATGGCTTTCCACCAGCACAAGCTCTATGACCTGCTTTGGCCCACATTTGCATAGGTGTTCCTGAGCCATATGAATTTGTGGGGGGGAGACTTCCTCCCCAGACATGCTCCTTCCTAGAAAAGGGGCTGCGAGCACTGAGTGTGGTAAGAACAGGGAGCCCATGCAGTCGTGCTTCCCTGGGTCCATACTCTCACAACAGTTAACCCCTGGCTGCTCCACTTCCAGGGGGTGGATGGAAACCTGGCTCGTGGCCACACCTCTGCTACTCAGACCCACTAGTGGAAGTCACAGTTGTTCAGATCAGAGATGGCAGGAAGTTAACCTGTGACTGCCCTGAAATGGTTCTTACTAATACTGCCAAACATGTAGCAGACTTATAATAGTTTAAAGGAAACCTGAAACACCACCCTTGTTGAATTATCTGTATGAGTTAGATAAGAACCCTTAGGGGAGAGGACTGAGATCTTTGAACGTCCCTGAAAAGCATTAGCACAATTTGTAAATGTTATAATTTCCAAGTGCTAGAACCATTTGTAAATGTTACATAAGCACTTAAATGTGCTCCTAGGAGCACAGCTGCCTGTACCAGGAGCCTCTGAACTCTGTTAGTTATGTGGAAATAAGTAATGCATTGATTTAGCCCTTCAAAATTATGTTCAGTTGACAAGCTAACAGCAAACGTTTCCATTTTAACTTGTCCCATTGGGATTTATTAACAAATATTTGAAAACACATGAAATGAAGTTCAGTTGTAAACCTGTTGCAGAGGGGATGAAAAAAATCACTTGACTCAACTGGTCTTGTAGATGGAGGTGAATGAAGTTAGGGCAGTGCAACATTTCAATGTGGTGAGGGGACAAATGGTCTTCAGTCTTCAAAAGTGGGGCTGCATTAGAGGAAGCCATGAGTCTCCCAGGCACAGACTAGGAAGCACCCCCCCCAACTCCCCTCACCATCCTGAGCTTTGCACACACATCCCACCACCACCACTGCACTGTGACGTCCATCTCCACCTCCCAGTCACTGACCTATGTACCCACCCTCTGTTGCCTGTCCCCAGCCAAGGAGTGATGCAGAGACAGAAAGCTGGATAGTAACCCAGGTCACCAGTCAGAAAGCCCTAGATCAAGGAATGCCTTGGGTGAATTGGGCCCATCACATTAAATGTCTAAAGATAGAAAGTAATCAAAGACTTCTCAGTCCTGGTTAATAGTTGACTAAAAATAATGTTAAATTAAACCAAATGCATGTGACCTTGAAGGAATAACCAAACAAAACACAACAGCCCCACCTGAGACATTAGCCATGAAGTAAGTTGAGTGACAGGCATACCATAGTTTTACATAATCTGCTTGTTCACCACTGAGAATAGGGAGAACAGGGAGTAAACCCAGAATAAATTGTCCTACACTGAGGTAGGTCAAGCCCCTTGGGGATCAAGTTACTGCTGAACAAATGGCCTGCTGGGCTTCTGCAGGCTTTTGACCTGCCAAATGGGATAGAGGCACATTTAGCAAGCCTTCATGGAGGACAATCCTGCTTAACTTTTTATGGTAAAATACAAGACTCCTGACCTACAGATTTTTCACTTGAACAAAGTTTTCTTCTGTGTACTCTAAGGCATTCATGGCAGATGCAAATGGTTATCAGAAATCTGCCTGACACATGGTGTGAGCAGTTAATATTTCTATCCCCTCTCAGCCACTGGTAATGCTATGGTATTTGGCCCCATAGAAACTGAGTAGGTCCCCTCAATTTCAAAGCACTGCAATCAGCCTTAAGGAGATGCTAACAGCTAGAGAGTGGCCAAGTGAAGAAAGCCAGTGACAAGGCAGGAAAGCTTAATGAGGTGCAGGCAGATGCAGTCAGACTGTTTCCACCTGAATTAGCAGGCACCCTTCTATCAGCGGGAGAAGTGCCTCTAATATCAGAAGCTATCATCTTTGACAAATGGTGAATTCTATTTATATGATATATGTGAATGCTCACTGTACCCATGGGTGTCTTAGGTTGTTTCTGTACCAGAATTTTGAGTCAAGATGCCTAGGATACAGACATCTGCATCTCCACTCAAACACTGGGAGCTCAGAATAGAGGTTTTACTAGAACTCTGGACCTTTAAAATTATGGCCTTCTGGTCCTTATTTGAAAGTCTACCCAGTCTCCAATCTCTATACAGCATATGGGGAAAAGACTTAGGAGTGTAGCTGATAAATGAAGTAAGAAAACTGGGGCAGGGAAGCAGGTCATGAGCCTTCAGTACCGTCAGTGCAGGGGCACCAGAACCTTCCTGCCTACTCCCGGAAACTTTGCCACATCAGGAATACCCCTGTGCTGTACAACCATACAAGCTAGGCAGGCATAGTTCCAGATACCTTATTATAGCAGGATGGAACTGGGCAAGAATATTGGGAACCCCGCGAGGAGTCTTTGCCAGTGCTTGCACAGCCCTGAACTCAGTGTCATATCTACTGGGGGAAGGAGAGTGAAAAGTAGTATATACCACAGGGCTGCTGCTGCAGCAGCCACAGCAATAGCAATGATGCTTGACTTCTAAAGCATGTAGAGGAAAGACTCTACCCCCTCCTCCCTGCTCTCTCCTCGTATTCATAATTCCTCCTTCCCTGCCCCTTACCAGCCAAGTGTGCTACAGGAACTTCGGATGCCTTGGGGTATATGTCACAACCAGAATCAGTACACAAGCCAGAAGAAGACTCCTGATTTTCAAGGTCACAGTTCAACCTGATGCCAGGGATGAAACACAGTTTCTCATGTGAAATGCACTTTCGATGTTAAAACACTTGGATTATATATGTCCACATATATGATAATGGAAAACTCACAATGACACAGCAGGATTCAAATGACATAATAGTGCAGAATAATCAAAGGGTAGAGAACATGTTTACACCAATCATTCTGAGATCAAAATGTGCTTGTTGGGCATATCTACAAAGACAAAAGTAGGCTTTATCTTACAGGCCAGGGGACAAGTATACGAGAGGCAAATGCATATATGTTAGGTCCCTATCTTGTTTTTATTGCCTTCTCTTCATGGAAAACGGTAAATCTATTTTTCGATGGTGGAAATGCAGGCACACAGCTTCACAAGTCAGGTCATCCCACAGGATCATTGAGTCCGGTTACATCCAGCTTAGTGGAGTCACACTCATTTGGTGAGGGCCTAGAATTAAATGGTGAAGTTTACTTCTTGTCCCCCACACATCAGTTTTATACAGACAGTTCAGACTGTGGGCTGCAATGGAACCACTTATTCTTTACAAGCTTTTCAAAAAGACTTGGCCTTGCTTTGCTCGTGGTCATGAAACCACGCAAAAAAAACAATCTAGATGAGTGTTTTAGTCATTAGGTTGTCAAAGACATACCTGACACTGTCCAAAAAGCACAGATTAACAGGAAGTTCACTGAGGAAGGAGAAGCAGTTGGTGGTTAGTGAAGAACAGGCAGTGAGCAAGTTTCCTCAAAGCAGCAAGGATCTCCCTGTTCCTCATGCTGTAAATGATGGGATTCATTGTGGGGGGCACTACTGAGTATATGACACCCACTATGAGATCCAGCCCTGATGGGGTGCGGGAGGTAGGTTTTAAGTATGCAAATATAAGGCAAAAAACAAACAAAGATACCACAACAAGGTGAGGGATGCAGGTGGAAAAGGCTTTATGCCGGCCCTGCTCTGAGGGGATTCTCAGCACTGCCCTGAAGATCTGAATGTAGGATGCAATAATGAGACTAAAACAGCACAACACTAAGCAGAAACTGAATAATATCAGAAAGAGTTCCCTGAAATATGTGCCTGAGCAGGAGAGCTTGAGAAGCTGAGGGATTTCACAGAAGAACAAGTCCACCACATTGCCTCCACAGAAGGTCAATGCAAACATATTCCCTGTGTGAATGGCTGAGTTGAGCATCCCTGCCACCCAGGCACTGGATGCCATTTGGACACATGCTCTTCTGTTCATGACCATCTCATAGTGCAAGGGCTTGCAGATGGCCACATAGCGGTCATATGCCATGACAGTGAGAAGGGAAAGATCCGCTCCCACCAAGAAGTCAAAAAAAAACACTTGGGTGGCACACCCAAAGGAAGAGATAGTTCTGATGTTCAGCAGTGAGTTGACCATGGCTTTGGGGATGATGACAGAGATGGTTCCGACATCCAGGATGGACAGGTTCATCAGGAAGAAGTGCATAGGGTTGTGGAGATGGTGGTCAAAGACTACAGCCATGATGATGAGAAGGTTTCCAATCAGGGCTGTCAGGTAAATGACTAGGAACATGAAAAAATACAATATCTCCAACTCCCAAGCATCAGAGAATCTCAGGAGGATGAACTCGGACACAGAGCTTTGGTTGGACATTTTCTTTCTTGCAACATTGCAGGCTGCCTGCAGAGGGAAAGGCAGATACAATGGTTGTGGGTAAGATTCATCATATGATTGTCCACTTCAAAAAACTAGTGCATCTCCTAGGGACAGAAGCTTCCCAGATATTCCTCAGTTTTCTACATTAAGCTCTTGCTGATTTCCATAGGAGGAATTGTGGTGTTATCAACATACAGTTGACCTTCCCATAACTCCTTGAGTTACCAAGGCTAAAACAGTATTTGGACTGTCGGCTTTTGAGGACAGAAGAGATATGTATGGAGAGGAAGGAACAGCGTCTCCCCATTTGACCAAAAGTGAACCACAGTGGCACCTGGGGCTAGATCCTGGTCTAGTCTGTTTTATTGACACCATTTTTTGCCATAAGTGGTCATAGTAAAACAAGAAGGAAATTTCCCTCTCTCCTTCTCTTTTGCTGTTTATTTTAATTTCTCTTTTCACTGTTTTCGGTTGGTTCCCTCCTTCAAATGTCTGTCAGTTTCTGGTTACTTCTCTGTACCTGTCCTTTTCTCTTCATCTTCTGCCCTTTATTTTGGATAGTAAACACTGCTTTGCACCACTTCAGAACCAGCCTGCATGGGGGTCCTGAGTGAAATGTATTCCATATAATGGGACAATGTGCAAGGGAATAGAGCTTCAAAGTGTCTTTCCTCCCTCTGAAGTGGACTGAGCCTAATCAAACTAAAGCTAAAGTGGAGTGCAGATGCTCTGGTGTGAATAAAGAAGTAAAATCCTTTTTTAATTTTAATGTGCCCACCTAACTCAATTTTCCCCTATATGCCCCATCTGGGCATGCTCATGCAGAATTTGCCCCGCTAGAATTAGCCTGCACATGAATAACAGCAGGCAAGTCCTAACAAGTGAGTAACAGAAAATAATTACTACCAAGTGTTTGATTCTCCCTCTTAGCCCATGAAGTTAGTTTCTAGGTCATGTTACTTTCTTGCACAGAGAGCAAAACAAAACGTGGTGTAGATCTCCCCCAAACCCCAAAAGAGGAACTGATACTGCACCTGCCACTATGCAGCCAAGTGTTCTAACAACAAGGTGATTGTAGTGTCACCCCAGTCTTTAAAACTGAAATTAGGTTTGATCCTAAGAACATACACACTAATCTAATGAAGTTCAATAAAACAGCTTTGGACATTAGTTCAGATTAGGTGGATAGACAGACAGAAAAAACAGAGACATAGAGAGAGACAGATTCAAGTTTCAACAAGGAAGGTTTAGTTTAGGTTAGATATTAGGGAAAATGTTGGTATGTTTTTATTTTGTTTGTTTGTTTTTTAATTGCAGGGTATTAAAGCACTAGAACAAGCTACCTAGGGAGGCTATGGAATCTCCCTTCTTAGAGATTTTAAAGACCAGGGCTGATAAAGCATTGGCTTGGAAGCAGTTGACATAGTTAAGGATGGTCAAGCTTTGAGGAATGGTAGACTAGATGACCTCCTGAGCTTCTTTCCAATCCTAATTTTCTATGATTTTATACAGTCAGAAAGACAGAGACAGAGGGATGTATTGATAATCTATACTCTTAGCATTTGTCTTCCACATGCTCCCTGCTTCCTTCATCTCACTACCTGTTTCTCATCCACTCTGTAATGCATGGCCTTAGTTATTAGGGCTGTGCAAGGCTTTGGAACATGCTCTGGATCTAGAGAAGATTTGGGCGCTTTGGCATCTGAAGCAGCATGTCTAGATCAAAGTGCTGGCTTCTTTTAGACTTTCTGAAGCAGACTGACTGTCTGTCTTGGGGGCAATTGATTGTCTGCATTGATTATTTCCTCCCCTTAGGTTGTGGTTTTGTAGGTGTTAATGAGATAATTAGCAAGCATTAACACCTACAATACCACATCCTAAGGAGGGGAAATAATCAATACAGAAGCACAGTTGCAAAAGCACCCATGTCATGAGTTTTGCCTGTCAGCACCTTGAGGTGCAGTTTCCCCCAAACCCTTGCACCGATCTTCTTGAAACTTGGCAGGCTTTGTGTCCTCATGAGAGGCTATCACTCCTGCAGTTTTTACCCCCCTGTGGTGTAACACATAACCGTGACATGAGTTTTGCTTTAAAAAATTTGGGGTGCAATTCTTCCCAAACCTCTGCACCGATCTTCTTTAAACTTGGCAGGCTTCATGTTGTCAGCAGAGGCTACCATTCCTTCAAGTTTCATCCAAATCAGACAAAAAACAACAACATTATAGATATCTCATTGATTCCCCATTTTATACCCTATGGCCGGATCTCCGAAGTGGCTCCGAAGCTTCAGAGCTGCTTCGGCCGAATTGAAGCAGAAACTGATCCAGAGCTCCAGATCAAATTGCAGATATTTGATGTGACTGGATCCGAAGCCAGATCGAATAGCTGCCTACTCGCACAGGCCTATTAGTTATTCCTGCTGCCCTTATGTCTTTCACCAGAGAATTGACCTGGACTTTAAAATATCCCATGTATACTCTCTAACCCTGATTACCAGCATTTAGGAATGATGCAGCAGTTCTTCTGTAGACTTGTTAATCCATTATAGACATCCATAAATTATCCTTAATATTGCTATGTCTTTCAATGAGACAGAACTGGGAGACAAACTTTCCACCTTGGTTTTCTGAAAGTAGCCACTACCTTGAGCCATCTCACATGGGGTCTATACACAGAGCTCCCCAAGCAACAGATTCATTATCCAGCCAAGTGGTGAAGTGCAAGGGGATTAGCCTAGCTGCTTCATTACCAAGACAGAACTCCTGTAGTCTGAACTCATACAGTCTTAATTTATTTTCACATATTCCACCTTAGACAGGAGCCAAAGGGAAAGTTACACATAAAGGATTAATGGCATGTCACTAAACCACCTAAAAACTTAATTTAGACATGGAAGCCACCAGAGTATCACAGGTAGACAAGCCCTCAATTTTCACTACTGAAAATTCAGCTGACAACAAAAGTCTGGAAAAAATACATCATGTCTTTGAATGGTTGGTCAGCTTTAGGATGAGTAGATCATAAGAAAGTTGTGAAGGAAGGGACCTAGTGAGGGCATATGTCTAGCCCTCTGCTCAAGCTAGGATATCCTGGCTAAAACATCTCAGCCAGAAGGAGTTGCATCCCCTTTTAAATCTCATAGTAGCAATAAAGCCAGCAGCAGAGTTGCTGAGCTACTCTATGTGGACTCCTTCTTGATGAGGTGTCTTCCTCTTCCAAAGCCAGAGATCATTAATTCATTTGTTTGTTCATTCTTTCTATCTCTCTACCCATATATGTATGCAGGCACATCTGTACACAGGTCTCTGTCTTTCTCCTTCTCTCTCTCTCCCTACTTATCAATGAATGTGGAGACCTGCCTTCAGGGAACATTTTAAAGTCCATCTCCTGGAAATATTCTGAGATCACTAGCTGTCTGAAGATGATTTGTGTAGGTACCCTTTGGGCTGTGGAAGAGTATTTAGCAATGCTTGGTGCAATCTGCTTCTAGGCAGGTAGTCTAGTTCCATGTGATGATGGCACCCAAATATTTGAAAGGGAAATGAGCTTTGACCACAAGTGTCTACACATGGGTCTAATGAAGTCCAAAGAAACAGCTTTGAACATTAGTTCACATTAGTAAAGAAATAGACAGATTAGATAATCTATACTACTAGCAGTTTTCACCCACATGCTCCCTGCTTCCTTTTTATCTCTTCCTCTGTTCTCATTTCCTCTGTTTTGCATGGTTTCAGTTATTCCTGCTCCCTTACATCATGCACCATTGAATTGACCTGGACTTTACAGTCCTATGTACACTCTCTAGCCCATTTTACCAACACTTAGAAGTGGTGTAGCAATTCTCCTTTAGACTTCTTAATACATTGTAGACACCTATGCATCATTTTTGTTATTGCCCTATCTTTCCACCAAACAAAACTGGGGCACGCATTTTCTGCCTTCTGTTTCTAAACTTAAAAACTGCCTTGGGGCACTTCATGTGTTCTCAGTGAAGAGCAGTCCAAAGAAACAGATTCCTAATGCAGCAAAGTGTGAATGCAGGGGGATTTGCTCCACTGCTTTAAACCCAAGTCAGAACTCCAGTGGTCTGAACTGAAGTAGCCTTGGTTTATTTTGGCTCAATCCACTTCAGATCGGAGGCAAGCCAAAGGGAAAGTGTCCACATAAAGGATTAATGAAGTTCATCTAAACTACCTGAAAACTAAATTTAGACTTGGAACCTATGCTCAAGACCAGACCATCCCAGCCAGAAGGGAATACATAGCTTATATACTCTCATAGGAAGTAAAAAACCAGCAACAGACTTACTGTGCTTTTTCTTTGTGGATTCCTCCCTGTTGAAATGTCTTTCCTCCTGCAGGTCCTAAGCACTTTTCTCTCTCACTTGCTCTCTATGAATTTCAGGATATTTGTATGTCTCCCTCTCTCTCTTTCTATTCTCTCTACCTATGTATGTAGTAATCTGCCTTCAGGTGACATTTTAAAATGTTTCTGCTGGAAATATTCTAAGAGCACTTGCTGTTTGCAGACAATTAGTGTGGGTAACCTCTCTTTTGTGCAAGACTGTTTATCAATGTCTCGTCCAGTAGGCTTCTAGGCAGGTGGTCCCATGACTCCTGAAGAATACCCAAGATACCCAAGTAGTGCAAGATGGAGTGGGAAAGTACATGAAGCACCTGGCCTGGAGCCAGCAGTAGAGTTGGTTGGGAACTGTTCTGATGAGACAGCATTCTTCCCCAAAAGCTGGTTGCCATTTCTCATGTATTTGGTTTGAAACACTTTGGGTCCAAGGTATTTTTCCTATATCCAAGGCAAGGTTCCCACACACTTCTAGGCCCCCATGCTCTTGGGCACAAAAGCCCAGTGCACTGCTCAGATACAAGGGCCTTTAGCCACACAGCCTCAGGCTGCTTGAGAGCAAGCAAGTGTTCCCAAGATGCCAAATTCTGAAAACATATCATCCCCTACATCACTATCTCCAAGTCCACAGCATCCTCCCTAATGAACGCTGTGCTCAGCTCTTTTATTCCCATTGCAATAAATTCAATGATTCAATCCAGAAGACATGGCCTTCCTTATTGTCACTGCATATGGCTGTTATATTGCCACCTTCATCCTTTTGTTAGAAGCGATCTTTGGAGATACAGCTAGCTTATCTTTCTTCCAGTACAATATCTTCAGCCTTCTAGGCTGTTTTGAGGTGATGAAGATCCCCTGCCTTTCTACCTCTTTCGCATAAAAGCAAATGTTGCACAACACTTCATTGTGTGGGTGTGGGCACCTTCCATTCATGCGTTGGTTTTTCTGCCTAGGGGGACTATGTCTTCTTCTTTTGGGAATTATAATCCATATTGTGTTGACAACTTTCAGAGGTGGTAGGGGCAACAAGCTATGCACAAGTGCTGAGGCTTTTCAGTTCCACCCCGCATAGTGGACCACTTACCAGCTGGGTTTTCCCTGAGAGAGTCAATGGCTGCCTGTTCATCTTGGCAGCCAGGCCACTTGTGAACCCAAAATACTTTTGTTTAAAGGCTTTGATGGCAGTGCTGTTTGTGAAGGATGCCTCAATCCTCAGATTGGTGTACAGCCTGGTGATGATGGCACTTCCCTGAGAGACAGATGATGTCCTCTTACAGCTCTTTGCTTGGACTTCCTGGGTAAGTGCTTTAAGCAGAAGACTCTCATGACAAAGGTGGCTGACAATACCAACACAACAGTCATGTCAGGGTCCTAAGCTCAGAGGAGAACTCCATCATCTGAATTTGGAACACATGAAGGTGTTCACCCTCCCAGAGGGACTGTGAGTTCAGACTAATATCCTTCTTCAGAAATTCCCATTAACTTTTCCAGACAGTTCCACCTCATCCTCTAACCTCTCTAAATTATCCTACACCAGGCCTTACTCTAAGGAGAATTACAGTGGGATGTACTTATGTGGGTCTTGTGGGCCTGAATTACTGGGGCATGGAGGAATCAACAGTTGGTGCCAAAGTAGTATCAAAACTAGGGTTTGAGGTTGGCACATAATACCCTGTGGGTGAGGATCCAAGAAAGACTATTTTCCAGCTTCTTCTACCTCAGGATTTACCAGAACATAAAATAAAATAAAATAATCCTGTACATTGTCCCTTGAGTGCCTGCTGGCTACAGATATTGCATCAGGCCTGTTAGCTCCATTGACCTTGGTGGGCAGCCCCTTTGAGAAGGTTGGAATAGTTATCTTTGGACCTTGAAGCCTATGTCCAGGAGTTTCCCCTTTATCCTAGTACATGTGGATTATGCTACCCATTGACTAGAGGTGGTAGTCTTGGCCAAAACATAGGCCATATAACTATTAAATACCATCTTTAGTGAGGGGCTGCCCACAGTAATTTTTAAGTTATTTTAACTGGCCGGTTGAGGTTACTTTGAGATAATTTATTGTTATCTTAGCAGTTGGAGGCTGGAGACCTGCAAAAACATTTCTGAATGTGTTTCTGACCAAGTCAGGGAGATCCACCTAAATTAATCATTGGAACATCTTAAAAACTTTTTGTTGCATTCAAAAGCAACTAATTCTCCCTTATTTGAGTGACTATGGGACACAATAAGGAAGTACAAAATATGTTGCATATGGGGATAATAGAAGAATCATTGAGCAAATGGTGCAACCCAGTTGTCTTAGTCCCCAAACCAAACAAAACAATCTGGTTCTGCTTTGACTTTGGCACATGCAATTCAATATCAAAGTCTGATTCCTATCCAATGCGTTGTCTTGAAAAATAGATACAACAGCTAGGAAAGGCCAAGTACCTATCCACAGAAGCATGCTGTGTACCTCAGGACAGTATGTTGTTAGCTGGCAATGGGGACCAAAACACTTCAGGGAAGGCTTATCATTTATTAGTGTTAACTAGCCAGTTTGAAGTTGACTTATAAGCATTTCAGAAACATAAAATGGCCATTTTGGAGTCTTCCAGGATCCCAAGATGCACCATTTCCCAGATTTTGCCACTCTTCTGCTCTCCTGAACTTTACAGCAGCAGGAAGCCCCAAGAGGGAACCATTGAATGCTGAGGGGGTTCATCAATGACCCACCTACCCCTGGAAACATGCACTTCATGCACCTGACCCCTGATTCTTGCCCCCTGGAAACCTTCAGCCACCCAGGTGTTGAGAGGGAAGATACTGCCCCTTTAAACTTGAAGCAGAAGCTGAGAATATTGCAGGAGAAGAAATGTGATTTTGGGTAAGGGCTATCTTTGAACTGTTCTGTGAAGCTCAAGGTAGGGTATTGTTACTCTGCTCCATGGAGTTAAAATGATCACTTTTCAGTCACCCAGCACCCCAGGATACACAAATCCCAACCCTTCTACCCATGCACTACTTTGAACCATCCCAAGTTCTACAGTCCAAGGGCTGTTACCAGCCAAAGCCGTCAGTCCCACCTACCTGTGAAAAGGTCAAGGTTACTTACCTAGAACAGACCCCTGGCCAGGGAAGTTTGCCCAATCATGGCGTCATGGCCACACTCCAACAGGAGCTCCTAACTTCCCCCAGCATCATTTTATCACCTCGCTGGGTGAAGCGGATTGGGCTCATTAAGTAGCCCAGGGTTATTTCCGGACCTGGGAGACAGGATGACAGGGGACAGTAAGAGACAGTGATGGGGCATGCAGATAGAGTGAGTGCCTGCCTGCTGCCGAGAACTGAAGTCTCCAGGAATGGAGCAAGAGACTTGCATGGTCTTGGGAGCTCGAAGGAGCTCATATACCCAAGGGAAACTGACACTCCCACGTTAATTGGTTGCTGTGTGTGGTCAATTAAGCCAGTGCGGCATCAATTACTGAAGAAAAAAAATTGAAACATTTCATCATGTCTTTGGCAATGAAGCATTCATGGATTAAGGAACTGGGGAAGTGAGAGGCTGTATCTGAGTCCCCTGCAACTAGGAGAAGCACCACTAGATGGACGGCAAGTTACCTGTAATTCCATTTCCTATGCCAAGAAGTTTTGTTTCATTGAGTATAGCTGGTCAGGCACTGGGCAAGTGAAGGCCAATACTGGGACAGGGAGTCATCACACCTCCCCCCATTAATTAGGTCATCAAAGTCATGGCAGGAAACATAACAGAGAGGAAGACTGACCCAATTGAGTTGATTGGCACTGGTCTTGGAAGAGGAAAGCCAGTGAATGTTAACAGGATGTACAGGCCCACATCCATATGCAGTAATATCCCAATACTACCCCAGTGGGTATTGTGAGAGTCTGGAGGGTACTCACCTGGAGTCCACCCTGGCTGGGACACGGACCTCCCCGCATCACAACATCCACGCTGTGAGGGAGCTTTACCTCCTTGGCAGGTGAAGCGGATTGGTGCAATATCCAGGGCCTGGGAACAGAGGCAGGGGAGAAGAGAGAAGGATGGTGGGAAAAGAGAAGGAGGAAGCCCAGGAGCCAGAGATGTGGAGAGAGGGCTCTGAAAGTTGGGTAAGCCCCTGGTTGGACCCTGAAGAAGCAGTGGCACACTCAGCATGGGACTGAAGAAGAGGGTGGAAGGAAGAAAGCAGAGGAAGGCAAATTGTGGAGAGAACCTAGAAAAGGCACAGGCAGCGGATCGACCTGAACCATCTGCTGCGGGTTTTTTTTTCCCTTTCCATTGATGTTTGCGTTGCCTGCTTGGGAGCTGCAGATCAGGTGCTGCTGGATGGTGGTTGAGCCACAGGTGGTCCTGGATCCAGATTGGGATCAGGCATTATTCCTCCAGGGGGAGGGGATTGTGTATCCCAAGGGGTCCCACTACCGGATTGGGAGCGGGGTGAAAAGCCGACGGACTGAAAAGACCACACTTCTGTGCCCGCTGATTGTATAAGAGGGAGTTCTCCTCCTTGTTAAGAAGCCATGCGCTGCCAATTAAGCCCAGAATGGCCTTAATTACCAATGTATCCAGAGGAGGAATCCAGGGCATAGAGTAAGCAGCTGACAGGCTCCGAGGTATAACAAAGCCCAAGTCATTCGGGACAAGACGCCAACAGCGTCCAATAGAAGAAAAAGGATAAAAGCAATAAGATTTCCGTTAACTCACAAAACCAAAATGAGAAGGGAGGAAAAAATTGGTTTCAAGTGGGTCCTTTCATCACTCTTATTTTGAGGCTTCAGGCACTGGGGCAGACCCCGGCAGTCTATCCAGGTGGGAGACGGGTAGTCACCACCTCCCTTTCATAAACATCTTCTTATCATCAAAGTCATGGCAGGCAGGAAGAGAGGGCACCAGACTTCACCTAGATTGACCATAAGGGGTGCAGCCACCCTGAAGGGATTAGTGAATGTCAGCAGGATGTAGGGGTACACGCCCGTACCTGGTGACTATCCAACAGGTATCAACCTAGCTCACAGGACATCATGCCTCTGGTTCCCAGGACTCCAGGAGATTTTCATAGATTTAATAGACATTAGGGTTGAAAGGGACCTCGCAAGATCATCAAATCCAGCCCTCTGCCCCAGGGGCAGGAAGTCAGCTAGGGTCAAAGGATCCCAGCAAGATAAATGTCCAAACATCTCTTAAAAGACTCCAGGGTAGGTGCTTGCACCACCTCTGACGGCAGTCTGTTCCAGGCCTTGGGGGCTCAGATGTAAAGAATTTCTTCCTTATGTCCAGCCTGAAACCGTCTTGGACAGGGGTGTCCAACCTTTTTGAACCTGGGGCTGGATCATGAACTTTTTATCACCCAGTGGGCTGGCGAGCCATATTCAAAGACCTCACAAGAAGCGGTATCACATCACCCCCTCTTCCCCACGAAAAGAAAGTACACTGTTTACTTTCATTTCCCATCGCAGCAACTCGGGCTTCAGAAAACAGCTTGGAGGGCTGCATGGTGGCCCTCAGACTGTATGTTGGACAAGCCTGGTCTTGGAGGAGTTTGTGACCATTTGACCTTGTCATCCCTTGGAGCGCTCTGGTGAACAGGCATTCCCCCCAGATCTAATCCAGGCTGTTAGGCTGGTGGCCAGGCACATAGCCCTTCCCTCAGATGGATGTGCTTTTGACACATATCTGCATGCCTCATCCCTAGCCAGAAGAATATGTGGAGAGTTCAGGGCATGGATACCCTATCCAGCATCTCATGGGAAAAGGACTGTCTAAGTGCAACATAGGGTGAAAACATGGACTCAGCGGAGGCAGGATTTCCTGAGCTTCATGGTCTCATCATGGTTCACCCAGGCTACTACACTACTATAGGAGGGATTGAGTCCTGTCTTCTGGCCACACTTACACTCACCAGACCCTCTAGGGGCAAGTCAAAGTTGTGCCGGTCAGACATAGCATTCAGCCTTAATCTATGAATGCCCAAGAACTGTTCTATCTAATACTACCTATGATGCCACAGATTTTAAATAATTTAAAGATAACTCATAATACCAGTAATGTTACCCTAACTGAATGCTCTGTACAAGACTGTCATAGTATCCCTTATAGGAGAGGGCTGATATCCAACTGTCCAACTAGTCCAACTGTTCTATGTGAGAAGGGGTCAACAGCTCTATGCACTTCAAAGGTGGGGCTGCAATAGGGGGAATCATGAGCCTCCAAGGAACAGCAGTCAGGAACCCCACCCTGCCACTGAATTTCGCACTCATGTTCCACCACTACCACTGCACTGTGAGCCCATCTTCATCCCAAACAACTTAGCCACAAATCCACAATCTACTGCTTGACCCCGCCCAAGGAGTTGGGTGCAAGCAGCTAAAGTGTGAGGAGGGAAGGAAAGCCCAGAGACTGTGGCTGCTGCTTCCAGATTGAGTGATGGAAAGAAAGGTTTCTGGATATCAGCTCACAACACCACATGGAAAGCCCTAGACTAAGAAGTGTCTTGGGTGAGTTGGGCCCATCACATGAAATCTCTGGAGACAGAAACTAGTCATAGACTTCTCAGTCATGATAAAAACATGATTAAAAATAATGTTAAATTAAATCAACTGCATTAAATTTAAAGGGTCACCAAACAAAACAGATCAAATCCAAATTAATCATAAGTAAGACAGTCAGTTAAGGGATAGGCAAGCAACATATTTACACTGGTGCAATCTCTTTGTGCACCAATGAAAATTGGTATAAACCCAGAATGCACTGCCCTACACTGAGGGAGGTCAAGTTCCTCTGGGGTCAAATTACTGCTGGCCAGAGGGCAGTGGCATGTTTAGGAAGCCAGCATGGAGGACAGTCATGTTGCCCTTTTTTATCATAAAATGCAAGACTCCTTGCCTGTAGATTTTCTCTTACAGATATTTTCTTCTGTGTACACAGACAACAGGTGCAAAAGGCTATCAGAAAACTTCGTGACACATGGTGTGAGCACTTCATCCTTCTAACCCCTAACAGCCACTGGCAGTGCTCTGATGCTTGGCCCCCTAAAAACTGGCTAGGTCCCTTCAGGTCCAAGGTACTGCAATCAGCCTTAGTGAGGTGCTAACATATAGAGAGAGGTGAGGTGAAGTTACCCAGTAACAAGGCAGGGAACTTTGCTGAAGAACAGACAGATGAGGGCAGACTATTACTACATGAATTAGCAGGCAACTTTATATCAGCTGGAAAAGTGCCTCTAATATCAGAAGCTATTGGCTGTAGAAACCGGTGAA
This sequence comes from Crocodylus siamensis, assembly GCF_052110815.1. Classification (NCBI taxonomy): domain Eukaryota; kingdom Metazoa; phylum Chordata; order Crocodylia; family Crocodylidae; genus Crocodylus; species Crocodylus siamensis. The sequence continues at coordinate 47,704,682 of NC_143400.1, forward strand.
TGCTATTTTTGGGTATGTGTGAGTGCTCACTTTACTCATGGGTATCTTTAGCAGCTCCTGTACCAGTGTTTTTTTCCTAAGAATACCTAGCATATAGATGTCTAGATCTCCTTTCAAACACTGAGAGCTCAAAATGGAAACTTCTCTGGAGCTCTGGACCATTACAACTCATGACTTGTTGCCCTTTTAAAAAGTCAACCCTTTCTTCAATTAGTATGTGCAGATGTGGAAAAGAGACCAAGGAAACTATTTGATATATAAAGTAGCATAACTGGCGTGGGACAAGCAGGGCACCAATCTTTGGTGGCATCATTGAGAGGGTGTCAGAATCAGCCTGCCCACTCCAGAAACTTTGCCATGGCAGGCATAACCATAGGGGCTGGACAGGCACAGTTCTACATGCAGTCACGTATTGAGAGGAAAGGGACAAGAAGGGTGGTCTTACCAGTGCTTGCCCAGCCCTGTACTAAGCATAATAGCGTTTGGGAGTGGGGGAGTGAGAAGCAGTGTAGACCAGGGCTGCTGCAGGAAAGGCCACACCAGTGTGGCTTCCCCCTTCCACGGACTGTTGTAAAGCCTATGATAAGGGCCCTCTCCTGGAACACAGATGACATAGCCTTGCATGTGTACTCTGACTTTCATGGCAAGTGCTTAAAGCAAAAGTCTTCCATGCCAAAGGTGGTTGGCAATGCCACAATCAGGGCATGGTAAAGAAGCTAGCTGCAATGGGGAACTCCATCCTCTGGATGCTGAACACATGATGGTGTCCATCCTCCAGGAGAAACAGTGAGTTCAGACCCCTGCCCTTCTTTAGTCTTTCCCATAAACTCTCCAGGCCATTCCCTCTCAACCTCTAACCTCTCTGCATTACCCTTCAGCATGCTTAACTGCAGTGAGTGAAGGGAATAAACTAGGCACTTTGATCCTTGTTCACACACAGAAAAAACAGTTTATTGAAAAAGGAGGTGTGTTTTCTACCTCCTCACTGTTTATTTTTGACTTGGTTTTAGAGTGGAATGACTGAGTGGAATGCTTTAATGAGATTTGTTACATGAAAAGAAAGGAATGGAATCAGTTCCTTCCTTCCAAGTGTTTGCTCCTAGACCCTAGGGTCACTGGGGGGGAAGACAGTGAGAAGTTATTCCTGATGTTTCTAGCTGGCCTGGGTTAAGGATACCCCAGGAGTGTTCTAGTCTTGACACAGACTGGGGAGCATCTGTATGGTGTCCTGGGCCCCTATCCCTCTCCTTACACTGTACTTGTCCCACTGCTCTGAGGGAACAAGATGATGGAAGATCAGGAGGGAACGGTGTTGGAGTGTGAGGAAGCAACGAGCTGATGCCTTGTGCAACCTCTACCTACAGTCCCTGGCACAAGGAGGAAGGAGTTGACCTGGGGCTTCCCATACCTTCAAGTGAACTGGGGGCACCAGCAGGTGGATCCTCCCTTCTTCAATCCAAAGCATACATGGCCTCATGGAAATAAATCATCCAGCAGGTACCCTTCACTATGGAAGGGGAAGTGGTACAAGCTATTCACTACACCCCTGCCCACAGATTCACCCCTAGTGGTGGAGCAAGTATAGCTTTCTCAGGCAACAAAGCAATAGGGGTGTGAGAAATGTGCCATATTTAATTTGTATTCGGCTCGAATCAGGGACAGTGATTCAATTAGTTGATTCAGATTTGTCCCTGCCCCGATTCAATTTGGCTGAATCAAAATCTGAAGATTCAATGCTGAGTCAGAGAATCAGTGATTCAGCCACAGACACAGCTTTAAAAGTTTTTTTTCTATATACCTTGAAGTACCACGCATGTTTTGTGAACACTGCAATGCTGGGGCAGATGGAGCATCCCACAGGAGCGCAGGGGGGTGGGGGGAGGGGTGTGTGCTTGGCAGCAAACTGGAACTACTTCCAGTCCACTTCTGGGTACACTGGGGAGTGCACGGTGGGGGGGGATACTTGTGCCCTCCCACCCCCTGACTTAGCAATCAACTGCAGGGAGACCCCAGGCCCGCCCCCCGCCACAGGCCCAGGAGGCACCAGTCACTGAGCTTGGGGGGGAGGGGGGGTTGGGAGCCCCTGAAAGCTCTCCCAGGCAGACCCAGAAGTGGACCAGAAGTGCTCCTGGTCCACTTCCAGGTCTGCTGCTGAGTATGCTGTGAACGCCCCCACCCCCCATGCTCCTGTGGGATGCTCCATCCGCCCCAGCATTGCAGTGTTCATGAGCTGCCTGGACCCTTGAGGCATGTAGAAAAAACATTTAAAACTCTATGTCTGACTTGCCAAATCTTTCCAAATCAATTTGGAGAGTTCCAATTCTATTCAGAGAGATTAAAGGATCTCCTGATTCAATTCAGATTCAGAGATTCAGCCACTAAGTTGGGCCAAATCTTCACCAAATCAAATCTGGGACTGAAGCACAGCCCTAGAAAGCAAAACAGGGCATGAGCCATATTGGAGACTCCCTGCCCCTCCTCCAACTGCTGGCAATCCAGATGTACTGTGTAGAGTTAGAAGTGGAACTGGGCTCAGACAACAATGGCCACAGCCCCACCCTCCTCTCCTACATATGGTCAGTATCCTATCCAGCCATCTCTCACAACTTATTTAGTACTCCAGATAAGCCAGCCCAGAGCAGTATGGATCCTGGGGGTGGGAAGTGGAGTGTCCTGAAGCCCACCCTCATCCACAAAGCCAAGTTTGTACAGTAATCCCAACATCTACCCACCCATCTCTAGGTGCCCTAATTAACTCATCTTCCTTTACTGTTGCATCGTAATCCATGGCTAATGATGTGAGCAACTGCAGAATTGATTGGACCATGGGGGAAGTAATGGACCTCATCACAATTTGAGGAGAGGTGGAAAAAAGGCAGACTCTCTGTTTAATCCACCACAACCAGGCAGTCTTCAAGGGAAAATGGTGGCCCATGGACGTAACCATGACTGGGTCCAATAGTGCTTCAAGCGTTAGGTTCTAAGTCAGTAGTTCACAAGGCAAGGGGTTGGCAACTGTACTTTGGGCATACATAGGGTTGCTACTCTTTATGGCCAATAGACTACCTTGCTATGCCTCTGACCTACTAAGCATTCCTAAACCTGACTCCAGGTTCTAAACCACTGAACTGAACCCTCCTGCCTAATCCTGGTAGCTTCTGTTCCTGATTACTTCAGTTCTTGTTTTTGACCCCATGGACTGGATCAAGTGCTTGCCCTAATCATGACCTGGTCTTGACCAAAGGCTTTCTATCCCAGAGTTAGACTGATACTCAGATTCACATAGGCTAATACTCCAGTAACGCCCTGGATACATAGAGATCCACATCTGTGTTCTCTGGCATGGCTGAAAATGGCAGGCCACAGTGGTAGTGGTGGTATGCCAGGCAGTACAGGGCACAAGTTGTGACAAGAAAGTTCCTCCCACAATGAGTATGCCAGCAACTCTGACCCAACTGAAGACTCACTAGGTGCTTTGCTAAGTTCTGTGGAATTACCAAAACCCACTGGAAATCTGACTGTTGCTGATATTAGTGCCCTGACTGACCACCTGCTGGCAAAGAAATAGTGATGCATTCAGCTGTTCAAGGAGACATGATTTAAAGGCATGACAATCTTTCACCTTAAAAAAAAATCTGTTTGAAGAGCTATGTCTTAGCAAATTTGCTCAAAGGACCTCTAATTTGGTTTCCTTAACCTACCCTGGAGCTCCAACAGGTGATTTTATAGACTTAAAAGCAGGGCACCCTAACCTTAACTATAGCCAAGCTTGTGCTCCATTCTTATGAATGATAGTCAGTATTGATACCATAGCAAGCAACAGAATATCCATGGCCATGATTTTTGGATTGAATTGTTCACTGGGCATTTGCATGAACCCACTGCATCCCAAAAAATAACTCATGCCATAAAAGCCACTTAAAGCCTTTAACCTTGTTCTGCCAATGGTATTGGGACTCTGAGGTTGTCACTGTCACTCATGTGGAACAGCACCTTATCTTATGACAGGTCTTGTGGACATAAATGGTGCTGGTCCCAGAGAAAGGGGCTGTTCCATGTAAGAACAAGAGGCAAAACTGGGCTTCTCCATTGCTTTTCGGGGCCGGACAAAACAAAGCCCAAAAAGTGCATGTTTCACTCACACTGCTAAGTTGAGGCTAAATTGATGCTCTCGTGATTAGCAACTCTGCATTCAGTGGAATGCAAGCTATATTTTGCCCCATGCCTGGGTTTGGGTGACCAGGAAAGGGGTTCAGATTTGAGGTAGAAGAGGTCATTCTAGTCACTCCTCACCTTTTGGCTCAACGTACATACAAGAGGGTTATTCAGCCTTAATAAAGGTAGTGTCAATTTATTTTTTTTTCAAGTTGTCCCAGAGATAAAGGCCTGTAATTTAATTAAAAGTCTTGGATTCTTAGAAATTCAGCTAGTGCTGGTATGGAACTGTTAGTGGTCTGTATTTTGTATTGATTTAGCCCTTCAAAATGAAGTTCAGTGGATCAGCTAACAGCAAACAGGTCTTCATTTTATTTAGTCCCACTGGGTATTATTATCCTTGCAAAGGACAGGGAATGAAATTCAGTTGTAGACATGTTTCATGGCAAAAGATTAAAATACAATGGATTCACTTGTGTTGCAGCACTACTATCAACTCAGTTATACCCTAGATGAGTTTAACTCATCACAATAAATGTCTGAAGAGAAAAAGGACTCGTGGGCTTCTCAGTGGTGGTTAAACATGAAAAAAAATATGCTTTAACATAAACAAAAATAGGCCAACACCCAGCTCCAGCATTTCCAAAATAATACATATGGGGATAGACATGCAACACTGTTACACTGATGGAAATGGGGAGTGACCACAGAGTGCATTGTCCTTCAATAAGGGAGGTCAAGCCTCTTTGATCCAGTTACAGCTAGGCAGAAGATCTGCCAAGTTTGATGGGTCAAAGCCATACGTCTGCCCAAACAGAGTAGAGGCACAATTATGAAGACTGCACTAAGGAAAGCTATGCTGCCCGTTTTGAAGGTAAAGTAGAAGGCTCCTTGCCTGCAGCTTTCCCATTGCACAAAGGAAACTGATGCAGACTCTAGTCACAAATTGTGGGCTAAGTGGGCTATCAGAAAACTGTCTGACACATGGTGTTGGCATTTCATTCTTCTAGTCACCTCCGCCACTAGCAATACTACAGTACTTGGACACCCAGAAGGTGCCAAGGTCACCTCAGTTTCAAGTCACTGTAGCTAGGTGTAAGGAGGTACTAACATCTGGACAAAGGCTATGGGCCAGTTCTCAGTAACAAGGCAGAAGACCTTATGGAGGTGTGGATGGGTGAGGGCAGTATGTTCTCCATTAAATCATCTGGATAAAGTGCCTCCAACTTTAGATACAACAGGCTTTGGCAAAGAGCAAATGCTATTTGTATGATTTTACAAAAAGCTGCTTACCTTACCCATGAATATTTTAAAGAGTTTATGTACCAGCCATTGCAGTAAGAATGCCTAGCATATAGAGGCCTAAATTTCCTTTCACACAATGGGGGCTAGATACTGAGGCATTACAGAAACTGCCCCTAAGCCTCCATTTGAATTTCATTGACCTTTAAAAACTCTTCCTTATAAGCACGAGGAAAAGAAGGGCTCACCCTTGGTTTACTGGTGGTTGCAAACCAGCTGTAAGAAGAATGGAGCCTGTTATTCAGAGGCTGTGCTGTTAAAAAAAATACCAGGCACTGGCCAAAAAGCAAAGAGTGACAGCAAGCTCTTAGAGAAGGATGGACACTTGGTCAGTGAAGAACAGACAGTGAGCCAGTTTCCTCATAGCGGCAAGAATCTCCTTGTTCCTCATGCTGTAGATAATGGGATTCATCATGGGAGGCACTACTGAATATATGGCAGCTGCTATGAGGTCCACTCCCGATGGGGAATGGGAGGTAGGTTTGAAGTAGGCAAACGTGCCAGAAAAGATAAACAAGGAGACCACAATGAGGTGTGGGAGGCACGTAGAAAAGGCTTTATGCCGGCCCTGCTCTGAGGGGATTCTCAGGACTGCACTGAAGATCTGAATATAGGACGCAATGATCAGAATAAAACAGGACAAAATTAAGCAGAAACTGACAAACATCATAAACAGTTCCCTGAAATATGTGTCCAAGCAAGAGAGCTTGAGGAGCTGGGGGATTTCACAGAAGAACAAGTCCACTACATTGCCCTGGCAAAAAGTGAATGCAAACATGTTCCAAGTGTGCATGATAGAGTTGAGTATCCCTGCTACCCAGGCACTGGATGCCATCTGGACACATGCTCTTCTGTTCATGACCATCTCATAGTGTAAGGGCCTGCAGATGGCAACATAGCGGTCATATGCCATGACAGTGAGAATACAAAGATCTGCTCCCACCAAGAAGCCAAAGAAAAACACTTGAGTGGCACACCCAGCATAGGATATAGTTGTGATGTTCAACAGGGAGTTGGCCATGGTTTTGGGGAGAATGACAGAAATTGTTCCCACGTCCAGTATGGACAGATTCATCAAGAAGAAATGCATAGGGTTGTGGAGTCGGTGGTCAAGGACTACAGCCACAATGATGAGAAGGTTCCCCATCAGGGCAGTGATGTAAATGACTAGAAACATGACAAAATAGAAAATCTGCAACTCCCATGCATCAGAGAATCTCAGGAGGATGAAGTCAGACACAGAGCTTTGATTTAACATTATCTTTCTTGCATCATTTGTGGGATGCCTGTAGAGGAAATGACAGATACAAAAAGCATGAGTTAGAATCACCATATGATTGTCCATCTGAAAAACCTACTGAACCTCCTAGAGAAAGAACCTTCTCTGATATTACTTTGCTTTCTGCATTAAGCTCCTGCTGATTTCCATCAGGAGGAATTGTGGTGCTTTTAGGAGTTCGTCTTGGCTAACTGGAGGAGTTAAGAGAAGGGCAAAGCAGCTACATTCTGCTCAGTGAACATCCTACCAACTAACACACAGCCAGGGGAGGATCATTTGGACCCAATGACACAAGAGCATTTACATCCATGGGAATTTCCAGGAGCAGCAGGACCATTCACTTTGGAGGACAGGAAAGATCTGTATGAAGAGAAGGGAAGTACACTTGCCCCACTTCACAAGAAGAAACCACAGTACCTGTGACCAAATCCTGATCTGGTCTTTTTTATTGACACCATTTCCTGCTGGCCCACATCGCATCACACTGCATCACATGAAACTGGTAAAAAGACATTCTGAAGTGGCCAGAGTGAAACAAGAAACATTTCTCTGTCTCCCTCTCTGTTGCTGTTTACTTTAATTTCTCTTTTCACTGTTCAAAGTTAGTTCCTTCCATCAGGTGTCTACCTCTTTCTGGTTACTTTTCAGTCCCTGTCCTTTTTCTCTTCATGTTCTGCCTTTTGTTTTTTATGGTAACCCCTGCCTTGCACTACCTTAGGACTGCCATGCTTTAAGGTCCTCAAACCAATGGATTCCACATAAAAGGATGATGTGCAAGGGAATGGAACTATAAAGTAGCTTTAGTTTTATTGGTCTCAGTCCACTTTGGACTGGAGGGAAGGCAAAGTTGAATGGAGCCGCTGTATTGTGAATGAAAGGGCAAAATACTTTTTCATTAGCGGCCAAAGTGACACTTAGACATGCATCTAACTCCATTTCTCCCTGAATGTCCCTACTGGGCATGTTCAGTAGGATGCACTACACCCACATGGAAACCCCAGCAGAACAGAATGACCCTGCCCATGGGTCATGATTTGACTATCAAGTGTTTGATCCTCCTCTTAGCCCACAATGTTAGTTTTTATGCCACTTGCTCAGGGAGCAAAACAAAGTGGGATATAGATCTCCTCCACCCCAGAAGATTTGACACTACATCTGTCACTATGCAGCCAAGTGTTCTAATAACCAAGTGCTGTAAGCATCATCCCAGTCTTTAAAAGTGCAGTGAGGTTTGATCCAAAGTACATACAGATGGATCAAATGAAATCCAGCTGAACAGTTTTCAAGATAGATAGATAGACAGACAGATAAACAGACAGACAGATATATACACAGAGATTAAAGTTGCAGGAGAGAAACTTAGATATTGTACTAGGGAAAACTTTTTCACTCGGAGGGTAGCAAAGCACTGAAACTGCCTACCCAGGGAGGTTGTGGAATCTCCTTACGTAGAGGTTTTTAAAACCATGGTAGAGAAAGCCTTAGCTTGGATGATATAGTTGAGGATGGTCCTGCTTATAACTCCTTATCCAGCAAAGTGGGGAAGTGCAAGAGGATTAGCCCAGTTTATGTAAATCCAAGACAGAACTCCTGTAGTCTCAACTGAAGTATCCTTAATTTATTTTAGCTAATTCCACACTAGCCAGGAGACAAGCCAAAGGGAAATTGTCCATTTGAGGGTTTAATGAAGTTCAGCTGAACCACCAAAGCACTGAAACTGCCTACCCAGAGAGGTTGTCGAGTCTCCTTACTCAGAGGGTTTTAAAGCCGTGGTAGAGAAAGCCTTAGCTTGGAGGATATAGTTGACGATGGTCCTGCTTTGAGCAATGGTAAGACTAGATGACCTCCTGCGATACCTTCCAACCCTAATTTTCTATGATTATAAAAAGACAGAAAAACAGTGTGACAGACAGACATACTGAAAATCTGTACTCTAGTTCTCCATATGCTCCCTGCTCTCTTCATCTGTTTCTCAACTGCACTATAATTCATGGCTTGTTATTCCTGCTCACCAGAGGACTGACCTGGATTTTACAATATCCCACATACTTTCTAACTCAGGTTTCCAGTTTTTAGGAATGGTGTAGCTGTTCTTCTTTAGATTTCTTAATCTATTATAAACATCTCTGAATTAATCTTTTATATTACTATGTCTTTCAGAGAGACAGAAATAGGACACAAACTTTCTACCTTTGTTTTCTAAAAGTAAACAGTGCCTTAGCCCATCTCATGGGTTCTATACACAGAACTTCCCAAAGCAACAAATTCCTTATTCGAAGTGGGGAAGTGCAAGAGGATTAGCCCAGTTTATTTAAATCCAAGGCAAAACTCCTGTAGTCTCAACTGAAGTATACTTAGCTAATTCCACACTAGCCAGGAGGCAAGCCAAAGGGAAATTGTCCATTTGAGGGTTTAATGAAGTTCACCTGAACCACCTGAAAAACTTAAATAAGACTTGGAAGCCACCAGAGTGTCACAAGTAGACAAGCCCTCAATTTTCACAACTTAAAATTCATCTGGCAACAAAAATCTGGAAAGACTATATACTGCTCATGAACGGTTGGTCCTGAAACCATCCTTAGGATCAGAGGGTTATAAGAAAGTTGTGCTGGAAGGAACCTAATGAGGTCATCAGTCTCCTCAAGGTGGGATATCCTGACTAAAGCCCCCCAGCCACAAAGGACTATGTCTCTACTGTACTCCCATAATATAGCTCCAAAACAAAAAATAAACTTACTGCACTTATTGTGGATAACTCCCTGTTGCGATCTCTTTCTGCTTAGAAATCCAGAGTTCTTTGAATTAATCTTTCTGTCTGTCTCTCTCTGTCTATGCATTTAAAGATATTTATATGACTCCCTATCTCTCTGTCTCCTCCTAGGCGCTCTACCTATTCCCTCTAATTATGTACACAGTAATCTGTCTTCAGAGGTCATTTTAAAGTGCATCTGCTAGAAATATTCTGAGATTACTTGCTGACTGCACATGATTTGTGGAGGTAAGCTCTGTGCTGTGCTAGAGTATTTATCAATATCTTGTCCAATGAGCTTCCAGGTAGGCAGCCCCATGAGTCCTGAACAATGCCCAAACAGTGATGCCAGATTAAGTGGAAAGGTACATGAGGCACCTGGCAAGGAGGCAAAAGTAGAGTTGGTTGCAAAACCTTCTAATGAGACAGCATTGCACCCCCAAAAACTGGTTGGTCATTCTTCATATATTCTGCTTGAAGCACTTGGGGTCCAAGGCATTCCAGTATCCAATAGGGTTATCACACACCTTGAGGCCCCCACACTCTTGGTCACACAAGCCAAGTGCAGTGCTTTGGATACAAGGGCCCCCAGGTCTTTGGCCACACAATAGTAGGCTGTCTGAGAGCAAGGAATATGGTGCTCCCATGATGACAAATTCCCCAAAACAGATACTCCTTTATATCACTATCCCCAAAGTCTAAAGACTCCACCCTAATGAACACTGTGCTCAACTCCCTTTTTCTAGCTGCAATGATTCAACCCAGCAATCGTGGCCTTCCTTATTGTCACTGTATAGATCTTTTATATTGCCACCTTCATCCTTCTGCTCCAAGGTTAGAAAAGAGAGTTATATATCTTCATGCACCATCCATCTTTGGGTCACCAACGGTCCTTGGAGATATAGTTAGTTTATCTTTCTGCCAGTTTGTACTGGCAGTTCTGACAGTCCGTCTTCTAGGGTGTTCCCAGGTGAAGAAGACTTCCTGCCCTTCTACTGCTTTCCCATACAAGCAACTGCTGCACAACACCTGACTGTGTGGGTGTGTGCATCTGCCATGCACACCTTGTGGTGCCTAGAGGGGTTGAGTGTCTCCTTGCCTTGGGGATTATAATACATGTTTTATTGCCATCTTTTAGGGGTGTTTGGGGCAATATGCTGTACACAACTGCTGAGACTCAAGAAGTCCACCACCCATAATGTGCCCCTTTACCAACCAAGTTTCCCCTCAGAGATTCAGTGGCTCCTGCTGAGCTTGGCAGCCACGTGGCTGGTGAACCAAAGGTACTTCTTTTTCAAGGTTTTGAAGGCAGTGGTGGTAATGAAGGATACCCAGTTCCACAGATTGGTCTAGAGCCTAGTGATGAGGGAACCCTCCTGAGACGCACACACAATATGGTTTTGCAGTTGTACTCAGGCTGGGTATGTGCTTAAAACAGAAGGTTCTCGTGCCAAGGGTGGTTGACAAAGCCCACTACCATAGTAATATCAGGTACCTAAACTCAGAGAAAAACTGGATTCTCTGAAACCTGAGCACATGAAGGTGTCCATCCTCCCAGAGAGACTGAATTGAGACCAATATCCCTCTTCAGCAATTCCCTTATACCTTTCTAAGCAGTTCCATTTCAGTCTCTAACCTCTCTTAATTAGCCTTCAACATGCCTAACAGCAAATAGGCCAAAAAAGAAAAACTAGGCACCTTCATTCTCCCATTTTTGTCCAGGTGTTTCCTTTTTAGATGTTAGAATGCCTCAGGTGCCTCACTGGATTTACCCCTAAGTGATTTCACACCACCACCTGCATTAACTTTCAGTTGAAACTTCTACATTGCAGCATTACTTTTAAAAGTCCCACCTAATAGGCTCATAATTCTCTCTAATTTAGCCAGAGAAATCGTTATAGACCTGCCTGAGTTGGCCTTTTTGACTCTATATTAGCTCAGATTATCCCAGTTCCATTCACTAAAGGCAAAGCTTGGTTTTCATTACACTGACTGTGAGACATAAATTTCCTTATCCCTTTCCTTGGTGCGTCCTTTGCCTCTTTGTCCCTCTCCCTGTCAGTTATAGAATCAGAGAGAAGCAGGGCCTGAAGGAACTTTTAGAGGTCCTCGAATCCAGCCCCCTGCTTAAGCAGGATCAGCCCTTTTCAAATAATCCTTTTCAAATCCATAGTCTAGACTCCTTCTAAATCTATCAGCAAGCCTGACACAACACAAGACATAACACCCAAATCTACCACAGATAACACAAGGGAACCATGACAGACAACATCCTGCTTCTCTAAAAGAGGGTATTGACAATGGGAGCCAGGGAAGTGTAGGAGAGAGGAAAAAAATGTTGAAGACTTTCTATTCTTTGCCAATTGGTGACAAATAATCGAGAATAAGGGTTCATATTAGGTGATGACCAGCAGGTGAGAGATGTCAGGAAATGCTGTTTCCTTCCCAGTGATGGAAAGCGCAGTTTGAGTTGTAACCAAGCACCAAGAACACTATGTCAGCATCAGTAAAAACTAAGGCAGTGGAAACAAGAATGCTAGAATGCTGTCCAGTAGGGAGCCCAGCTGGTTTTCACAACAGGAAAGGCTTGACTTATGGGCCGTAGACCCTAAAGAAATTATCAGTTTCATTGGGATGGCAGGAGGTTAGTTGGGAAGCCAGCAATGGTAGGGTGCAGCTAGCTAGGAATCCACTTCTCCAGGCCCTAGCTGCAATTTGGAAGCAGAAACTCCTGTACATGAGGTTTACACAATGCAGAGGGTTCTATAAAGGTAAGTACCAATCAGAAGGCATCGGAGACAGCAGCTATCATTCTGCATGTGACCAAAAAAAAAAAAAAATCAAAGAATGATAATTTTATTAACCAGCCACCACATGCTTTTATTGTTGTCTTCATTAAGAAACTGGCCACCATCCTTAGCGTAAGGGTTTAGGTATAGCAGATCTCCAAGGAGGACAAGTTTCCCCCACAGAAGAACATGGGTCTAGGAAGAAACTGATCTATCATAATTCAATCAACAATTAAAAGGATCACAGCTCTAGTCACAGTGTAGTTTAGCAGAAAGAACTGAAATAAGGAAGCCTACAGATCAGGAATTTTCTCCAATCCCAACAGGAGGACCGTGTCATGGCTATTATTTTCCAGTCTGCATTAGTCATGGTTTGTATCTGGAGAAGATACAACTAATACTTATGGAAAACGAACACAGGAGACACTCTATAATGTTCTATTCCACCAATTAAGCACCTAATGGACAGGGGTACTTAATTGTGATCGCTCTGATTATACTTTAACTACTATGTAAATGTCTATCATTTTTGCGTTCAGGCTTAGTGAGAAATTGAAGCAAGGATGAGTAAGGACTTTCAAAGTTGAGGATAATGCTTTTTACAGGGACTCTAACAGAGTGTAATAGAATTATGCTTAGTCATCAAGTATGATCTGACCTGATATATGTCCTGCACTGAGAGGGGCTATGCAGCGCCCTCCGGTTCGTGACAGAACTGGATTTATGGGATGAGGAAGGCACGAGACGTATATGGTTATAAAAAAGGAGATTTATTGACTTACGTCCCTTAATGATGGTGCCTGGAACTCAGGAGTTACAAGTTACACTTTGTTCCCGGTAGCGGCTCAGCAGCTTGCAAGCTAATTTACTCGGTATAGGTACAGGGGTGGTTGTTACGCCTGGGGAGCGTCGGCGGGAGACAACGGGTGATCAGCCTGGGGGTAACTACGAGTCCGGCTCAAGTTACCGACGAATGGCGGTCTCCCTGAACAAAGGATGGGGAGAGTTTTTATAACTTTTCTTATCTAGTTTTACTCTGTGTCAGCCAATCATGACTACAAATGGATTCTTTTTTGTCTGCTCAGGTTTCAACACAGGCTTTTTCGCATCTTGTCAGCCCAGCCATCAGGACGGGGGGGGGGCTTTCTTTTCGTTTGTGTGGTACTGAGCCTGTCTGGTCACAAGAGGGCGAGCACGGCACATTAATTTGATCTTACAGTTTCATTTGAGTCAGCTAAGTTTGAGACCGGATTATTAGTTACATTTTAGTTACTTTGGGCACCAGAATCTTTCTTTGACGTTTATGTTGTCATGGTACCAGGCTTTATATCTCATTCAAAGTTAGTTTCTCATGAGTGGGGGTTTCGAGTGATCTGGATGGGGCACAGGCAAGGGTGTGCATGCAGCACTGTTGCCAATTTGTACTTGACAATATAGTGAATATTTCATGCATGATCTACCGTTAGTTCCATGGGTGTATAATTAAAAAGGTCTTCTATTCTTTTTGTAAGATTCATTGGTTGATTTGACAGTAGGATTCAAATTCTTGAAATAGATTACTGATCCCCAGAAGCAGATCTAGGGCTTTGAAATGGCAGACCTAGGGCTTTGACACGGCAGACCTACTGAATGAAGTTTCTGCATGTGTTTCTAACCAAGCCATGGAGAACCATGTTAATGAAACTTTGGATCCTCCTAAAACAAGGTTGCTCTATCTAAAGAGGTTCTCCCTTATATCCAAGTGACTGTAGGACACAGTAAAAAGGGAAGGGAAAATACATTGCATATGCAAGAAATGGAAAAATCAATGAGCAAATGGTGCAGCCCAGTCATCCCAGTTCAAGCCAGACAAAACAATCTGATTCCGCTTTGACTGTCAAATAGAATGCAATATCCAAGTCTGATGCCTACCCAATGCCTTGACTTGAAAAACTGACATCACCTGGGAAAGGGCAAGTACATATTCACAACAGTATTCTGCTGCATATTTAATTGACATTGTGGTGTTCATTGGAAGGTTGGAGATAAATCTTTACTGATTCCTGCTAGCATTACAATCACTTCAGGCATCAGCCCCGAGGGCAAATTTAGCTCAATGCTTACCTGGTTGCCAAGAGGCTAAAAGTTAGATTACATGTTGCAATTAGTTCTTGTTAAGAAGGCTTTAAACTTAAAAGATTTCACATTTGGGCTTCTTAACTGCTCCTAAGTGCACTTTCAGAATCTTAGAAGTTATGCCTCTTAAGGGGAGTATTAACATGCATTGACGTTAATTAGGTAGTTTGAAGTGAACTTCTGAGCGTTTCACTGACATAACATGATCCATTCAGTGTCCTCCAGCATCCCAAGATGTGCCATTCCTAGCCTTTCCCACTCTCCTGCACATCCTGAATTCCAAAGCAAAAGATGGGCCCCAAGAGGGAACTGGTGGCTGACTGGTGTTAGGGGGGCCACATGCCCCCAAGGGGTACCAGTCACCCATGGTCCGCTCCACATAGAAAACTTGAACAGTCTGAAGTCTTCCAGCATCCCAGGATGCACACCTCCCAAGCCCTTCTCTTCCTGAACATTTTATACCATCCCAAGCTGTACTGCACAAGGGGGTGGTACTATCCCAAACTAATACCCCCACTTACCCCATGTGGGTATCACCTTAGGTCACATGGCATCATGCTGCTGGGTCTCAGGATTCCAAGAGCTCTGATTCAGGACCTAAGGCTGGGAACCAGGCACGGAGCCTGCTCTCCCCTCCCCACCCCCCGGGAGTTCTGCCTTTGACCCACATCCACATGGCTCTCCCATAGCCAGGGGAATTTGGGAGCTGGTGGGGGCATGGCTTCCCTTCCCACATTCTCACTGTCCTGGAAAAAGGGCTTCCTAGAGCAGAGCATGGTGAGAACATGAAGCCCAAGGAGAATAATTTCCCTGGATGCTTCACTCCCAGAGGAGGGATGGAGTCCTGGCTTTTGGCCACAGTCCTGCTAGTCAGACCCTCTTGTGACAAGTCACAGTTGTGCAGGTCACAGATGGTAATGAGCCTTAACCTGTGACTGCTCTGAAACTATTCTAACATTGCCTAACAGCTGAGGCTGATGTCATCTACCTGGATTTTAGGAAGGCTTTCGACACAGTTTCACATCCTATTCTCTTAGGGAAGCTAACAGGCTGTGGAGTGGATGACTACACAGTCAGATAAGTGGCTAACTGGCTTAGGGACTGCACTCAGAGAATGGTGGTGGACGGGTCATTCTCAGCCTGGAAGGAGGTGGGCAGTGGGATCCCGCAGGGTTCAGTTTTTGGAATGGTGTTATTTAATACCAGTGTTAATAAATGTCATCAGCGATTTGGATGAAAGTGTGGAGAGCACCCTCTCAAAGTTTGCAGATGATACCAAATTATGGGGCAAGGTTAACATACCAGAAGGCAGGGAGCAGATACAGGCTGACCTGGACAGGTTGGATCAATGGCAGAATGAAATAGGATGCAATTCAACAAAGATAAAAGTAAGATACTCCACCTAGGAAGGAGGAATCTCCATCACACCTATAGGTTGGGGGATGACCTCCTTAGCAGCTCAGAAGCTGAGAGAGATCTTGGAGTCATAGCTGACTCCAAGGTGAACATGAGCCAGCAGTGTAATGAGGCCATCAACAAGGCCAATTGCACCTTGCTGTGTATTAGTAGATGCATGACCAACAGATCAAGGGAGGTGATACTCCCCCTCTATGTGGCATTGGTCAGGCCGCAGTTGGAGTACTGTGTCCAGTTTTGGGTGCCACACTTCAAGAGGGACACAGAGAATCTGGAGAGGGTTCAGAGGAGGGCCACTCACATGATTAGTGGCCTCAGTGAAAAACCCTATGGGGGAAGTTGAGAGATCTGGAGCTCTTCAGTCTTCACAAGAGATGGCTAAGGGGAGACCTTGTAGCCACCTATAAGTTTATCAAAGGAGGACAACAGGGAATTGGGGATGCACTGTTTACCAGAGCTCCCCAGGGAGTAACTAGGAATAATGGGTGCAAACTAGTTGAGAGTAGATTTAGGTTAGACATTAGGAAGAAATTTTTTACAGTAAGTGTGACTAGAATCTGGAATGGGCTTCGATGAGAGGTAGTACTATCACCTAACTTGAAAGTCTTCAAGAGGAGGCTTGGCAGTCACCTGGCTGGGGTCATCTGACCTCGGTCCTCTTTCCTGCCAGGGGCAGAGTGTCGGACATGATGATCCATTATGGTTCCTTCTAACTCTGCAATCTATGAATCTATGAACATGCCACAGATTTAGTATAATTTAAAGTAACCTTCAGCACAATCTTAATTGAATGCTCCATACAAGACTAGAATAATAACCCTTAGAGGAGATAGAAATTTTGTAACATTTTCCAGCCACTTGAAAAAAAAAATCAGCCAAGTGTTAGGATTCACAAGTGTTACAATCATTTCTTAACTGTTACATAAGCACTTAAATGTGCTCTTGAGAACACAGTTAGCTATTACTGGGGCATCAACCATCTATTTAATTATGTAGAGAGAAGTATTACATTGATTTAACCTTTCAAAATTGTCTTCAGTTAATCAACTAACAGTGAACAGTTTTCACTTTAATTCATCCCACTGTGATTTATTACAAGATCTTTGCAAAAATATGTCATGCAATCCATTTGTAAACATGTTGCAGAGGGGGAGGAAAACAATTACTAGACTCAACTTGTCTTGTAGGCTGATGTCAACTAAGTTAGGGTAGTCCAGTTTTTTTTCCCCATGTGACAAGGGGCCAAATATCATGGATACTGAAGAAGTGGGGCTGCACTGGGGGTAAATCCTGAGCTTCCTGGACACAGCCCAGGCAGGAACCCTGACCCCCGGCAGGAACCCCCACCCACACTGAGCTGTAGAATAATGCCCCACCACCACTACTGTACTGTCACCCCATGTCCACGCCCCAGGCACTGACCTTAGCATCAACAGCGTGCTGCCTGCCCCAACTCACGGAGTTGGGGAAAGCACCAAAACCCTGACAGGGGAAGAAGAGCTCAGAGTCTCTGGCTGACAGTTACAGGAAGATCAATTGGGAGAAAGGGGGCTGGATAGCAGCCCAAGGCACCACTTGGAAAATCCTAAACTAAATAATGTCTTGAGCAAGTCTGGCCCATCACATTAAATGTCTGGAGATTGGAAGTACTCACAGACATCTCAGTAATGATTAAAACATGAATAAAATGGATGTCCAATGAGACCAAATACATATTATCTTTCGAAGTCACCAAACAGAATAGATTAAACACAACTTAGTCATTTGCTGTAAGTAAATTGAGGGATAGGCACACTCTGTGCTTATACTGGTTGAATCTGCTTCTACAACAGTGAAAATGGGGAGTAAACCCAGAATACACTACTCTGAGAGATCAAGATACTCCTCACCTTGACCTGTCAAACAGGATAGAGGCACATATAGGAAGCTGCCATGGAGGATAGTCATGCCACCCTTTTAATGTTAAAATACAAGACTTCCCTGGCCCGAAGCTTTTCCCTTGCAGAAAGTTTTCTTCTATAAAGTTTTCCTCTATGCACTCCAAGGCACACATGGCAGGTGCATCAGAAAACTAGCTGATATGGTGCAAGCACTTCATCTTTCTAACCCAGGGTGGGTAAAATGTGGCCCACGGACTGGATGCAGTCTGCCAGGCCATTCTATCTGGCCTGTGGGTCCCCTAAAAAATTTAGAAAATTTATATTTATCTGTCCCTGGCCACCTATCATGTGGCCCTTGATGGCTTGCCAAAACTCAGTAAGCGGCCCCCTGCCCAACATAATTGCCCAGCCCTGTTCTAATCCTTATCAGCCACTGGCAATGCTATGCTACTTGGACACCTGGAAACTGACTAGATCCCCTCAGTTTCAAGGCACTGCAATCAGGCTCAAGGAGGGGCTTAGGTCTAGAGAAGGGTGAAGTGAGGACGCCCAGTGATGACGCAGAACACCTTGATGAAATGAAGGCAGATAAGGGCAGGCTGTTCCCACATGAACTAGCAGGCACTCTTCTGTCAGCTAGAGAAGTACCTTTAATAACAGAAGCTTTTGGCTTGGGTAAATGAATGCTATTCACGTTATATATGTGAATGCTCACATTACCAAAGGGGTGTTATCACAAGGTACTTCAAAACATTTTTGAAATACCCTGACTTTTGAGCAGTTTGCCTAGCTCTCACGTGTCATGCCTTGATGTCAGTTGATATATGGAGTGTGGGAGGCTGCCCTGGTCTTATTACAGTGACTACCTGGATTGTGATCCCAGACTTATAGCTCAATTGCATGGCTCTGTGCCTCCCCTACACCATGCCCCAAAGCCCACAGATGGCATCCTAACACATGTTCTACCATTTGCTGGACCCTCTCCAGGCTCCCAGCCCCATTCGATCTCTTATCCTGGACTGTTTCAGTTCTCCACTTTGCCAGACAGTCTCCAGGCCCTTGGACCTATCCAGTCCTCCACTCCATTCCTAGCCCTTTTCTGGGGTGCTAAATCCCTGTGGTCCTACTATACTTGCTGGGCCTCACTATCTACCTCAGGCCTCTCACTTGGCCCCACTGTCCAGGCCCCTGGACCCATCTGGTCTTGCATTCTATTTCCTGGCCCCTTACTGGGCCACTAGACTCATGCGGTCCCAGTCTTCCCTGCCCCCTCCCATGGTTTTCCCTGCCAAGTGCTTTTCCGTCAAAGTGTGCTCCTCTAGCCTCCCCCCTCCATGGGGTAACCCACAAGGAAGTGGGAGATGAGGCTTTTTGGTGCTCCATCTTTGCCTTTTCCTGGAGTGGCCCATGTGTGGCATTTCCTAGAGGCTGCCCCACCACAGGAAACCCCACCATGCTAAGCAGCTCCAGTAGAGTGCAGTTTTAGGTCTTACCCAGGACTGGTCTCCAGGCCTTCCTGATCTTACTTGTCCCTCTCTGGGCTCCCCCTACATGTCCTATACCCCTCCTGGGTTGCTAACTACCAGCCCCACCTGGCCCTGGCTCCATCTTCCATCCAAGTCCTCCCTCTCTGGCCACCAGCTCAATCTCAGACCACTTTTCCTTGATCCCTCCTCATCAGATGGCCTAGCACCAGCCATTGTCATCCTGGACTGAATGCCCCTTGACCCCTTCCTCTCAGCTATGCTCACACAAGGACCTTCGGCCTCTCCTAGGCCATAGCCCTGCCTCAGGCCAGTTGAGAACTGCAGGCTCTCCAAGCTCTGGCAGTCTTTGTCATGGTCTGTTTTATCCTTTGGCCCCAACTAGGCCCTGGCCCCAGACAGCCCAGTTGAGATTGACAGGGTCAGTCCTCCAGCTGTCAGCCCTCTCTTCTTAGTGGGTCTGCCTTCTTGGGCCCCTCCATAGATCACTTTCTCTCTCTTCCTCCATAGGTCTTCCTTAATGCAGCCACTGCCTTCTCTGGGATCCTCCAGACCCCTCAATAGGCCAAAGACCCTCTACCAGGTCTCTCAAACACCTGAGCCCTCAATAAGCCCACAGAGTCTCATCTTCTCTCTCTCTGGACTCATCCAGCCTCTCAATGGGCTCCAGGCATTCAGCCCCCTTTTCAGGGCTCTGGACCCCAACACTGGGTCCCCAGGAACTCCTTCTTTCCCTTAGTTCCTACCCAAACCTCTGAATATCATTCTTCATACTGACATGCAGGAGCTGCAGCCTTCCTTCTGAGAGATGTTTTTCATCATCTCCCAAGATGTTATTGCCAGGCCTGCTCTGGCCTCTGGGTCTGAGCTTATACCCTGTCTAAACCCAGCCCTATTCTGATCAGGTGTCTCCCTTGATCAGGCCTAGCCCCACCTGCAGGCTGTCTGGGTCAGCTGACTCCACAATTAGTCCTGACCCCAACCTTCTGGTGGCTCAGCAGGCTGCCTGACCTCTTCAAGTGACAAGCACATTAAGTGCCCTGGCACAGGTGTCTTAAGAAGTTCCTATGCCACCCTTTTTCAGTCAGGATGTAGAGGTCTAAATTTCCTTTCAGACATTGGGAACTCAGTATGGAGGCTTTTCTGGATCTCTGAACCTTTACAACTCTGACCTTCTGGTTCATCCTAAAAAGTCTACCCTGTCTCAAATCTCTATAAGGCTGATGGGGAAAGCAACTGAGGAAGATATTTGGTTTATAAAGTAGCAAAACTGTAGTGGAGTAGGGAGGGCACCAGACTTTGTCACAATATTTGAGGGGGCACCAGAATCACTCTGCCCACTCCCAAAAATATTGCTACAGCAGGAACAGCCCTGCACTGCCTGCCCATAGGAGCTTGACAAGCACAGCTGTGCATACCATTGTGTATCTGGGGGGAAGAGGATAAGGCTGGCATTCCCTCAGGGAATCACTTGCCAGTGCTGTACAGCCCTGCATTCAGTATTGTATCATTTGGGAGAGGGGGAGTGAAAAGCAGCATACACCACAGGGCTGCTGCAACTGCGTCGACAGCAGTAGCAATGGTGCTTATATAAAGAAAGCAGGCAGAAGCAAGACTCTGTCCCCCTCCTCCCTGCTCTCTCATGGTCTGTATAATTCCTCCCTCCCTGCCCCCGAACAGCCCCATGTGCTGAAAGAACTGTTCATCCCTCTGGGTATATGTCATGCACAGCTTCCATACCCAAGCCAGAAGAAGACTCCTAAAGCTCAAGGTCACAGCTAGGCTTGAGGCGAAGACAAGAAACACACTTCCTAGTGTATTCTTTCCACATCAAAATACTGGGGATAAGACTAGATAATATGCCATGTGCACTTGTATAATAATTGGCAACTCACAATGAGATGGTAGGATTCAAATCCCATAACCATGCAGAATCAAAGGATGGAGAGGGTGATTATATTAATCAATTTTTTTAAAAATCTGCTCTCCAGGCATATCTGCCAAGCCAAAAGTACGCCTTAGCTTACATAAAACTGGACAAGTGTAGAAAAGACATGAACACAGAAGTTATATCCTTGTCTAGTTTATATAGCCATCACATGACTGAACATGGTAGATCTGATTCCCACTAGTGGAAATGGAGGCAGCTCCACTGAAGTCACTAAGCCAGGTCCTCCTACAGCATAAATCAGTCAGGTTCCATCCAGCAAAATGAAGTCAAGCTAATTTGGTGAGGATCACATTAAAGGCTGAGGTTTAATTCTTCTCTCATATATATCCATTTTACGCAGGGAGTTCACACTGTCAGCTGCAATGGCTTCCGTCCTGCTTTACAAGCCTGGAGAAAGACTTGGTCTGGGACTGCCAATGGTTGTGAAATGGTTATAAGAAGAATCTAGCTCACTTTTGTACACATTATATTGTCGAAGACAACCTGATACTGCCAAAGAGACACAATGTAACAGCAACTTCACTAGAGAAGAATGGGTATCTAGTGGTCAAGGAATAGCAGACAGTGAGACAGTTTCCTCACAGCAGCAAGGATCTCCTTGTTCCTCATGCTGTAAATAATGGGATTCATTGTGGGAGGCACTACAGAGTATATGACACCCACTATGAGATCCAGCCCTGTTGAGGTGTGAGAAGTAGGTTTTAAATATGCAACCGTGGCAGAAAAGACAAACAAGGAGACCACAGTGAGGTGAGGGATGCAGGTGGAAAAGGCTTTATGCCGGCCCTGTTCTGAGGGGATTCTCAGCACTGCGCTGAAGATCTGAATGTAGGAGGCAACAATAAGAATAAAACAGGATAACATTAAACAAAAACTGAAAAACAACATACAGAGTTCCCTGAGATATGCATCTGAGCAGGAAAGCTTGAGGAGTTGGAGGACTTCACAGAAGAATAAGTCCACTGCATTGCCCCCACAGAAGGTGAATGGAAACATGTTCCAAGTGTGCATGATAGAGTTCAGCATCCCTGAAAGCCAGGCATAGGATGCCATCTGGACGCACGCTCTTCTGTTCATGACCATCTCATAGTGCAAGGGCTTGCAGATTGCAACATAACGGTCATATGCCATGACAGTGAGAAGGGAAAAATCTGCTCCCACCAAGAAGAGAAAGAAAAAAACCTGTGTGGCACACCCAGCATAGGAGATTGTTGTGATGTTCAACAGGGAGTTGACCATGGCTTTGGGGATGATGACAGAAATGGTCCCAATGTCCAGGATGGACAGGTTCATCAGGAAGAAATGCATGGGGTTATGAAGGTTGTTTTCAAGGATTACTGCCACAATGATGAGAATGTTTCCCATCAGGGCACTGAGGTATATCACTAGGAACATGACAAAATACAGGATCTCCAACTCCCAAGCCTCAGAGAATCTGAGGAGTACGACTTCAGACACAGAGCTGTGGTTGGACATTTTCTTTCTTGCAGAGAGAATGAAAGAACAAAAAGCTCAGGGTTAGATTCAACATGTAATTGTTCATATGAAAAAACTTACTGAATCTCCTAGAGACAGAACCTCCCCTAATGTTACTCATCTGTCTGAGTTAAGCTCCTGCTGAATTCCATCAAGAGGCCCTGGGGGTGTAACCCTCTCCCCTAAGAAAGACTCTTGGCTAACACTAGGTGTTCAGGGAAGGGTAAAACAGTCACATTTTGTTCAGTGAGCATCCTCCCAATTCACATAGGGCCAGGGGAGCATCATTTGGAGCCAGTGAAACAAGAGCATGTACACCCAAGGTAATCAAGGTGAATCAGAACCATTGGCTTTGTAGTATAGGAGAGAACTGTACCAAGAGAAAGGAATAACAGTCTCTCCATTTTGCAAAGGGGAAAATGTTGCACCCAGGGCCAGATTCTGGTATGGTATATTTTACTGACACAAGTTCCTGCTGGCCTATATCATTCCTATTCTGGGAAGAGAAACTAGCAAACAGAGAAGCAGCGGAATAGTTATGTTAAATGAACATTCTTCAATAGTCAAATCAAAAACAAATTTCCCTCCCTCCTGCTCTTTGTTTCTGTTTCCTTTCATTTCTCTTTTTCACTATTCTATGTTAGTTCCCTTCATTGGGTGTCTGTTATTTTCTGGTTGCTTCTCTGTGCATTGCCTTTTTCACTCAGTGTTCTGCCCTTTATTTCTGCCCTGGTAACCACTGCCCTGCACCACCTCAGGACTGCCCTTCATTGGGGCACTCAAAGAAATGTATTCTACATAAAGGGACGATGTGAAAATAAACTGAACTTCAAAGCCGATTTAGTTTCATTTAGTTCCATCCAGTTTGGAGGGAAGGGAAGCGAAATTCCAGTGCAGTCTCTGTGTTGGGAGTAATAGGCCAAATACTTACCGTACCCAAAATGCACTTAGATAACAAAGTGATTCAAATTCTTCCTGTATTTCCCTCCTATGCAATCTCAGTAGGCTGCACCACATCAGGACAGGATTATCTTGAACCTGCATCAAATCACGCAAGCTCTGACAAGTGTGTCACAGAAAATAATGACTACCAAGTGTGTGACCATCACTCTAAACCCAAAAGTTTATCCCTACGGCATTTGCTCGGAGTAGCAGAATGTGAAGTTTAGATTCCCCCACTAACAGAGGATTTGATGCGGCATCTGCCACTTCGTAGGAAAGCATTTGTAACAACCAGGTGATACAAGTGGCATCCCAGTCTTTAGAAGTGAAATGGGGTTTGATGCAAAGTGTCTATGCATGGGTCTAAAGAAATCCTATTGAACAGCTTTGAACATTATTTCAGATTAAGCAGACAGATAGCTAGGGTCAAGGTAGAGCAAGGGAAGCTTAGGTTAGATATTAAGGAAAACTTTTTTTTAAACTATGAGCATAGTAAAGCACTGGAAAAGGCTACACAGAAAAGTTGAGGAATCTCCCTTCTTAGAGGTTTGCAAAACCAGAGTAAAGAAAGCCTTGGCTTGGATGATATAGTTGGGGATGAGCAGAGGTTAGACTAAATGACCTCCTGAGGTTCCTTCCAAACCAAATTTTCTATGATTCTCAAGAGGATTATCCCAGTTGCTTTAATGCCAAGACAGACCTCCTGTAATTTGAACTGAAGTAATCTTAGTTTTTCATTACTCAATTCCCTTTAGACAGGAGAAAGCCAAAGGCAAAAGCATTTAAAATAAGGGATTAAGGTCCCCAAAGCTATAAACTACTTATCCAACAAAGTGGTCAAGTACCAGTGGATTAGCCCAGTTGCTTTAAAGCTATATCAGAACTCCTGTAGCCTAAACTGAAGTAGCCTTAGTTTATTTGACTCATTCCACTTCAGACAGGAGGCAAGCCAAAAAGAAGTGTCCACATAAGGGATTAATGAAGTTCAACTAAACCACCTGAAAACTTAATTTAGACTTCGAACCTACCAGAGTGTCACACGTAGGCAAGCTCTCAATTTTCACTATTGAAAATTCGGCTGGCAACAAAAATCTGGAAAGAATACATATTGCCTACAAATGGCTGGTCCTAAAATCAGCCTTAGGACCAGAGGGTCATAAGAAGGTAGGGCTGGAAGGAACCTAGTACGGTCATCTGTCTAACCCACTCCTCAAGGTAGGATATCCTGACTAAACCATCCCAGCCAGAATGGATTACTTCCATTCTGTAATCTCACAGTAACTCTAAATACAGAAGCAAACTTAGTGTGTTTCTCTGTGGATTCTTCCCTATGGAGTTAGTTTTTCCTGTTCAAACACAAGAGTCCTTGGAATTAATCTGTCTGTCTGTCTATGCAGTTATATTTTTTTATATGGCTCCCTCTCTCTCCCTCACTCTTTCTCTCTTCCTGTGTATCAGTCTACATACCTGGTGATCTGCCTTGAAGGACATTTTGAAATCCACCTTCCAGATATATTCTAAGATCCTTATTTCTGCAGATGATTTGTGTAGGTAAACTCTTTGCTGTGGAATAGTGTTTATCAATGTCTAGTCCAATGGGCTCCCCGGCAGGCATTCCTAGGATCCCTAAGCAATGCCCAAACAGAAGCATGTGATGAAATGGATAAATATATCAGCACCTGGCTAGGAGCCATAAGTAGATTTAATTGGGAAATGTTCTCATGAGACAGCATTCAGCTCCCCAGAGCCGGTTAGTTCAAAACACTCTTGCTATACCCATGGCAGGGTTCCTACACACCTCTATGACACCACGTTCTGGGGCAGACAAACCCAGTGCACTGCCCTGGATACAAGTGTTAACAGCAGTTTGGTCATAGAGCATCAGACTGCTTGAGAGTTGCTATGATGTTGCCAAGATCCCAAGTTCCCAGGACAGATCATCCTCTACATCTCTATCGCCAAGTCCATACCATCCCAGATAATGAACAGTGCTCAAGTCTTTATTTCTAACTGCAATATATCAGCCCAGAAGGCATGGCCTTCTTTATAGTTAATGCATATGGCTGTTACATTGCCATATTCATCCTCTGTTTCAAGGTGACAAAGAATAGGTATGTGCATCTCCAGGCAACAGCAGCCATTGGGTCAGAAGAATGACCCCTGGAGATACCATTATATTATCTTTCTATCAGTAAAACATCTTCAGCCTTCTAGGATGTTCCCAGGTGCTGAATACCTCATGCCCTTCTACCTCTTTGCCATACAAACATTTGCTGCACAACAGTTGGTGTGTACATCTGCCATGCATGCCTTGGTTTTTCTGCCTAGAGGGGTTGCATGTTTCCTTGCTTTGGAGATTATGTTCCATATTTATTTGCTATCTTGCTAGGTTCTTTGGGGAAATGAGCTGTGAACAATTGCTGATCCTCATTGGTTGCACCCCACCATGATGGGCCCTTACCAACCAGGTTTGTATTAGGAGATTCAGTGATTGTCTGCTGAGCTTGGAAGACAGGCCTCTTGTAAACCCAAGGTGCTTGTGCTTGAATGCTTTGGTGGCAGTGGTGTTGATGCCCCATTCGCCAGACCGGTCTAGAGCCTGGCGATAAGGGCACTCTCCTGAGATTCTGATGGAGGAGTTCAAATAGACTGAAAGGGATATTATGTAAATTAGTTACAGGGGAGCTATGGATATAGGACATGCTCCTGCCCTATATGCCCTTTGCAATTCAGGAGGTTCCCAAATTATTCACGGGGATCTGTCCTGTTTAACTGCTATATACAGGACCATCATACTGTGGTAGACTTTCAGCAAAATATCTGGAAAACAGTACATAAAGGCCCAGAATATTTTCCAATACATTCTTAGACTGTGGAAGTAAGTGTACCTGGTCAGGACCTTTGCTAAAGAAAACCTCAGTGCTGCACATCAAATGCAGAAGCAATACTACAGCAAGAATTCCAGGGTCTGCAGAGAGAATTGAACTGTCCTAAATTGAGGGAACTCAAGCCCCTCTGGGGTCAAGTTACTGCTAGTCACATGGTCTGCAGGGCTTGGGCAGACATTTGACCTTGACCTGTCAAACAGAGTAGAGGAACATTTAGGAAACCTGCATAAAGGACAGTCCTTTTTGATGTATCAATACAAGACTCCTGGCCGGGCAGTTTTTCCTTACACAAAGTTTTCTTATATGTACCCTAAGGTACACCTGGAAGGTGCAAGTGGCTATCAGAAAACTGCCTGACATCGTTTGAGCACCTAATCCTTCTAACCTCTCTCAGCCACTGGAAATGCTATGGTATTTGGGCCCTTAAGAACTGAGTAGGTCCCCTCAGTTTCAAGATATGGTCATCAGCCTTAATGAGATGTGATCATCTGGAAAGAGGCAAAGTGAAGACACCCAGTAACAAGGCATGGGACCTTGCTGATGAGGGCAGGATTTTCCCACCTGAATTAGCAGGCACCCTTCTATCAGGGCCTCTAAAATCAAAACCTATCAGCTTTGACAAATGGTGTCTTAAGCAGCTTCTGTACCAGCCTTTTTAATAAGAATGCCTAGCATGCAGGCATCTAAAGCTCCTTTCAAGCAATAGATCAGAATGGAAGTGTTTTTGCAACTCTAGACCTCTACAATTTTGGCCTTGCTGTCCTTTTTCTAAAGTCTACCCAGTCTCCAGTCTCATTATAGCAGATGGGAAAGAGACTGAGAAAGCTATTTTGTATATAAAGTAGGAAAATTAGGCTGGGGCATGTTGGTGCTGGATTTGGACCCAGCCCCTATACCTTTGTTCCAGGCAAGCATAACCCTCAGATGGACCATAACATTTGCCAGTTGATAATAAGCGAGTTTAGTGAAACAGAGTGATAAAATAATCAAGTAATTTTATATCAACCAATCCTAGGGCTGTCATCAGAGTCAAAGTATATCTGGTCAGGATGTGGGCCCCGCTCTGAGGCTCTCTCTCTTAGGTGTGAGCAGTCTGGCGGTGGGATGCTGAGGCCCACGCCCCAGTCATATCCCCTCCTTGAAGATTTATCTTCATAATATACTGGAGCATAATCATTGGCATTGCCGGAAATATTCATGATATTTGTGGGGAGGACTTCCAGCATTCATCCGGGGAAAAGTATGATGGCATTCATGGTTACAGGCTCCAGCAGGCTGAATGCTGTAATGAACCCTTAACCCTTGTTCAGATGTCACCCACACCCACTCTGACTCAGTCTCTTGCCTCAGCATTCCCTAGCCTGGACACTGAGTTTTAGACAATTAGGTGTGAACAGGCTTCCCATACTGGGACCAGGGAATGTACAGCCCGAGATACCTACCAAACCTTTTACTCAGCGTTTCAGGTAGCACGCCACTCTACACTTAGTGTCTTATCTGATTATCAAGATGGCTATGCAGATCAGAAAAACATTTCATGGTCAGAATCTCTGGAGATTAGATACGTCCTTGGCAATTTTACCCCCCTTTATGCTGGGCAATGCTTTCTTGCTATTCCAACTGGATGCCATCGTAGCACTACCAGTGCTTCTCCATCCTGTAAAAGGCTGGAGAAATGCCAAGGGTTAGGCCTGCCTCAACCCACCATGAAAACTAGGCATGCTGTCTGCATAGGAAGGCCCTAGTCTTCCTCAAGATCCCATCATTTTACTTTGCATTCCCAATCTCTGCGCAAATTCTGGGAATTGAATAAATTATGTTATATTATTACTTCTACAATATGTGCTAAAATATATATCTAGCATAAATAAAACTAAAAGAAAAGAAAAAGGACAATAAAACAAATAATCAATCCAGCCTTCTCGATCTTTGGCATGGCTGAACTCTGTGAGGCCTTGGAGGTAATTCTCTGCATGATGCACAATTTTTGTAGCCATTTTGTTGGTATTTCATAGCCCATCAAGAAGCTTTGCTTTACACGTTATAGTCTAGCACAGCTGATATCACAATCACTTACAGCAATAGTATTTTACAGACATAGCAAAACACAATCACTATACATGACACAGTCAAGCCTGACTCCTCTCTGTATCCAGCAAATTTTATGATGCTTCAACATCAGTGATGCGTAGGGGGTGCACGTGGGTGCATGTGCACCCCCTGAGATTGGCAGTGAACCCCCTGCAAAAAGCACTGTCGATGCTGCCAATAGCATCTGCAGGCAGTCCCTGATTCCCGCTGGCTGCTGCTGACGTTGCCGGCAGCATCTGCAGGTGGTCGCAACACTCCCTCCCCACCACCACCACTGTTGCCGCATGCAGGAGCTCCTGGCTCAGCCCACCCCCACCACCAACACCGCCACAGCTGCCTGTATGAGCTCCCCACTCGCTATTGCCACAGCCCCACTGCTGACACCACCACTGCCGCTGCGGGCAGTTGCCGGGCCCCGCCACCAGCCTCTGGGAGCACGAGTCATTCATGTGCTTCAGTCATGGTTCCATCCTGCAAAGCATAAAGACAAAAAGGGAGGGGCTTCCCCTAAGGATTTGTTACTCACAGGTCTCTGCTTTTGTATTCTTCTCCCCCCCGATGACTCCTAGTGACTTTTCATCTGTGGCTAGCTCTGGTTGGTTGTCTCTGTGCAGTCATACAACCACATAGCCTTCCAGGCCTTCTCCTAATTTGGTCTCTTCCCCCAAAAGTGGGAATCAGGCCCCCCTCTGCAGCGGGGCCTTGTAACTGGTGTCACATATCTCGTGTTATGGGACAGTATGGAATATACTTCCTCAGTTTGCAGGCTATATATCCTTGTTGTGTTAGACAACCTGTCTGCCTTGAAGGCTGTGATCTTATGTTATGGATGCCCCCCTCAATTCTCAGGCTGTGTCCATGCATCGGCCTTGTGCTAGACAGCCTACCTGCTTCCAGGGCTATATGGGACTGTGCGTGTGAGACCCAAGCTCTTTATAAATCAATTTAACCCCTGCTGCCCATCTTAACCCCTTTTAATGCATGTATCTATACCTATATGCTAATTCCCAAAAAACAGGCCTTTAAATACAGTTTCTAAGCCAACAGGGCAAGCACGCCACTATCCTTGAGGCATCACCAGAATCACCCTGCCCACTCCCAGAAACTCTGCCATGGCAGGAACATCCCTGCACTGCCCAACCACAGAAGCTAGAAATGCAGGGCTACACACACCATCACGTATCAGTGAGGAAGGGAACAAGATTAGCATTCACACCTCTCCCCCCAATCCACCCCCAGTGTTTGTTTTTGCAAGTGCTTACACAGCCCTGTATTCAATATCATATCTATTGGGGCAGGGGGAGTGAGAAGCAGTTTATACCACAGGGCTCCTGCAGCAGCAGCCACAGAAACAGCATTTTCCATGCGGCTGTGTATGTGTTGTGCACAGCTTCAGTACCCAAGGCAGAAGAAGACACCTGCTACTGAAGGTGACAGCCAGGCTTGATGCTGAGGACAAGAAAGGAACTTGCTCATGTATTCTTTCCACATGAAAACACTGGAAAGAAGACCAGATGTAATGCCATGTACACATGTATGATAATAGATGACTCACAATGACACAGCAGGATTCAAACCCCATAACCATACAGAATCATCAAAAGGTGGACATCATGTTAAAACCTATCATCTAAAAGAAAAAAATTCTGCTCTCTAGGCATATTTGCCAAGCCAAAAATAGGCTTTACCTTACTAACTAGTGGACAAGTGTAGGAGAGAAACATACATAAATGTTAGATCCCTGTATGGTTACTTTGCCATCTCATGATTGAAAATGGTAGATCTGATTCCCCTTGGTGGAAATGAAGGCAGCTTGACTAAGTCATTAAGCGAAGTCTTCCCACAGCATCAGTTGGTCCGGTGCCATCCAGCTCAATGGAATCAATCTCATTTGCTTGATTCTAGCTCTAAATTTTGAGGTCTAATTCTTTCACACACATCAGGTTTTCACGGGCGTTCACACTTGCAGCTGAAAGGAGAGCACTCTTCCTTTACAAACCTAAAGAAAAGATTTGACCTAGGTTACCTGTGGTCATGACAGTGTTCTAAGAATATAGATCAGTTTTGTAGAAACTGTGCTGTCAAAGATGCACGTGACACTGCCCAAAAATAGCAAGTTCATTGGGGAAGGCTGGGCATCCGGTGGTCAGTGCAGAACAGACAGTGAGCCAGTTTCCTCATAGCAGCAAGGATCTCCTTGTTCCTCATGCTGTAGATGATAGGATTCATGGTGGGAGGCACTACTGAATATATGATACCCACTATGACATCCAGCCCTGATGGCATGTGGGAGGTTGGTTTGAAGTATGCAAATATGCCAGAAAAGACAAACAAGGAGACTACAATGAGGTGAGGAAGACAGGTGGAAAAGGCTTTATGCCGGCCCTGCTCTGAGGGGATTCTCAGCACTGTGATGAAGATCTGAATGTAGGATGCAACAATGAGAATAAAACAGGAAAACAGTAAACAGAAACTGAAAAACAACATACAGAATTCCCTGATATATGTGTCTGAGCAGGAAAGCTTGAGGAGTTGGGAGACTTCACAGAAGAACAAATCCATCATATTTTCACTGCAAAATGCAAAAGCAAACATATTCCAAGTGTGCATGATAGAGTTGAGCATCCCTGCTACCCAGGCACTGGATGCCATTTGGACACATGCTCTTCTATTCATGACCATCTCATAGTGCAAGGGCTTGCAGATGGCAACATAGCGATCATAAGCCATGATAGTCAGAAGAGCAAAATCTGTTCCTACCATGAAGACAAAGAAAAAAACTTGGGCAGCACACCCAGCATAGGAAATAGTTCTGATGTCTAGCAGGGAGTTGACCATGGCTTTGGGGATAATGACACAAGTAGTTCCAATATCCAGGATGGACAGGTTCATCAGGAAGAAGTACATAGGTTTATGGAGGTTGTAGTGAAGGACCACAGCCGTGATGATGAGAAGGTTCCCTATCAGGGCACTAATGTAAATCACTAGGAACATGACAAAATACAAAATCTGAAATTCTTTAGCATCAGAGAATCTCAGGAGGATGAACGTAGACACAGAGCTTTGGTTGGACATTTTATTCCTTGCAGCATTGTGGGCTGCCTAGAGAGAGAATGACAGATACAGAAGACCAGGGTTAGATTCATCAAATGACTTTCCACCTAAAAAATACTACTGAATCTCCTAGAGACGGAGCCTCTCCTGATGTAACTCAGGTGGATACATTAAGATCCTCCTGCTTTCCATCAGGAGGACTTTGGGTGGAATCACCTCACTGAGTTATTCTTGGCTAACTCCAGGAGTTAAGGGAAGGGTAAAACAGCCACATTTTGTTCAGTGGGCATCTTACCAATTAACAGACAACCAAGGGGATCATTTAGGCCAGTGCCACAAGAGAATTTACAGCCAGGGGAGAGTCAAGGAGCATTAGGACCATTGGCTTTGGAGGACAGGAAAGATCTGTATGGAGAGAAGAGAATAAGTTTCCCCATTTCACAGCAGATAGCTGGCAGGACTTCGGACAAGATCCTGATCTAGTCTAATTTACAAATACCATTTCCTGCTGGCCTATATCATTTGTATTCTGAAAAAATAAACTGATAAACAGACAATCAGGGAAATATCTATATTAAATTAACATTCTGAAACGGTCAAAGGGAAACAAGAAACAAATTGCCCTCCATCCTTCCGTCTATCTTTCTTGGTTGGTTTTTTTTCCCTTTAATTCCTCTATTTCACTGTTTTATGTTAGTTCCCTCCATCAGGTGTCTGTCATATTTTCTGATTACTTCTCTGTGCCTTTCTTTTTTGTCTCCATTCTGCCCTTTAGTTGTGATGGTAATCACAACCCTGCACCAACTCTGCTCTACCCTGGATGGGGGCCGTCCAGGAAATGCATTCCACATAAAGGGATGATGTGAAAGGTATATGAACTTCAAAGTAACTTTAGTTTAACTGGGTTCAATCTAAGGTGGGGAACGGAAGTCAAACTGGAGTACAGCCACTCTATTGTAAGTAAAAGAGCAAAATCTCTTCTCACCTTAGTGTGCCCAGACAGCACTTAGATACACACCTAATTCCCTTTTTCTCCATATATGTCCCCACTACCCATGCTCAGCAGGCTGTAAAACACCCAAATTGAACTCCCCACCCCCAGCAGAACAAAATTACCCTACACATGCATAATATCAGGCAAGTGCTAACAAGGCACTGAAAATAATATGATTACCATGAGTTTGACCCTCCATCTTAGCCCAAGGCTTTAGTTTCTGGGATACCTTTCAGAGAGCAAGACAATGTGGAGTATATATTCCCTCACCAGAAGGGATTTATACTGCATCTACCACGTTGCAGCAAAACATTTTAACAACCAGGCAAAATAAGCAGCACCCCAGTTTTTCCAAGTCAAATGAGGTTTGACCCTAAATGTCTACAAATGGGTCTAACAAAGTTCAATTGAACAGCTTTGAACATTATTTCAGATTAAGTTGATAGAAATATTCAAGTGGCAGCAAGGGAAGCTTAGTTTATATAATAGGAATGACTCTCTCACTAGGAGGGTAGTAAAGCACTGGAACTGGGTAACCAGAGAGGCTGTGGACTCTCCATGCTTGTACGTTTTCAAAACCCAAGTAGACAAAACCTTGAATGGCATGATAAGAGTTGGATATGGTTTGGCTTTGAGCAGGACTTTGTCTACCATAGAATCATAGAAAGGTAGGGCTGGAAGGGACCTCAGGAAATCATTTAGCCTAAGTCAGACAGATAGATAGATAGATAGATAATCTATACTATTAGCAGTTTTCTCCTATGTGCTCCCTGCTCCCATTCCCTCTCTACAAATATCTCATCTCCTCTATAGTACATCATGTCAGTTATACCTACTATCCGTCTGTCTTTCACCGTAAAATTGATTTGGACTTTACAAATCCCATGTAAACTCTCTAACCCAAGTTATGAGCATTTAGGAATGAGATAGAAATTCTTTTGGACTTTTTAATACATTAGATATCTGTGAATCATCTTTGCTATAGCTATGTCTTTCTACTTGATGGAACAGGTAGACAACCTTTCCACCTTGTTTCTGGAAGTGACCACTGCTTTAAGATATCTCATGGGTTCTCTGCACAGAGCCCCCAGAGCAACAGATTCCTTGTCCAGGAAAGTGGTTAAATGCAAAAGAATTAGCCCTGTGGCTTTTAAGTCAGAAAACCTGTAGTCAGAACGAAGTAACCTTTGTTTATTTTGGCTTAATCTACATTAGAAATGAGGCAAGGCAAAAGGGAAAGTGTCTACATAAGGGATTAATGAAGTTCAACTAAACCACCAGAATATTTAATTTAAATTTAGAACCCACCAGAGTGTCAGAGGTAGAAAAGCCTTCAATTTTCACTACTGACAATGCAAATGACAACAAAAATCTGGAAAGCATTCAGACTAATATTGAATGGTTGTTCCTTAAATCCACCTCAGGATCAGAGGGTTACAAGAAATGGAGTAGGGTTGGAGGGAAACTCATGAGTTCATCTCTCTAGCCTGCTTCTTCAAGTAGCAGATCCTGACTAATGCATCCCAAACAGAAGGGATTACATCCCTTCTGTAATCCCACAATAGTTCTAAAGCCAACACCAAACTTACTGTGCTTCTACATGAATTTTTTCCTCTCTCTTGAGATGTCTTATCTCTTCCAAAGCCAGAGTTCTTGCAATCTGCCTGTCTCTCTCTGTATATCTAGCTATATATGCAGCTATGTATGTTTATCTCCCTCTCTCTTTTTGTCTCTCCAGCTTTATTTTTTCAACTGTGGACTTGGTGATCATCCTTAAGAGGATATTTTAATCCCCATCTCCTGGAAATATCCTGCAGAAGATTTTTCTAAGTTAACTCTGTGCTGTGGGAGAGTATTTTTCAATTTCTAGTCCAATGGGCTTCCAAACAGACAGTCCCAGGATCCCTGAACAATGCACAAACAGAAGCACCAGGTGAAGTGGATAGTAATTAATGCACCTGGCTAGGAGCCAGGAGTAAAGCTGGAAGGGAAACATTCTGATGAGTTAGCATTCTGTCCCCCCAGATTGGTTCACATCAGATCCCAGCAGCAGTGTGCACCACTAGAAATGGGGCCTGGTCAGCTGGTACCATTCTGCACCTGCCAGAAAAGAAAAGAATTGTATTTATATTAACCAGCCACTAAATGATATTTCTGTTGACTTCATTATGTAACTGGCCAGCATCCTTGGCAGGAGGAATGAGGTACAGCAGATCTCCAAGCAGAACAAGTTTCCATCAAAGAAGGACATGGGTCTGGGAAGATGCTAATCAATTTTAACTAGGTCAACAATTAAGAGGTTCACAGGTGTGGTCAAAATGTAGCTTAGCAGAATGAAGTAAGAAAGAATACAGCTCATGCATTCTTCCAAATCTGAAGAGCAGGATTGTGATGGCTGGGTTTTTTTGTTGTTTTTTTCCAAGTCTGCATTAGTGATGGTTTGAATCTAGAGGAAATGCCAATAATACTTAAGGAAAACAAAGGCAGGAGACACTCTCCCAAATTCTGTTCCACCAATTAGGCACCAAATGGATATAGGCCTTAAGTGTAATCACCGTATTTGAATTCCAGAAAAATATAATTCCTGATGATACTGTGTGGTGCATATATCTCTGTCATCCATTAGGACTTAGTCAGGTAATGAAGAAGGGAAGAGGAGAGCATATCAAACTTTTAAGGTAAAGCTTTTTTGTAGACCTTAACAAGGTGGAATGTAATTGCATTTTGTCATCTAATAGGATCTGACTCTATATAATTAATGTTTAACACATGGTCAGCAGTTTATTCCATGGTTTTATAATAAATAAACCCTTGTTTTTTCTTTGAAAGATGAATGGTTAAGTGAAAAATGTGAATCAGAGTCTTGGAACAAATTACTGATCACCAGGCGCAGACCTAGGACTTTCAATAGTCCAGTCACATCAAACTCTTTGTTTTCTGTGGCCACCTGGCCACTGCCACCGATTGCTCCCTCACAGATGGCAGTTATGTCCAGTCTGGGGCTGCAAAGTCTAAACAGAGACCCTCAGTGGGCCTATGTACTCCCCATACCAGTTCCTAGGGCTCATGGACTCTGGTTCAGGCTGGATATTTCTGTATGGGTGGCTCATTGACACCTCCCAGTTAAAAATGTACAACAGAGAGAGGGGGGTCAGGAAAGGTCAGAAAGAGAAGGTAGAGAGAGATAGGGAGCGGGGAGAGGCAGCAGGAGGCAGAAAGTAACAGGGCTGGGGGGCTAAAAGGTGGCAAAAATGGCAGGAAAGTGGGAGAGGCTGAGAGGTGGCAGAAAAGGGGAGACAAAATTGAGAGATCGGTCAATGGGGGGAGGGGGGTAAGGCTGTATCTGAGAGAGAGAGACTGGAATTTAAGATAGGGAAGGGTCTGGGATTCAGTAAAACACAACCTACCTCACGGTTGCAAATGACAGTGGTTTTATTGAACAGGGGAGATGGTGACACAATATCTTCTTGGTTCCTTTGCACCCACACACACCCAATGGCAGCAGGGGTTAAAGAGGCTTCATGCAGGGGCTAAAGTCCAGGAAGAGAGAGAAAGGGTCCAAATTGTAGGAGGAAATGTGTGGGTGATAGCTACCTATCCCAGGCTGAAGGTTGATCTTCAATGGCCAGTCAGGGTCTCCGTCAGCTGGGTGTTGTCCAGAGGGGGTCACTGGCAAGGCCACTGGGGTGGATAGGTGGTGTGATGTGGATCTGGTCTGGTCCAGATAGAAATGGCATTCCAAGGAGTCAGTCTTCACTACCCCTTTTTATGGGGAAGACTACCTGTGATCTCCTATGGGGAGGGCCTGTCCAGGCAATGTCAGCCCTGTTCCAGAGGGTTCCAGATATTCATACTAAGCATGTGCAGCCTTGGCACAGTGGTGGGTTGGCTGGTTTCTGCAGCAGTCTTTGTCTTCCAAATCTTAAGCCAAGGGAGGGTCAATGCAGGGTGATGGTTGGGTTGTCGAATTGATGGTTTGGTCATTCAGAGGGAGCTATTTTTAGATCTACTGCCATTATCTCTCAAGCACCCTCACTCGTTCCCATTCATTCAGCAACCAATTTACATAGGAGGGCTAGGTATGAGTCACACAGTTACAACAGAGTTACAATATGTTATGCCCGGCAGGGACACAAGATGGAGACTTGACATTACAAGATGGAAACTTGATATTACTTTTACAGACACAGGCCTAAACCATGCAGTATTAATATGAAACAATAAAAATCAATGCAAAATACAATATAAAGCATTAAAAATTAAAACAAACATAACAGAACAATATTTACAATATAAAAAGGGGCTTATTACAATAGCATACAAGAACTTATTTTAGCTTACCTAGTATTACTTGTAATCACTTATAAGGGATATAGAGGGCAGAGAGAAAGTCATAAATGGTTAGAGGAAGAGGAAGGAGTGTATTTTTAAATAATAATTTTAAAAAATGCAAAATGGGTTTTTGCTACAGCTTCATCTTCATGTCCTGGGTCCCGAAGCAGATACAGGCACTTCTGAAAGACCCCTCAATCAGACCCGCTAGATGACTGTTCTGCAAAGTGCTCACAGACTAAAAAGAGATGTTAAGTAAATTTGTTACAAGGGAGCTCTAGAAGTAGAACATGTTCCTGTCCTATATGCTATTTGTCATCCAGGAGGTTCCCCAATTATTTGTGGCAGTGGTTCTCAAACTTTTTTTTTCCCCGCAGACCACTTGAAAATTCCTGAGAATCTTGGTGGACCATTTAATAAACTTTTATCTGTTCTACAAATCAAAGCACACAACTCATATTTTAATATCAGTAGTCTTACAAGTACAGATATTCTTGATAGTTCTGCAACCTTTCTGCAGACCACCTGAATGGAGCTCGCAGACCAGTGGTGGTCCACGGACCCATTTGAGAACCTCTGATCTATAGGGTTCTTTCATTTTAAACCTCTATATGAAGAAGCCTTAAAGTGTGGTAG
Organism: Crocodylus siamensis; assembly: GCF_052110815.1. NCBI lineage: Eukaryota > Metazoa > Chordata > Crocodylia > Crocodylidae > Crocodylus > Crocodylus siamensis. Next base: position 47,742,215 of record NC_143400.1, read on the forward strand.
ACTTGCTGCAAAAGACCGGGCAAAACAGGTCACAAATGCCCAGATTATTTTTCAGTACATTCTTTGGCTGCGGGAATAACTGAACCTGGTCAGGGCTTTGCCAAAGAAAAAACTCATTGCTGTACAGCAAGTACAGAAACAGCACTACAACAAGAATTTCCAGCTATGGTTCCTGCTGCTGCTCCTTTATCAAAAGTCAAATTGCATCTCAAATAGCAGAGTCCATAAGTCATAAGGTAACTTGGGAATATGAACTGGAAGTGTAGCTTGTATGGAAACATCATGGGTCACAGATATATCCTACTAACCTCCTGAAACTCTGGTAGACTCAGGAAAAATTGAGCACTGGGATTTACAGGAGAGAAATGAAATTTGGTTCAGTTCCCATCTATTAAAGTTACTGTCAGGGAAAATTTATCCGTATCCCAAAATAAGGTGGCTCAAGGCCTTGTGAAAAAAAGGTTTTGGATGTGCTTATGACCAAGCCAGGGAAAACTGCCTTAATGAATCATTAAATCACCCTAAAACCTGGTTGTCCCATCTAAAAGGGGGTCTCCCTTATATTCAAATGAATATTGGACACAATACAGACAGAAGTGAAAAATGTGTTGCATATGGGAGTAACAGAAGAATCAATGAGCAAATTGTACAGCTCAGTCATCTTAGGTCCCAAGCCAGACAAAACAATCTGGTTCTTTTTTGACTCCTGCAAATGGAATATAGTATCCAAGTCCAATGCCTAACAAGTGCCTTGACAAGAAAAATTGATACAACTGGGAAAGGCTAAGTACATATCTATATCCACCTTGTTATGCTGCTAGCTATCTCAGTTACATTGTGGTGTTCACCAACATCCAGAGGATGGATGGAGTCCTGCCTGTCTATTTGTCATACCTCTACTCATCAGACTCTCTTGTGATGCATCACAGTTGTGCAGCTCAAAAATGGCAGTAAGATTTAACCTCCAACTGCCCTGAAACTGTTTTAAACTAACACTTCCTAATTTGCCATAGATTTAAAATAGTTTAAAAGTAACCTGTAACGCCACCCTAATTGAATGCTTTGTATGAAACTAGCATAATAACCCTTAGAGGAGAGGGCTGAATTTTTCTAAGTGACTGGAAAGTGTTAGAAACATTTTAAATGTTAGAATTTTCAAGAGTTAAAACCATTTTAACTGTTACATAAATACATAACTGCACTCCTAAGAGCACAGCTACATACAACAGGGGCCTGTAACCTCTGTTAGTTATCTGGAGAGAAGTGTTGTGTTGATTTATCCCTTCATAATTATACTCACTTGATCAACTGACAATGAACAAGTTTTTTATTTTAATTAATCTAACTGGGATTTATTATAATGTCTTTGCAAAAATATGAAATAAAGTTCACTTGTAAACACATTGCAGAGAGGATGAAAAAAAATCACTGGACTCAACTGGTCATTTAGCCTAATGGTAACTAAGTAAGGGGAATCCAACTACATGATAACAGTCCAAATGCCATGGGGATTTCAAAAGTGGGGCTCTAGTAGGGGGATTTATGAGCCTCCGGGGGACAGCACAGGAAGGAACACACAGGGAGCTGTCTCCTGGCTGGTCAAATGGAAAGAAGGGGACATCACCAGGGATGACTATACTGCAGTCACTCAGGGATGTAGGGGGGCAGTCAGGAAGGCCAAGGCAGAGGTGGAACTGGGACTGGCTTCCCAGATTAAGGACAATAAGAAGTCCTTCTTTAAATACATAGGGCGTAAAAAGAAGGTTCCGGGTAATGTGGGGACCGTGCAGGACACGTTGGGAAAATTGGTCGTCACACCAGACAACAAAGCTAACATGTTTAATGATTTCTTTGCCTCCGTCTTCCTAAGTAGAGACCAGAACAGTCACCTCCCTTCTGGGCCCCCCCTCAGACCCCAGGGGAGGCACACCTGGGCCAAGGATTAGTGAGGAACTAGTTAGGGAACTTCTGGAGGGATTGGACGTATTCAAGTCAGCCCGTCCGGATGATCTCCACCCTAGAGTTCTAAAGGAATTGGCCAAGGTCATTGCAGGACCCCTGCCATGGCTTTACGAGCACTCGTGGTGCTCTGGTGTGGTGCCGAAGGACTGGAAGAGGGCCAATGTGGTTCCCATCTTCAAAAAGGGGAAGAAGGAGGACCTGGGAAATTATAGGCCAGTTAGTCTTACCTCAATCCTAGGCAAGGTGTTTGAGAAAATTATTCTGGCACACATCCACAAGGGGCCAGCTGCGGACTGCATGCTTAGAGGCAACCAACACTGGTTCATCAGTGGCAGGTCCTGTCAGACCAACCTGGTGGCCTTTTACGATCAGATCACCAAATCATTAGATGCAGGGGTAGCAGTGGACATAGTCTTCCTGAACTTTCAGAAGGGTTTCGACACTGTCTCTCACCCTGTTCTCATCAAGAAAATGGGGGACAGTGGTGTCAACACCCACACAGTCAAATGGGTCGCCAACTGGCTGGTGGGCCGCACCTAGAGGGTGGTAGTGGATGGGTCCTTCTCAACCTGGAAGGACGTGGGCAGTGGGGTTCCACAGGGCTCAGTCCTTGGGCCCGCACTGTTCAACATCTTCATCGGTGACTTGGACGAGGGGGTGAAAAGTACCCTGTTCAAATTTGCTGATGACACTAAGATGTGGAGGGATGTGGGCATGCTAGAAGGAAGCAACAGACTACAACTGGACCTAGACAGGTTACAAGGGTGGGCGGATGAGAATAGGATGGGATTCAACACAGACAAGTGCAAAGTGATGCACCTGGGGAGGAACAACCAGCACCATACCTACAGGTTGGGGAACTCCCCTCTTGTTAGCACGGAGGCAGAAAAGGATCTTGGGGTCATCACTGACTCCAAGATGAACATGGGCCGGCAGCGTGCGGATGCAGTCAGGAAGGCCAACTGCACCTTGTCATGCATCCACAGATGCATCTCGAGCAGGTCCAAGGAGGTGATCCTCCCCCTCTATGCGGCACTGGTCAGGCCGCAGCTGGAGTACTGCGTCCAGTTCTGGGCGCCGCACTTCAAGAGGGATGTAGACAGCATGGAGAGGGTCCAGAGGAGGGCCACTCACATGATCAGGGGACAGCAGGGCAGACCCTATGAGGAGAAGCTGAGGGACCTGAACCTGTTCAGCCTCCAAAAGAGAAGGCTGAGGGGATTCTAGTGGCCTGTTATAAACTAGTCAGGGGGGACCAGCAGGCATTGGGGGAGTCCCTGTTCCCCCAACCACTACCAGGAGTGACCAGGAATAACAGTCACAAGCTGGCGGAGGGTAGATTTAGGCTTGATATCAGGAGGCGCTACTTCACGGTCAGGGCGGCTAGGGTCTGGAACCACCTTCCAAGAGAAGTGGTGCTGGCTCCTACCCTGGGGGTTTTTAAGAGGAGGCTAGATGAACACCTTGCTGGGGTCGTATGACCCCAGTACTCTTTCCTGCCATGGCAGGGGCTCGGATTAGATGATCTACTCAGGTCCCTTCCGACCCTAGAAACTATGAAACTACGAAATCATTGGCCTGCCCACCTGTCTAGGGCAGTATGCCCACTTGCCTTGCCTTTGATGCAATTCAGAATAGATATTAACAAGGCCAGAGGAGGCTTCCCATTTTCTGTCCAACACTTAATATACAGCTCCCTACCATCCCTATACCATGTTCCATGCCTTGCAGATAGCATCACTCTGTGGCTTTGGCCGCACACTGGACCTCATTCTTTGCCTGCCTGGTGTTTGGACCCCACTTGGATCCCTCCTTCTCAGGTTGCCTAGTCAGCCCTCATACTGGGAGGCAAAATTTCCTAAACCCTTTTCCCCTCATATCTGTGGCCCCTTCCAGGATCTATGGCCTCACAGGCCCTGGCCTTGCCTCTAAGCCAGTTGGAACTCCTGGCCTCTATCCCTACCCATCCCTCATGGTGGGCATTCTGTCCCTTTGACTGGTCTGGTCCTGGCCCAAGCATGGGCCAGTGAGGTTATTTAAGGTAGGTACAGAACCACTCACCCTCACAGTTCCATATGGGTCCACCTTCACAGGCCCCTCCCAGCATAGCTTGCTCTCTACTCAGGCCAGAATATGTGCAGTCCTTCAGGCCCCCTCATACAGACCCATGCATAATCCTTCTGGCCTGCCACTCAGACCCTGCTCTACAGAGGCCAGTCAATCACTACATACCCTCTCACTAGAGCCCATACTCCACCCCCTCACTGGGGCTACTACACCACCCCCTCACTGGGCTCTTGGGCCTTACACTCCTGGGATCTCAGGCCTGATGGCCTGATGACATGCCTCAACCCTTGCTTGTCCCCGCTATGGGTTAACCCACCTAGTCATGGGGGCTGAGGCTATCCGGTGCCCCATACTCACCTTTCACTAGGGAGGCACTGATGAGGCATTTCCTGGGGACTAGCCCACCACAAGCAGCCCCACCACATGATCCAACCCCAGCAAGGTGTAGTTTAAGTCATTCTCCAGGACTAGGAACCTCCCCCATCAGGTGTTCTGAAAGCAGCAGCAGCTCTGGCTAGGTGATGTTCTCCCTCCAGTTCCCTGCAGAAACTGCCTGTCAGCTATGAGGGCCTGGGTTTATAGTGAGGCTGCTCAGCCCCATCCTCCAATCCAGCAGCCCTCTTTCAGTCATGTACCTGCCTTGTTGAGCTGCACTGCACCTGCCAGCTGCTCCACAGCCTGCTCAAATCCCTTAAAATGGCAGACACCAAAGGTGCCCTGCCACAAACACAAGCACCCACTGAACTGTAAGCAAATGCCATGCCACCACCACCACACTGCAATCCCATCCCCACCACCAATCACTGAACTGTTCACCCACCCTCTACTACGTGTCCCCAACCATGAAGTTGGGAGAAAGCAGCAAAAGCCTGGGGGTGAAAGGGGAGCCCACATGCTCTGACTGTTGTTGCAGCTGGAAGGATGGGGAGAGATGACTTGATAGCAGTCCCCGACACAAATTGGAAGCACCTAGATGAAGCAATGTCTTGGCTGAGTTTCGCCTCTCATATTAAATGCCTGGAAAGGGAAAGTACTCGCAGACTTCTCAGTAATGGTTAAAACATGAATAAAATTAATCTTAATTTATACCAAATACATGTGTAACCTTCACCGGCATGCTAGACTGGGCAATATGATGGATTCTGGATCCTCATGGTGCCAGTAGCCCTGGGAACCCCTTCAGGCAGGTCTACTGACTGAGGTGTCCTTGGAGAGGTGTGTCTCTCAACCTCACTACCCAAGAATTTACTTTAAGCCCAATAAACAAGTGGGTTTCTCTATTATACACAACTATATATAGATAAGAAATGATTAATCAGGAGAAGAAAAATCTATATATTGAGAGAGCGATAGAGAGAGAATAGCAATAGTTAATAATAAAAACAACAGCTTGAATAGAATTTACAGCTGCAACAATAGATGAATAATTCCATCACAATGGGTGGTCCCACTTGCAATCTCAATGGTTACATTCACCTGGTTATAATACTCTAAAACAGGTCCCCGCCATAACCCTGGTTGATTTCCCCCTGGTCACACTCCCCTTCCCATAACAATAAATGGCAATACATCTTTAACTATGATTCACCACTGGGTGGCAGAGGCCAGGCTTCTGCTGCTGCAGGGAAAGTGGACTCTGCTTTCTTGGTAACTTGGCAAAAAAAAAAGTCTTCAATCAGCCAATGCAGGTAATAGGTGTCTTTTCTCTAGTTTCCTTCTGAAAAATACACTTCCTGCAAATACTAGGGGTTAAGTGTCCTCTCACACACCAGTGCAGATTAAGGGATTCTCAAAGCCTGCTCCCTCTCTCCACTGTCTCTCTCCCACGCAAACAGGGGATTCCTTCTGCAGGCCTCTGTCACTGTGCAAGCCTTTCCAGCACAAACAGAGTACTTCCCTATGCAGGTCCCTGACCAGCCAGCTTCTCCTAGCTCTCAGTTAGCTTACCAACCCCTCCCCACTCTTCCCCTGGGTACCTGTGTCCCTGATTGCACAGCTCCAACCCTGGGGGAGAATCTGCTTCTCCTGAGATGACTCAGGCTCTCCTCTGTCCTAAAGTCTGCTCCCCAGCAAGCCTCAGGTCTGTTCCCTCTGCCTGGGGAGAAAGGGATGAGTCTCTACTGCTCTCTCCAGGCCTATGTAGCTCTCCTGCAGCTTCTCTCTCTAGCTGCTTTTCCAAGCCTCAGCTTTTATGGCTTCATAGCGGTCAATCAAAGGCCAGGGTTTACAATGGGGGCTCTGGCTACAGTTCAAATCCTCCAGTAAAAAGCTTGCATTGTGCACAGCATACCTTCCATTTGGAAAAGCTATTGCACCCTCACTCTTGCACCATCTGCAAACTTTTTGCCGCCTTTTTTTGCAAAGTTCTTAGGCACAGTTCACCCACTCAGCTTGCATCCGAGCAAGTCTTTGCAGCTGTTACAGATGTGACCTTCCAGGAATCACCAAACAAAACAGACCAAAAAAGTTAGTAATTAGTAAGTTAACTAAAGGGACAGCACACAACACTGTTACATTAGTGTAATCAGCTTGCATACCAGTTAAAATGGGGGGTAAACCCAGAATACAGTGCCCTACACTGAGGATGACCAACCCCTCTTTGATCAAGTTACTGCTGACTGGATGTCCCGGTGGACCTGGGCAAACACTTGACCTTAACCTGTTAAATAAGGTAGAGCATTGTTTAGGAACTCTTCATGGAGAACAGTCATGCTTCCCTTTCTGATGGTAAAATTGACTCCTGGCTTGCTGCTCTTCCCTTGCACAAAACATTATTTTATGTAATCTAAGGCACAAATGGCAGGTGCAAGTGGCTACCAGAAAATTGCCTGACACATGGCACGAGCACTTAACCCTCCTAACCCCTGTCAGACACTGGCAATGCTATCTGGCCTCTGGAGACTGACCTGTTTCCCTCAGTTTCAAGGCACTACATTCAGCCTTAATGTGGTGTTACTATCAGCCTTAATGCGGTATTACCATCTAGACAGTGGCAAAGTGAAGCCACCCAGTAACAAGGCAGAAATCCTTGCTGAGGTGCAGACAGATGAGGGCATATAAAGTATATAAAGTAGCATACCTGGAATGGGGCGGGCAGGATACCAGTCTTTGGTGGCATCTTTGAGGGGGCACCATAAACCCCCTGCCCATTCCCAGAAACCTTGCCACAGTAGGAAAAGCCCTGCACTGCCCAACCATAGGAGTTGGATGGGTACAGCTCCATACACAGTCATGTAGGGGAAGGGGGCAAAGAGATTGACTTCCCCACAGGGAGTCTTTGGCAGGGCTTTCAAAGCCCTGAACTGAATGTCATATCTACTGTGGGAGGGAAAGCGAGAAGCAGTACACACCACAGGGCTGCTACTGCATCATCCACAAAACTAGCAGTGACGCTTAAATTCAGAAAGCAAGCAGATGCAAGACCGTCCCCCTCCTCCCTCCTCTCTTATAGTCTGCATAATTCTTCCCACTCTGCCCCTCAACAACCCCATGTATTGAAGGAACTTTCCATGCCTCTGGGTATATGTCACACAGCAACTATACCATATCCATAGAAGACTCCTGATGTTCAAGGTCGTGACTTGATGCCAAAGACAGGAAACACACTTGATCACGTGTTCTTTCATCATGAAAACACTCGGAAGAAGACCAGATATAATGCTGTGCGCACATGTATGATAATGGGCAACTCACAATGACACAGCAGGATTCAAACCACATAACATGTAGAATTTGCTCTCAAGAAAAATCTGCCGTGTCTAAGGTAGCATTTAGCTTAAGGACTACTGAATAGGTATAAGAAAGACATATATATGAGACAGTGCTAGGTATGTTTTTGACAGTATAGCACAAAAGTGACCTAGATGTGTCTTCACATCAGCTTTACACAGGCAGTTCAGCTGGTCATGAAACTGTTCTGAGACAAGAACTAGACCTTAACATTTAGCTCTAGATCCTCAGCAAAGAAGTATGACTCTACTGAGCTGGAGGAAACCTGACTGATTCACTGACTGATTGATTGATTGATTGATTGATGCTGTGGGATGCCTGACTTTGTGACTTTAGTGGAGCTGACTCCATTTTCAACCATGAGATAGCAGTATAAACTAGACACGCACCCTAACACGCACACAGACACACACACACACACATGCACACACACATCTCAGTAGTCTAGGTCACTTTTGTGCTAACTATGCTGTCAAAAACATATGTGGCACTGCCCAAGGCAGACAAAATAACAGGAAGTTCACTAGGCAAGGCTGGGTACCTGGTGGCAGTGAGCCAGTTTCCACAGAGCAGCAAGGATCTCCTTATTTCTCATGGTGTAGATGATGGGATTCATCATGAGAGGCACTACTGAATATTTGACAACCACTATGAGATCCAGCCCCAATGAGTTGCAGGAGGTTGGTCTCAAGTATGTAAATGTGCCAGGAACGACAAGCAAGGAGACCACAATGAGGTGAGGGATTCATGTGGAAAAGGCTTTATGCCGGCCCTGCTCTGAGGGGATTCTCAGCACTGCACTGAAGATCTGAATGTAGGACGCAACAATGAGAATAAAACAGCATAAAATTAAGCAGAAACTGAAAAGCATTATGTAGAGTTCCCTGAGATATGTACCCAAGCAAAAGATCTTGAGGAGCTGGGGGACTTCACAGAAAAACAAGTCTACCACATTGCCTCCACAGAAGGTGAATGCAAATAAGTTCCAAGTGTGCATGATAGAGCTGAGTATCCCTGCTACGCAGGCACTGGATGCCATTTGCACACATGCTCTTCTGTTCATGGCAATCTCATAGTGCAAGGGCTTGCAGATGGCAACATAGCGGTTGTATGCCATGACAGTGAGAAGGAAAAGATCTGCTCCCACAAAGAAATCAAAGAAAAACACTTGGGTGGCACACCCAGCATAGGAGCTAGTTCTGAGGTTCAGCAGCAAGTTAGTCAAGGCTTTGGGAATGATTACAGAATTGGTTCCAATGTCCAGGATGGACAGGTTCATCAGGAAGAAGTGCATGGGATTGTGGAGATGGTGGCCAAGGATTATAGCCACAATAATGAGAAGGTTCCCCATCAGGGCTGTGAGGTAAATCAATAGTAGCATAACAAAATACAATATCTTCAACCCCCGAGAATCAGAGAATCTCAGGAGGATGCACTCGGATACAAAACTTTGGTTGGACATTTTCTTCCTTACAGCATTGTAAGCTGCCTGCAGAAGGAATAACTGATACAGAAGACCAGGGTTAGATTCATCATATAATTGTCCACCTGAAAAAAACCTACTGAATCTCCTGGAGATGAAACCTTCCCTGATGTTACTCAGATGGCTGAATGAAGCGCCTGCTGATTTCCATCCGAAGGATTTGCAGTGCAATTACCCCACCAAGTTCTTCTCAGGAGAAACCGCAGGACTTAAGGAAAGGATTAAATATCCACATTTTTTTCAGTGAGCAGTCTTCCAATTAAAACAGTGCCCGGGGAAGATCATTTAGGACCAAGAACACAAGAGTATTTACACACAAGAGTCACAGAAAATAATATGACTACCAATTGTATCGGTCCTCCCTATTAGCCCAAAACCTTAGTCAGCTTAATTTTTACACCATGTGCTCAAGGAGCAAGACACTGTGGCATTTAGTTTTCACCACGCAGAGAGGATTTCATTTTGTGTCTGCCATTTTGCAGCTAAGTGTTCTAAAACACGTGCAATATAGGCGCTACCCCTGTCTTTAAAAGCAAAATAAGGTTGATCCTGTACCTGTACATATGGGTTGATGTAGAATAATTGAATAGCATTTAACAGTTCTCTTGCCCATGATCCCTTTATGCTGAATGCATTCCTTTGAGGGCTCCCATGCAGGGTAGACCAGAGTTAGCGAATAAGTAGAGACACACAGACAAATTCAAGTTGCAGCTTAGGTTAGATATTAGGGAAAGCTTTTTCACTGGGAAGGGGGTAGTAAAGCACTGGAAGAGGCTACCTGGAGAGTCTGTCCAATATCCATTCTTGTAGTTTGTTTTTTTTTGCCTGGGTAGACAAAGCCTTAGTTGGATGATATAGTAGAGGGCTTTCTTGCTTTGAAAGGAGTTGGACTAGACGACAGATACATACTATTAGCAATTTTCTCCCAAATACCTCTGCTCCCTTTCTCCCTCTACCTGTTTCTCATCTACCCTATTTTGCATGGTTTCAGTTATTCCTGCTGCCCTTCTCCCTCATTGGCAAACAGAACTGGACTTTAAACACTTCCACATACTCTTTAAGCCAAAGTACCAGCACTAAGAAATGGTGTACCAACTCTCCTGCAGACTTCTTAGTCCATTACAGACACCTATGAATCATCTTTGTTATTGCCCTGTCTTTCCACCAGACAGAACTGGGAGACAAACGTTTCACTTTCTATTTCTAAAAGTAACCACAGCTTCAAGACATCTCACAGGTTCTCCACACAGAGCCCCCCCAGAGCAACAGATTTCTTATCTAGAAAAGTGGTGAAATACAAGAGAATTACCGCAGTTACTTTGGAGACAAGTTGGAACCTCTGTAGGTGGAACTGAAGTAGACTTACTTTTCTGGTTTAATACACTTTAGGCAGGAGGCAAGCCAAATTGAAATTGTCCACATAAGGGATTAATGAAGTTTAAACAACCTGAAAACTTAAATTTAACTTAGAACCTACCAAAGGATCATAAGCCTACAATTTTCACTACTGAAATTTCAGCTGACAACAAAAATCTGGAAAGAATACATACTGGCTTTCAATGGTTGCTCCTGATATCAGCCTTGGGATCAGATAGTCATAAGAAAGAAAGTAGGACTGTAAGGAATCTAGTGAGCTCATTGGTCAAGCCCACTCCTCAAATTAGGATAACCTGACTAACTCATCGAAGCCAGAAGGGATTGCATCCCTTCTGTAATCCCATAGTAGCTCTAATAGCAGCAGAAAATGTACTGTGTTTCTCTGTGTGTGTCCTCCCTATTGCGATCCCTTTCCTCTTCCAAAGGCATAGTGCATTGGATCTATCTATCTGTCCTGCTATGCTATGTGTGTTTATGTCTCCTCTCTTTCTTTTTCTCTTCCTATGTGCATGGTGATTTACCTTCAATGGACATTTTTAAGTCCATCTGCTGCAGATAGTCTGAAACTGCTTGCTGCCTGCGTATGATTTGTGCAGGTAACCTCTGTGCTGTGGAAGAGTATTTACTAGTGTCTAGTCCAACGAGTGTCCAGGCAGGAAGTCCCAAGAGCCCTGAACAATGCCCAAACAAAAGCACCAGATGAAGTGGAGAAGTATATCGGGCACTTGTCTAGGAGCCAGGAGTAGAGTTGGATGGGAAATATTCTTAAGAGATACCATTCTGCCCCCAAAACTTGGTTGGCTATTTCTCATGTATGTGTTTGAAATTTTGGGGGTCCAAGGCACTCTTCCTATATCCCCAGCATGATTTCTACACTCCTCTAGGCCTCCATGCTCTGAAACAGACAAGCCAAAGCCACTACCCTGGACACAAGAGTTTCCAGCCCTTTGGCCACACAGAAGTAGACTCCTTGAGAGCAGGGGATGTGGTTTTGAAGCCAAGCCAGAACTTCTGTAGTTGGAACTGAAGTAGAGTGCATGTATGTATTCTGCATACAGGGACACTCAGTCCTATCTCCCTACCAAGTTACTACTCTCAGTCAGATGCTAGATGGCTGAACTGGTCATGGAAGAGGCCAGCAATTTTTGCAACTGGTGGTGGTAGTCAGAACCTGGGCCCACTGACTAAGTTTCTGTACCTGGAAGCATAACACAATGGAAATAGGGAGCCACTGGAGCATCATGGGGATCAATGGGGGGTGGGTATTCCCTTTGGACACACAATCTTCAGACCCTAAACCATAACATACTGGGAGGGCCTAGGAATTAGAGAAGCAAGCCTGGAGGCAGGAAACCAAACAAGTAAAAGGCAAAAGAAAAGGTGCTGGGATTCAGTGTGAGCTGGGTGGACCCACAAAACTCTCACTAGGACCAGGTTGTGTGGGCAGTCCACCTGTGGGCAAAGTGGGATGCCAGGAAACAAGACCCAACTTCATACACGTCAAAAGGAAGATTTAGACTTTGCACCACCCCATGGCTGCTTGCCCTGTGTAAATGACATAACAAGAAACTCTCACCAACCACCCAGGATCCCCATCTCCAGTTGCAAAGGGATGTATTGATGTGTGTCTGATGGGTCTGAATCAGTGGGACTGGGGAAACCAAAAACTGCTGTGAAAGAAGCATCAGGAAAAGGTACTCGCCAGTTCTTCTTGCTCAGAATTTACCAGACCATTACAGATGACTGTGTCTTGTGCCCTGAGTGCTTGCTGGTGGCCCCACACACCTGGCATTGGGCCTATTGGTTCCATTGTCCTTGGTGGGCACCCTTTTTAAAAATTTGGGATAAATAGTTTTGGGACCTTGGAGCCCAGGAGTTGTCCCTCTATCCAAGTACTTGTGGATTATGCTAACCCATGCCAGGAGACAGTAGTAACCCAGAATACACAAACATTGCCCCTGGAACTGTCAAATATCTATCTGAGGAGGGGTTGCCCACATGAATGTTTAACTGAACAAGTTACCATCTTTATGTCGTAGCTCCTGCAACAGGAGTGAGCACTTCTGAAAGTCCAGCCTGTCATAATGTCCAGATGATGGATATGATGGGAAGGTCACACAGACTGAAAGGGATGTTATGCAAATTTGTTACACAGAAGACCTGAAAGTTGGATGTACCTTATTTGCAATTAGCAATGCAGAGGTTTCACCATTTATCTAAAGGTTCTCTCTTTTTAAACTTCTATGTGCACCAGGAGCCTGGAAGTGTGCTAGACTTATAGCACAAAGCCTGCTAAATAGAACTGCATGATCCCCGCTGCCCCCTGTTGCCCTGCATTGCATGGAGGGCTCTGCCATGAGCACCCCTCCCTTTTCCCCCAGCCCCCACTATGGCTGTCCTGCCTGGCCCCACTCTGGCCCTTAAAGAAGAAAAAAAATGAGAAAACTCCAGGCCTCGCCACTAGTGCAGTGGACTCAGAGTTTCAGGGAGTTCATGGAAGAGCTCCCCCTTGTGGTAGGAGGCAGCAGGGATTTGGGGGTTTTTCTCTCTTTTTTTTTTTTTTTTTAAAGAGCAAGAACTACGGCGGGTGTGGCAGCCTTGGTGGGACTGGGACAGCATGTGGGGAGCTTGTGCAGAACCCCCCACGTAGTGTGGGGCAGTGGGGGGAAACATGGATCGCCCTCTGCCCAGCAGAGTCAGGGCTTTTTTGTTTCCCAGTGGCCAGAGCTGGGGCAGGTGGGGCAGCCATTGCCAGGGTGGGAGAGCGGGTCAGGGTTGGGCCTGGGTGATTCGGAGATTCAGGGATTTGGCAGCAGCCACATCTCCGAATCAGATTTGGCCAAATCGATTCGGGACAGTGATTAAATCATCAAATCGAATCACTGTCCCCCAAATTAGTCGAATCTGAAGCGAATATTAGTCACTTTGCACAGGCCTACTGACAAACACAGGCCACTATGACCCAGAATACTGTCTGATAAATTCTTAGGTTGTGAGAGTAACTGGACCTGGTCAGGGCTGTTGCCAATAAAAACCTCACTTCATCAAGAATTCCCAGCTCAGCATCCTGCTGTTACTCCCTGATCAAAGATCAGATTATTCATCAAACAGCAGAATATATATGAGGTCATAAAATAAACTGGGGTTGTGAACTGTGAAGTGCAGCTAGTATGGAGGCAGCACGGGTGATCAAATATTCCATACTAACTTCCTAAAAACCTGGTGGACCCTGGAAGAACTGAGCACGGAAAAGTTACAGAATAGGGAGGATATTTCATTCAGCACCCATCTCTTGAGGTTACTTTAAGGGAGAAGTTAACCATATCCCAATATAAGAAGGCTTGATGCCTACTGAGAAAAGTTTTTGGATGTGTTTATGACCAAGTCAGGGAGAACAATAATGAATTACTGGATCATCCTAAAACTTGGCTGTTCCATCCAAAAGGGGGTCTACCTTATATCCAAATGACTAAGAGGCACAGTAAAGAGGGGAGCTGCAAAATATGTTGCATATGGAGTAATAGAATCATTGGTGAGTGAATGATTTGTGAATGATGGTGAGTGAAATCATCTTATTTCCCAGGCCAGACAAAAAAAATCTGGTTCTTCTTTAATATTAGCAAATGGAAGTTGGTATCTAAGTCTGATGCCTACCTAATGCCTTGATTTTAAAAATGTATACAACAACTGGGAAAGGCCAAGTACCTATTCACATTAGTATGCTCATGCATACTAATGTGACATTATGGTGTTCACCAAAAGTTGAGAGAAATTTCTATACTGGGTCAGGCTCACACTGCAGTCAGTCCAGGCAGCATCCCTGAGGGCAGATACATCTCAGTGCTGTCCAGGTAGTCAAGATATTAACAGTGAGATTACATGATTACAGACATATCTGCCAAATCAAAAGTAGGCTTTGGCTTGCACAAAACTGGACAAATATAGGAGAGACAATATAAACCGGACATAAATTTAACATGGGTATCTCACAGCTGAAAATGGTAGATCTGAAATCATTAAGTTAGGTCCTTCATCAGCATCAGTCCATCAGGTTTCATGCAGTTCAATGGATCATACTATTTTGCCAGCGATCTAGCCCTAGATATTGAGGTCTAGTCCTCTCTCGTGCATGTCAGTCTTACACAGTGGCTCACACTGTTTGCTGCAGAAGAACTCTAAATGTCAAGGTCTAGTTCTTCTCTCAAACACATCAGTTTTACACAGGCAGTTCACACTGTTAGCTGCCATGACACCACTCTGGCTTTACAAGCTTGAAGCAAAGACTTGGCCTTGGTCTTTCAGTAGTCATGAAAATGTTCTAACAAGAATCTAGCTCACATTTGTAGACACTATGCTGTCAAATACATACCTGGCAATGTCCAAGAACCACAGAACGACACCAAGTTCACTGCAGAAGGATGAACATCTCGTGGTCAAGGAAGACTAAACTGTGATCCAGTTTCCTCAGAGCACCAGGGACCTTCTCCTTCCACATGCTGTAGATGATGGGATTCATCATGGTGCACAGGACTGAATACCCACTGTGAGATCCAGCCCTGATGGGTTATGGGAGGCAGGTCAGACATGCTGGGAAACACAAGGAAGGAGATCACAATGAGGCAAGGGAGGCAGGGGTGAGAACTGAGAAGGCTTTATTTCAGCTAGGCTCTGAGGTGATTCTCAGCACTGTGCTGAAGATCTAAATGTAGGATGCAACAATGAAAACAAAACAGCACAACATTAAGCAGAAGCTGAAAAACATCAAAAAAAGAGTTCCCTGGTATATGTGCCTGAGCAGGAGAGCATGAGGGCCTGGGGGATTTTACAGAAGAACACGTCCAGCACACTGCCTCCACAGAAGGTGGATGAAAACATGTTCCAAATGTGCATGTTAGAGTTGAGCATCCCTGCTGTACACACACTGGATGCCATCTGGACACATGTTGTTCTGTTCATGACCATCACATAGTGCAAGGGCTTGCAGATGGCAACATAGAGGCCATATACCATAACACTGAGAAGGGTGAAATCAACTCCTACCAAGAATAGAAAGAAAAAAACTTGGGTGACATACCCAATGTAGGATATGGTGCTAATGTGCAGCATGGTATTAAATAGGCCATAGCTTTGGGGATGGTTGTGGAAATGGTTCCAACATCCAGAATGGACAGTTTGAAGAGGTACATAGGGTTATGGAGATTGGAGTCAAGGACTACAGACACAATGATGAGAATGTTCCTTTCATCACCCAACTTCTTCTAGCAGTAACTTTGCTAAATTCCCAACCAGCTGAACAAGTGTGAGCTTTACTCAATGCTGCAGAAATTTGAGGAACCAACAGTTGCCTGACCATCACTGAGATAAGTGATCTCACTGACCACCTGCTGGCAAAGAAATAGCAATACATGAAGCTGCTCAACAAGCATCAAAAGAATAAGGAGGACCCACACTTTGAATCGTTCACTTCACAATCTGTGCCCCCTGGTCTACAGAAATCCACTGCATCCCAATGGAGGAGTCATGCCACAAAAGCCACTGAAGTCTTTATCCTTGTTCTGCTAATGGCATCAGGACCCTGATGCTGCCACTCATGTGGAGCAGCATCTTAGCTTATGATGGGTCCTGTGGACATCAGTGGGGCTGGTACCAGAGAAAGGGACAGCTCCATGTGAGAACAAAAGCCAGAGCTAGGCCTTTGAATTGCTTTTGGGGGCAGGAATCATTAAAGGCCAAACAGTGCATCCTCCACTAAAATTGATAAACTGCTGATCTCTTGTTTAGCAACACTGTCTTCAGTGGATGACTTGCCTGAGGCACTATTCACTGCTGTGAGTAAGGGGTGGGCAGTTGAGATGGCAAAGGTGTTGACATAAAGGGAATCATGTTCCAGATGTTATTGGTTAGGGTGCCTACATAAGGGATGAACATTTGGGCAGGGAGCAGTCAAGTCTAGTTACTCATAGCCTTTTGCCTCAACATACGTACAAGATGGCTAGTCAGCCTTAACCAGTGATTTGTCAAATTTGATTTTTCAACTTGCCTCTGGGATCAAGTTAGAGCTAGCCAGAAGGTCTGCAGAGTTTGGGAAGACATTTGACCTTGACTGATCAAGCAGGGTAGAGGCACATTTAGGAAGGCTGCACTGAGGAAAGCCATGATGCCATCTCTGATGAAAAAGAACAAGACTTCTGGCCTGCTGCTTTTCACTTGCACAAAAGTAACTTGCCTGTCCTCTAGGCACTCATGTTGAGCTCAGTGGGTGATCAGAAAGCTGCCTGACCCATTGTGTGGAAGCTCCATACTTCTAGCCCATGTTTGTCTCTTTCAATGCTATGCTATTTGGTCAGCCGTAGGTACCTAGTTCACCTCACTTGCAAGGCACTGCAACCAGCTGTAAGAAGGCGCTAACATCTGGCTAAGTGCAGGCTCTTGGTTACAAGGCAGGGGACCCTGCAGATGTGCAGACAGATGAGGGTAGATGAGGGTAGTCTGTTCTCCCTTAAATCAACTGAAGGTGTACCTCAGAGTTCAGATACTACAGGCTTTGGCAAATAGCAAATGCTATTTCTATGATAAAAAAAGATGTTAACCTTACCTATGGGTGTCTTAAACATCTTATGTACCAGCCATTTTAGTAAGTATGCCTATCATGTGTTGTAGAGGCCTAAAACCCTCTTTTTAAAAAGGGAGCTAGGTGCTGAGGCATTACTGGAACTGTCCCTAAGCCTCCTTTTGAACTCTATGGACCAGTAAAAACTCATCTTTATACATCTAAGGAAAAGAGGGGCTCTTCCCTGGTTTCCTGGGGGTCATGAACCAGTTGTAAGAAGAATGGAGCCTGCCTTTCAGATGCTGTTCCCTTAAAGAAATACCAGGCACTGGCCAAAAAGCAGAGGGTGACAGCAAGTTCACTGGCAAAGGAAGGGCACCTGGAGTGCACTGAAGAACTGACCATGAGCCAGTTTCTTCATAGCAGCAATAATCTCCTTGTTCCTCATGCTGTAGATAATGGGATTCATCATGGGGGGTACTACTGAATATATGGCAGCTGCTATGAGATCCAGTCCCAGTGGGGACTGGGAGGTAGGTTTGAAGTATGCAAACGTACTGGAAAAGACAAACAAAGAAACCACAATGAGGTGAGGAAGGCAGGTGGAGAAGGCTTTGTGCCGGCCCTGCTCTGAGGGGATTCTCAGGACTGTGCTGAAGATCTGAATGTAGGATGCAACAATGAGAATAAAACAGAAAAAAATTAAGGAGAAACTGAAAAACAATAGAAAGAGTTCCCTGAAATATGTGTCTGAGCAAGAAAGCTTGAGGAGTTGGGGGATTTCACAGAAGAACAAGTCCACCACATTGCCTCCACAGAAGGTGAATGCAAACATGTTCCAAGTGTGCATGGTAGAGTTGAGTATCCCTACTACCCAGGCACTGAGTGCCATCTGGACACATGCTCTTCTGTTCATGACCATCTCATAATGCAAGGGCTTGCAGATGGCAATGTAGCGGTCATACGCCATTATGGTAAGAACAGAAAAATCTGCTCCCACGAAGAAAATAAAGAAAAACACTTGGGTGGCACACCCAGCATAGGAGATTGTCCTGGTGTTCATCAGTGAGTTGGCCATGGCTTTGGGGACCATTATAGAAATAGTTCCAACATCCAGGCTGGACAGGTTCATCAGGAAGAAGTGCATAGGGTTGTGGAGGTTGTGGTCCAAAACTACAGCCATGATGACGAGAAGGTTCCCCATCAGGGCACTGAGGTAAATCACTAGGAACATGACAAAATACAAAATCTGCAACTCCTGAGAATCAGAGAATCTCATGAGGATAAATTCAGACACAGAGCTTTGGTTAGACATTTCTTCCTCGCAATACAGTGAGCTGCCTACAGAGAGAATGACAGATACAAAAGCCCAGCATTTAGATTCATCATATAATTCATTGTCCACATGAAAAAACCTACTGATCTTCTAGAGACAAAACCTTCGCTCATGTTGCTCAGTTGACTGCATTGTACTCCTGCTGATTTCCATCACAAGGACGTGTAGTACAATCACCCCACTACATTACTTTTGCCTAACTGTGGAAGCTATGGAAATGGCAAAATCTCAACATTTTGTTCAGTGAGCACCCTCCCAGTTAAACAGGGCCATAGGAGGATCATTTTAGTCCAATGATGGGAGCCTTTAAATCCAGGGGACATTCGAGGAGCATTGGACCATTCGTTTTGTAGGACAGAGAGATCTGTATCAAAGAAAAGGAATAACACTCTCCACATTTCAAAAAAGGTAAATTGCAGCACCTGGGCCAGACCCTGATTTAGTTTGTTTAATAAGCACTATTTTCTGCCAGCCAACGTCATTCCTATTCTGAGAAAAGAAACAGGTAAACAGACACATATCGATGTTAATACAACATTCTTAAGTGGTCAGAGTTAAACAAGATACAAATTACCCTCCCTCTCTCCTTCCCTTCCTGCCGTCCCCTCTGTCCCCTCCCTCTCCCCCTCCCCTCTGCCCCCACTTGCACTGTTCTAGGTTAGTACCCTCTACTGGGTGTCTGTCACTTTCTGGTTACTTCTCTGTGCCTTTCCTTTTTTGCTCTCTTTTTTAAAATTTATTTCTGATGGTAAACAATACTCTGAACTACCTCAGGATGACCCTGCATGGGGGCCCTCCAAGAAATGCATTCTATATCAAGTTATTTTGTGCAGGGGAATTGAACTTCAAAGTAGCTTTAGCTTGGTTGCATTCTGTCCTCTTTGGCAGGGAAGAAAGCCCAACTGGAGTGCAGTTACTCTGTTTTGAGTAAAAGGGTAAAATCACATAAAACCATTTCTCCAAGTATGTCCCTACTAGGTATGCTCAGCAGGCTGCAGAAACCCCGCCTTCCCCCCCTCCCCAGCTGAACAAGATTACCTTGCATATGCATATTACCAGGCAAGTCATTACAAGTCTGTCACAGAAAATCATTTGAAAAGGAAGTGTTTGACTCTTTGCTTTAGCCCAAGGCCTTAATCACTAGGGTACTTTCACAGAGAGCAGGACAATGTGTAGTGTCCCCACTCAGAGGTGATTTGATAGTGCATCTGCCACTTGGCAGCAAACTGTTCTAACAACCAGGTGATATATGTGGCATCCCAGTTTTTCAAAGTAAAATGAGGTTTTACAAGTGTCTACACACAGGTCTAATGAAGACAGGTTGAACAGCTCTGAACATTAGTGCAGATTAAGTACAGGAATAGCTAAGATCAAGTTGTAGCAAGGAACACTTAGGTTAGATATTAGGGAAAACTTTAGGGTAGTAAAGCACTAGAGGAAATTAATCAAAGAGCTGGCGGAATCTCCCTTCTTAGAAGTTTTGAAGACCAGGGTAGAGAAAGCCTTGGCTTTGATGATAGTTAGGGATGATCCTGCTTTGACCAGGGATCATATTAGATAATATCCTGAGTTCCTTTCCAATCCTCATTTTCAATTATTCATTGATAGACAGAAAGACAGAGACAAACAGATACATAATCTACACTACTAGCAGTTTTCTCCCAGATTCTCCCGGCTCCCTTTCTCCCTCTACCTGTTTTTTATCTTCCCTATTTTGTATGCTTTCACTTAGTCCTCCTGCCCTTCTGTCTTTCACCATCAAATTGACCTGGACATTACAATATCAAACGTCATCTCTAACCCACATTACCAGCACTTAGGAATTGTGTCTCCTTTAAACATCCTAATCCATAGTAGACATCTGTGAATTATCTTTATTATTATGTCTATTGACCAGATGCAACCAGGAGACAAAATGTTCCCCCCCTTTTTTTTTAAATAATACATGCTTTGGGCCACCTCATTGGCACTCTGCACAGAGCTCCACAAAATACCAGATTCCTTATCCAGCGACATGTTGTAGTGCCAGATGATTAGCATAGCTGTTTAATGCCAACTCAGAACTCCTGTAGTGAGATCTGAAGTAACTTTTGTCTATTTTGGCTCAATCCACTTTAGACCGGAGAAAAGCCAGGGTGAAAGTCTCCACATAAGGGATTAATAAAGTTCAACTTTTGGAACTTACCACAGTGTCACGAGTAGACAAGCTCTCAATTTTCACTGCGGAAAATTCAAAGGACAACAAAAACCTGGAAAAAATAAATATTGTCTCTGAATGGTTGTTCTTTAAATCAGCCTTACAATGAGACTGTCATAAGAAGTAAACGGTGGAAGGAACCTTGTGAGGCCATCTGTCCATCACACTCTTCAAGGGAGGATATCCTGACTAAACCATCCCAGTAAGAAGGGATTACATCTCTTCTGTAACCCCATAGTAGCTATAATATCAGCAGCAAACTTACTGTTTTTCTCTCTGTGGATTCCTCACTGTTCAGATGTATTTCCTTTTCAAACCACAGACTGCTTGGAATTTATGCATTTATGCTGCTATGTATGCCTCTCTCTGTCTCTATTTTTCAATCTATGTATGCAGTGATCTGCCTTCAGAGGACATTTTCAAATCCATCTGCTGGATACATTATGAGATTGCTTGCTGCCTGCTAATGATTTGTGTAGGTAACCTCTGTGCTGTGGAAGAGTATTTATTGATGTCTAGTCAAATGCATTTCCAGGAAAGCATTCCCAAGAGCCCTGAACATTGCCCAAACACAACCAGATGAAATGCATAACTATATCAGGCACTTGGCTAGGATCCAGGAGTTCATAGAGGTGGTTGGGAAAAGTTCTGATGAGATAGCATTCTGGGAACTTTTCATATGTCCAAGATGTGGTTCCAAGATGTACTGAGATGTATTGATGTGGGCCTTGTGACCCCGAAGTATACGGGCCTGGAGAAACCAGACACAGGTGTCCAAGTAGGATCAAAACCACATTTTTAGGTTAGCATACAACATCCTGTGAGTGTAGATCCAGGAAAGGATACTCACCAGGTTCTTCTGGCTCAGAATTTACTAGAACATTAAAGATGACTGTGCTTTGTGCCAGGAGTGCCTGCTGGTGACCCCACAAACATGGCATTGGCCCTGTGTTTCCATTGCCCATTGAGGGACCCCTGTTTTGAAAAGGCTGGGATAGATATCATTGTGATCTTAGAGCTTGCTACCAGCACTCGTTACTTTATCCCAGTGCTTTTGGATTATGCTACCTGGTGCCCAGAGGCGGTAGCGCCACATAGTACCTTGGCTGACACATTGGCCATGAAACTATCAAACAACCTCTTGAGGAGTGGCTGCCCAGAAGAATTTTTAATTGTTCAAGGCAAACCTTTCATCTGCTGCCTCCTAAAACAGGTGCAGACCCTTCAAAAAGTCCACTCTGCAAGAACCTACAAACAACTGATCTAGTGGAATGGCTGAAACAGGCAGCAAGGGATGTTAAGTAAATATGCAACAGGGGAGGCACAGGAGTGGGACATATGCTGCCCTATTTTCTATTTTCAATCCAGGAGATTCCACAGTTTTCTACAGGGTTTTATCCTTCTCAACCTCTATATGAAGTTGCCTAAATGTGTGTTAGACTTACAGCACAAGACCTGACAAACGTAAGACAAAAAACCCATATACTATTGTCCAATACATTCTTAGGCTGTGGGAGTTAACTGAACCTGGACAGGGCCTTTGCAAAAGAAAAACCTTAGTGCTGCACAGCAAGTGCAGGAGCAATGCAACCACAAGACTTTCAGGCTCTTTGTCCTTCTGTTCCTCCTTTATTAACAGCAAATTGCTCTTGCTAAGTGGGAGGTCCATATGAGGTAGTAGGGTGAGTTAGGGATGTGAGCTATGAAAAACAGCATGGGAGACAGTAGGGAGACAGCATGTGTCACAAATATACTGCATGAACTTCCTGAAACCCAGGTGGACCCTGGAAGCACTGAGTACTGGGATTTACAGGACGGGCAGGAGATTTTGTTCAGATACCATCTATTAACATTTCTTTGGGAGAGAATTTATTCATACTCCAACAGGAGGAGGCTAGAAGCCTACTGAAAAAAGGTTTTGGATGCTTTTATGACCAAACCCAGGAGAACCACCTTAATTAATCTTTAGATCATCCTAAAACCTGGTAGTCCTATCCAAAAGGGGTTCTCCTTTATATCTGAGTGACTATGGGATACATTCAGGATGGAAGTGCAAAATATGTTGCTTATGGGAGTAAAAGAATAATTGGTGAGCAAGTTGTGCAGCCCAGTTCTCTTATTTCCCAGGCCAGACAAAGCAATCTGGTTCTGTCTGCTTTGACTTTGGCAAATGGAATGCATTCAGTCTAATGCCTACCCAATGCCTTCAGTTGAAAAACTCATATTCAGTGGGAAATGCCAGGTACATATCCACACTGCCATGCTGATCCACACCCCAGTGACATTGTGGTGCTCACCAGCAACTAGGTGAAATATCTATACTGAGTCAGGCTGGCAATGCAGTCATTTCAGACAGTAGCCCTGAAGGCAAATTCAGCTCATTGCTGATTTGATTGTCATGAGAGTAAGATTGAGATTACCTTATCTCAAAGAATTCTTGCTAAGAGTGCTTAAAACTTGAAGGATTGCACACAGAGGCTCATTAACTAGTGCTAAGTGCCCTTTAGATATCTTGAAACCATGCCACTTCAGGGGAGGATTATCCTGAATTCAAGTTATCTAACCAGTTTTAAGTGGAAATATGATGATTTCACTGACATAAAAGGATCAGTGTGGAGTTTTCCATCATCCCAAGATATAGTATTTTCAGCCTTTCCCACTCTATTACTCCTCCTGAACTCTTCAGTAGAAAGCAAGCCTCAAGTGCATACCAAATTGTGTGGGCTGCTAAGGTTGGAGGGGATTCCTCAGTTATGCACCCACTCTTGGCATCCTGTCTTTTATGCCCTTGCCCCTGTCCCCTGAAAAACTACAACTGCTCAGCTGTTAAGAGGAAACACACTGCCCAAGGGTATTGCTAGTCTGCTGCATGGATTTAAAACCAGCAATTTGCAATCATTCAGCATCACAGAATGTACATCTCCCAGCCCTTCCACCTCTGAACTGTTATCCACCATCCTAAGGTCTACTACCCAAGGGGGTGGTACCAGGCCAAAGACAACACTCCCACCAATCCACAATGGGAATCACCATAGCTCCCACTGTATCATGGTGCTGGCTCCCAAGATCCCAGGAGATCTGATCTAGAGTGCTAGCCTGGGAGCCAGGCACACAGACTCCCTCCCCTCCCTCCCCCCCCATCCCAAGGGGGCTGTGCCTTTGATCCACATCCACATGGCTCAGCCTTAGCCAGAAGAATCTCAGGGGTGTTGAGGGCATGGGTTTCCTCCCCAGCCTCTCACACTCATATAAACAAGATAGCATAGAGCATAGTGAAAACATGGAGCCCAAGGAAACATGCTTCCTCAGGCTGCATGCTCTGATCCCAGTTCACCCATAGCCACTCCACTCCCAAAGGAGGGATTGAGTCCTGTTTCCTGGCCACACCTCTGCTCACCAAACCCTCTAGTAGCAAGTCACACTTGCGCAGGTCAGAGACAAGATTAAGCCTTAATACATGAATGCCCCAGAACTGTCTAATGAACACTGCCTAACATGCCACCAATTTTATATAGTGTAAAAGTAACCAGTAACACTACCCTAACTGACTGCTCTATGTGAGTTATCATAGTACCCCTTAGAAGAGAGGACTGAGATATTTGAAAGTACCTGTGGAGTTCTAGAAACCTTTGTAAATGTTATGATTTGTAAGTGTTTGGTATGATTTGTAACATTTTGCAATTGCTACATAAAGGATGAGAAGTCCTAAGAGCACAGCTAGGTATAAACAAGGGCCTGTGACTTCTGGTATACAGAGAGAAGCATTGCATTGATTTAGCCCTTCAAAATTATGTTCAGTTGATCAACTAACTGGGAACAGGTTTCCATTTTAATTCATCCCACTGGGACTTATTAAAAAATATTTGGAAAAACATGAAATGAAGTTCACTTGTAAACATCTTGAAGAAGGGATGAAAAAAATTACTGGACTCAACTTGTCTCGTAGCCTGATATCAACTAAGTCAGGGCAGTCCAACTTTTCTTTGTTATGAGGGGCCAAATGCCCTGAAGATTGCAGAAGGGGGGCTGCATGAGGGGGAGTCATGAACTTACCAGGCACAGCAGAGGCCCATCACTGAAGTTTGCACTCATGTCCCATCACCACAGGTGCACTATGAACCCATCTCCACCCCCAATCATTAAACTGCGGAATCACCCTCTCCTGCCTGCCCAAATCCAAGGAGTTGGGAGCAAGCAGAAAAAGCCTGAGAAGGAAGGGGATCCCAGAGATGATGACTACTGATTGCAGCTGGAGTGATGGGGAGAGAGGTGACTGGACAGTAGTCCAGGGCACCAGTTTAAAAGTCCTAGACTAAGTAATGTTTTGGGTAATTTGGGCCAATCACATTAAATGTCTGGAGACAGAAAGTACTTACAGACTTCTCAGTCATGGTGAAAACACGACTAAAGTTCATGTTATGTTAGACCAACTACATGTGAGCTTCCAGGAATCACTAAAAAATAGAGACCAAACCCACTTTAGTAATTAGTACAACAGTAACTCAAAGGACAGGCACACAGCACACATAAACTAGTGTAATCTGCTGTTCCACCTGTGAAAATGAGAAAAAATGCAGAATGCATTATACTACACTAAGCATAGGCAAATGGTAGGGGAGGCACGGGGGGCCATATGCCCCGCCCCGACAGGGCCGTCCCTGTCGCCAACACTGCTGGCAGCTTGTGTAGGTACTCACCAGCTCCGTCCCCACTGCTGATGTTAACACTGGCTTCTGCAAGTGCTTCCCTGCCCCATCCCTGCTGCCAACACTGACACTGGCATTTGTGGGTGCCCCCCCCAGACTCAGGAGGCACGAGTTACCCATGCCATTGAGGGAGGTCAAGCCCCTCTGGGGTCAAGTTGCTGTTAGGTGGATGGTCTGCTGAGCTGGCAGACATTTGACCTTGACTTATAAAAAAATGTAGAGGTATACTTAGAAAGCCTGCATGGAGGGCAGTCATGCTGCCCGTTTTGATGATAAAATGCATGACTTCTGCTCTGCAGCTTTTCCTTTGCATAACATTTTCTTCTGTGTGTTCTAAGGCTCTCATGGCAGCTTTAAGGGACTATCAGAAAACTGCTGGACACATGGTGTGGGCAGTTAATCCTTTTAACCCCCTCCCAGCCACTGGCAATGCTATGCAATTTGGCCCCTGGGAAACTTATTACATCCCCTCAGTTTCAAGGCACTGCAATAACCCTTCATGTGGTGCCAGCATCTACAGAGAGGAGAAGTGAATACTCCCAATAACAAGGTGCACCATCCTAGAGGGGCATCAGAATCTCCCTGCCCACTCTCAAAATGTTTTCCAGGACAGAAATAGTCCTACACTGCCCAACCACAGAAGCTGGACAAGCACAGTTTTACACATCATATTGTAGCAGGGGGGGAAGAGGAGAACAAGATTGTGATCCTCCCCCCAGGGTGTCTTTCCTAGAACTTGCAAGTATGATACTTGGTACCATAGCTATTGTGGGAGCGGGAGTGAGAAGCGTTTTACACCACAGGGTTCCTACAGCTTGAATACAGGAAGCAGGTGTGCCAAGACATTGTCCACCTCCTCCCTGTGTCCTCATGGTCTGCATAATTTTTCTCTCCCTGCCCCACAGCAGCCCCATGTGCTGAAGGAACTTTCCATGCTTTAAAAACCTCCATGCACCTTGACTTTAGCAAGGATTTTGATACCATCTCCCATAGCAGTCTTGCAAGAAAGCTGAAGAAGTATGGGTTGGTTGAATGGACTGTAAGGTGGATAGAAAGCTGGCTGGATTGTCAGGCTCAGTTGGTAGTTATCAATGGCTCAATGTCTAGTTTGGAGATGCTGTCAAGTGGAGTGCCCCAGGGGTTGGTCCTGGGGCTGGTTTTGTTCAATGTCTTCATCAACAGCATGGAAGATGGCATAGAGTGCACCCTTGGCAAGTCTGCAGATGAGACAAAGCTGGGGGATGTAGTAGGTATACTGAAGGGTAGAGCTAGGATTCAGTGACCTAGACAAATTGGACGATTGGGCCAAAAGAAATGGCTGGGGCCTGACTGGCTAAGCAGCAGCTCTGCAGCAAAGGACTTGAGGTTTACAGTGGACAATAAGCTGGATACAAGACTGTGTACCCTGTTGCCAAAAAAGCTAACAGCCTACTGGGCTGCATTATTGAGTATTGCCAGCAGTTCAAGGGAAATAATTCTTCTGCTCTATTCTGCAGTGATGAGGCCACATCTGGAGTACTTTGTCCATTTTTGAGCCCCCCACTATAGAAAGGATATACATAAGTTGGAAAGAGTCCAACTACGGGGGATGACCTAATCAGCGACCTAGTGATTGATGGGAAGTTGGGTGACAGCGACCATGAGCTGATCACCTTCACCATCTGCCGTAAAGCTGGCAAGTCAATCAGCAACACAGAAGTCCTTGACTTCAGAAAAGCCGACTTTGACAAGCTCAAGAGGCTAGTCGGTCAGGCCCTCAGGGACCATGACCCCAGGGAGATGGGAGTTCAAGAAGAGTGGTTGCTTCTCAAGGAAGCGATCCTCAGTGCACAAGCTAAATCTATTCCAACACGCAGGAAAGGCAGCAAGAAGGCACAGCAGCCCTCCTGGCTCTCCAGAGACCTAGCGGACCTACTGTGGCTAAAAAGGAAAGCCTACAAGGGATGGAGGATGGGATTCACCTCCAAGGAGGATTACTCTGCGCTGGTCCGGTCCTGCAGGGACCAAACCAGGAAAGCCAAGGCTGCAACTGAACTCCAACTAGCTTCAAGCATCAAGGACAACAAAAAGTCCTTTTTCAGATATGTGGGGAGCCGGAGGAAAAGCAAGGGCAATGTTGGACCCCTGCTAAACCAGATGGGGCAACTGACAACTGATGCCCAGGAAAAAGCCAACCTATTAAATAGGTACTTTGCGTCAGTCTTTCATCAGTCACACGGGATGCCCATGCCTGCTATGGGACAGGGAAATCTGGGTGAGGGGGATCCCCTACCCTCCATCAATGCTGACCTCGTGAAGGAACACCTTGAGAAGCTGGATACCTTCAAGTCAGCTGGCCCTGACAATCTGCACCCCAGGGTACTCGAGGAGCTGGCGAGCGTCATAGCCCAGCCCCTGGCACGGATCTTTGAAAACTCCTGGCGCTCTGGTGTAGTGCCCAAAGACTGGAAGAAGGCCAATGTGGTGCTGATCTTCAAGAAAGGGAGGAGAGTGGATCCGGCTAACTACAGGCCCATTAGCCTGACTTCTATCCTGGGGAAGATCTTAGAAAAGTTTATTAAGCAGGCCATCCTTGAGGGACTGGCCCAGGCTAACATTCTAAGGGAAAGCCAGCACGGGTTTGTTGCGGGTAGGTCTTGTTTGACCAATCTCATTTCCTTCTATGACCAGGTGACCTATCACCTGGACAAGGGAGAAGAGATTGATGTCATATATCTTGACTTCAAAACAGCTTTTGATCTGGTATCCCATGATCACCTCTTGACCAAACTGGCCAGTTGTGGCCTTGGCTCCACCACGATCCGCTGGCTGCGCAATTGGCTTCGTGGTCGGACCCAGAGGGTTGTGATTGATGGCAGTCACTCATCATGGTGCCCTGTGACCAGTGGGGTCCCTCAAGGCTCTGTCCTGGGACCCATACTGTTCAACATCTTCATTAACGATGTGGACATTGTTGTCAGGAGTGGACTGGCCAAGTTCGCCGATGACACCAAACTTTGGGGCAAAACATCCACGCCAGAAGATAGGCGGGTGATCCAGGCTGACCTGGACAAGCTCAGCAAATGGGCAGACGAGAACCTGATGGTGTTTAACACTGAAAAATGCAAGGTTCTCCACCTTGGGAGGAAAAACCTGCAGCACCCTTATAGGCTCGGCAGTGCTACATTGGATAGCACTACAGAAGAAAGAGACTTGGGGGTCATCATTGACCACAAGATGAACATGAGCCTGCAATGCGATGCTGCAGCTAGTAAAGCGACCAAAATGCTGGCGTGCATCCATAGATGCTTCTCGAGCAAATCCCGGGACATCATTCTCCCCTTGTACTCGGCCTTGGTGAGGCCGCAGCTGGAGTACTGCGTCCAGTTTTGGGCTCCACAATTCAAAAAGGATGTGGAGAAGCTTGAGAGAGTCCAGAGGAGAGCCACGCGCATGATCAGAGGTCAGGAAAACAGATCTTACGATGACAGGCTGAGAGCCATGGGACTCTTTAGCCTGGAAAAGCGCAGGCTCAGGGGTGATCTGATGGCCACCTATAAGTTTATCAGGGGTGACCACCAGGATCTGGGGGAACATTTGTTCACCAGAGCGCCCCAAGGAATGACGAGGTCGAACGGTCACAAACTCCTGCAAGACCGTTTCAGGCTGGACATAAGGAAGAATTTCTTTATTGTCCGAGCCCCCAAGGTCTGGAACAGTCTGCCAGCGGAGGTGGTTCAAGCACCTACATTGAACACCTTCAAGAGTAAATTGGATGCTTATCTTGCTGGGATCCTATGACCCCAGCTGACTTCCTGCCCTTTGGGCAGGGGGCTGGACTCGATGATCTCCCGAGGTCCCTTCCAGCCCTGATGTCTATGAAATCTATGAAATCTATGAGAGAGCAACAAAAATGGTTAGGGTGCTCGGCCACGTGACTTCTTAGGAGAGAGGCTGAGGGAACTGGGCTTATTGTGTTTGGAGTGGAAGAGACTGAGAGGGGATTTAATAGCAGCCTTGAACTAAATGGGTGGTTCCAGAAAAGGATGGAGCTGGACTCTTCTCAGTGGCGGCAGATGACAGAACAAGGAGAAATTGTCTCAAGTTGCAGCAAGGCAGGTAGCAGTTGGATATTAGGAAAGACTGTCTCACAAGTAGGGTGGTGAAGCACTGGAACAAGTTATCTAGAGAGGTGGTGGAATCTGCATCCTTAGAAGTTTTTAAAGCCTGGCTTGACAAAGATCAGACTGGGATAATCTAGTTGGGGATGGTCCTGCTTTGAGGAGAAGGTTGGACGAAATGTAACCTCCTGAGGTCCCTTCCAACCCTCATTTCCTATGATACTGTGCCTCTCGGTATGTCACACACAATATTAGTACCCACATCAGAAGAAGACTCCTGATCTTCAGGGACACAACAAGGCTGAGGACAGGAAAAAACCCTCATGTGTATTCTTTCAATAGGAAAACACTGGGGAAAAGACCATATATAATGTCATCTGCACGTGTATGGTAATGGGAAGCTCACAATAAAACAGCAAGATTACATCTCCATTATCAGACATAATCATGAAAGGGTGGAGAGCATGTTTACATCAATCATTTTGAGATTAAAATCTACTCTGCAGGCTTATCTGTGAAGTCAAACTAGTTTTTATCTTACAGTCTAGTGCACAAGTGGAGAGAGACAAATACGTACATGTTAGGTCACTGATTGGTTTCTGTTGCTATATCATGAGTGGAATTGTTAGATTAGATTCCCCTTGGTGGAAATGGAAGAAGCTCAAATGAAGTCATTACGTGAGGTCCTCCCCCAGCAATATTCAGCCAGGTTCCATCCAGCTCAATGGAGTCATATTTACTTGTCAAGGTCTAGCTCTAAATGTTTAGGTCTATTTCTTCTCACACACGAGTTTAAGCTGGATGGATCATACTGTTAGCAGGAACTGAAAAATATTAAAAAGAGTTCCCTGAAATATGTACTTGAGCAGGAGACCTTGAGGAGTTGAATGTCACAGAAGAACAAGTCCACCACTTTGCCTCCACAGAAGGTGAATGCAAACATGTTCCAAGTGTGCATGATA
This sequence comes from Crocodylus siamensis, assembly GCF_052110815.1. Lineage (NCBI taxonomy): Eukaryota > Metazoa > Chordata > Crocodylia > Crocodylidae > Crocodylus > Crocodylus siamensis. Next base: position 47,772,684 of record NC_143400.1, read on the forward strand.
GAGTTCAGCATCCCTGTTATCCACGCACTGGATACCATCTGGACACATGTTCTTCTGTTCATGATCATAGTGCAATGGCTTGCAGATGGCAATGCAGTGGTCATATGCCACGACAGTGAGAAGGGAAAAATCTGCTCCTGACAAAAAGAGAAACAAAATAACTTGGGCATAGTAGATAACATAGGAGATAGTTCTGATGTTCAGCATGGAGTTGGCCATGGCTTTGGGGATGATGACAGAAATGGTTCCAACATCCAGGATGGACAGGTTCATCAGGCAGAAGTGCATGGGGTTGTTCCATGTTAGTTCCCTCCATTGGGTTTCTGTCACTTTCTCCTTACTTCTCCGGGCCTTTCCTTTACTCACTGTTCTGCCCTTTATTTCTGATGGTAACCACTGCCCTGCATCACATCGGGACTACCCTGCATGGGGACCCTCAAAGAAATGTATTCTATATAAAGGTACGATGTACAAAGGAAGAGATCTTTACAGTAGCATTGATCTGATTGGGCTCAGTCCACTTTGGAGTGGAGGAAAGCCAAACTGGAGTGCAGCCACTCTGTTCTGAGTAAAAAGGCAAATCCTGTTTTATTTTAGTGTGCCCGAGTGGCACTTTGATAACCAGGCTGTGTGGGCAGTTCATCTGCATGTAGGTTGGGGCCTCAGGAAACAAGGCTTAATTCCATACAAAGATACAGGGAGGATTCAACCTTTGCACCTCTCCATGGTTGGCTGGCTTAAGTAAATGACACAAGAATAATTTCTCACCAAGCCACCCAAGATAAGTATTTTGAGTTGCAAAGGTATGTACTGATGAAGGTTCTGTGGGATTGAATTACTGGGGTCTGGAGAAACCATCAGCTGATGCCAAATTAGCTTTTAAACCAAGTTTTTATATTGACAAACATATGACCTTGGCTTGTGACCAAGTTTTTGTATTGGCATACAACATCCTGAGGTTTGGGACCCAGGAATTGGTACTCACCAGGTCCTTCTGACTCAGAATTTACCAAAACATTAAAGATAACTGTGCTGAGTGCTCTAAATGTGTGCTGGTGGCCCCACACACGTGGCATCAGACCTGTTGGTTCCAGTGTCTTTGCTAGGAACCCATTTTAGAAAGTTGGGGTAGATATCATTGGGATCTTAGAGCCCAGTACCAGTAGTTGTTGCTTTTTTCTAGTACTTTAAGATAATGATACCCAGTGCCCAGAGGTGGTAGTAACCCACAATGCCTTGGCTCAAACATTGGCAACAGACCTATCAAACACCTTCATAAATTGGGGCTGCTCACAGTAATTTTTAATAGAGCAAAGCACCCTCTATCTCCTAGCTCTTGAAATCTCCAAGAAAATGGCACTATGCCAAACCCAACACTCCTGTGGACATCACCCTAACTTACATCACATGACACTGCTATTTCTTGGGGAAAAAAGAGGTCTGGATCTAGTCCCCTGGTCTATGGTCCAAGCATACAACCCTACCCTCCAAGGGCTATTGACCTACATCTACTGGGCTCAGTCACAAGCAGAAATATTTGAGGGATGTTGGCATGGCTTCCCTCCCCCGCCTTTCACGCTCCTATAAACAAGAGCTGCCTAGCACAGGGCATAGTGAAAACATGGAGCCCAAGGAGACATGCTTCCTCAGGCTCCATGCTCTGATCCTGGTTCACCCACAGTCACTCCACCCCCAGAGGAGGGATTGGGTCCTGTCTCCTGGCCACACCTCTGCTCACCAGACCCTCTAGTGGCAAGTAACACTAGTGCAGATCAGAGACAGGATTAAGCCTTAATATGTGAATGCTCCAGAACTATTCTAAATAATACTGCCTAACATGCCACAGATTATATATAATGTAAAAGTAACCAGTATCACTACCCTAATAGACTGCTCTAGATGACAGTATCATAGTACACCTCAGAAGAGAGGGTTGAGATGTTTGAAAGTTCCTGGGAAGTGTTAGAAACCTTGGTAAATGTTGTAACTTGTAAGTGTTTGGTACAATTTGTAACATTTTGTAAATGCTACATAAGCAATGAAATGTCCTAAGAGCACAGCTCGGTATAAACAAGGGCCTATAATTTCTGTTAGTTAAGTGGAAAGAGGCATTGCATTGACTTAGCCCTTCAAAATTATGTTCAGCTGATCAGAAAACTTGGAACAAGGTTTCATTTTAATTTGTCCCACTGGGACTTATTAAAACAATATTTGGAAAAACATGAAAAGGAGCTCACTTGTAAACATCTTGAAGAAGGGATGAAATATTCACTGGACTCAACTTGTCTTGTATCCTGTTATCAACTAAGTCAGGGCAGTCCAACTTTTCTCTGTGGTGAGGGGCCAAATGCCATGCAAATTTCAAAAGTGGGGCTGCAGTAGTGGGAGTCATGAGCCTCCCAGGCACAACAGAGGCAGGAACCCCACCCCGTCACTGAACTTTGCAATCACATCCCATCACCATCACTGCACTGTGACCCCATCTCCACCCCCTATCACTGAACTGCAGATTCACCATCTCCTGCCTTCCCTAACCCATGGAGTTGGGAGCAAGCAGCAAAAGCCTGAGAAGAAAGGGGAGCCCAGAGAGTGACTACTGGTTGCAGGTAGAGTGATGGGGAGAGAGGTGGCTGGACAGTAGCCCAGGACATGAGTTTGAGAGCCCTAGATTAAGGAGTGTTTTGGTGAGTTGGGCCCATCACATTAAATGTCTGGAGACAGACAGTTCTCACAGACTTCTCAGCCATGCTTAAAACATGACTAAAATGTATGTCAGGTTAGACCAATTACATGTGATCTTGCACGATTCACAAAACAATAGTGACCAAGCCCCATTTTGTAATTAGTAAGATAGTAAGTTGAGGGACAGGGACATGACATACATAAACTAGTGACATCATCTTTTGCACCTGTGAGAATTGGGAGAAAGGTCCAAGGTCCTCTCCGACACTGAGGGAGATCTAGGCCCTTTGGGGTCAAGTTGCTTCTCACCAAATAGTCTGCTAGGCTTTGGCAGATATTTAACCTAGCTCTATCAAAAAAGGCAGAGGCATGTTTAGGAAGCTTTCATGGAGGGCAGTCTTGCTGCCCTTTTTGATCATAAAAGGCAAGACTCCTGGACCACAGCTTTTCCTTTGCAGGAAGTTTTCTTCTCTGTGTTCTACGGCACACATGGCAGGTGCAAGGGGCTATAATAAAATTGCCTGACACATGGTGTGAGCACTTAATCCTTCTAACCCACCTCTGTCACTGGCCTTGCTATGCTATTTGGTCCCCTAAAGACTTACTACATACCCTTAGTTTCAAGGCACTGCAATCAGTCTTAATGTGGTGTGAGCATCTACAGAGTGATAAAGTGGATTCTCTCAATAACAAGGCACAGAACCTTTCTGTGGCACAGAAGTGCCTCTCATATAAGAAACTACTGGCTTTGGAAATTTGGGAATGCTATTTCTATGATATCTGCGAGGGCTCTCTTTACTCATAGGTGTCTTAAGAAGCTTCTGTACTATCCTTTTTAGTCAGCATGACTAGTACATAGGCATCTAAATATCCTTTTAAACAATGGGATCTCACAATGGAGGCTTTTCTGGAATTCTGGATCTTTAAAATTGTGGCCTTATTCTTCTTCAAAAGTCTGCCTTGGCTCCAATCTCTATGTCGCAGATGTGGAAAGAATACGAAAGTTGCTATTTGGTATATAAAGTACCATACCTGAGCTAGGGCAAGCAGGGTACCCATCTTTGGCGCCATTTTAGAGTGGGCATCAGAATCCCCCTGCCCACTTCTGGACATGTTCCCAGGATAGAAATAGCCCTGTACTGTCCAACCATAGGAGCTGGGCAGGCACAGAACTGCACACCATATTGTAGTAGGGTGGAAGACAACAAGAAGATTGGCATCCCATCAGGGAGTCTTTGCCTGAAGTTGCACAGCCCAAGTTTTGTTTTTTTTCTCTCACACAGCAGTTTAACATGGACAGTTCACACTGTTAGTTGCAACAGCATCATTCCTGCTTTACAAGCCTGAAGGAAGGACTTGGCCATAGTCCATCAGTAGTTACAAAACAGTTTCAAAAAGAACCTAGCTCACTTTTGTAGACTGTATGCTGTCAATGACGTACCTGATACTGCCCCAGAAGCACAGAGCGACAGTAAATCACTGGTGGGACATGGGCACTAGGGCGGTGGGTGCCAATTCGATTCAGAGGAGATTCGGCCCAATTTAGTGGCTGAATCTCTGAATTCAAATTGAATCAGGAGACCAGTTAAAAGGTATGAATTGATTCAAAGCTCTCCAAATCAATTTGGAAAAGATTCGTGGAGCTTTGGTGATTTGGCCGGACTCCATGCTGCTAAGGAGGGGGTGGGGGAAGGGAGGGGAGGCTGCAGGAGGGGAGAGGGGACCATGGAGGGACTGCTACCAGGCCCCATCCCCTGCATGCTCCCCCAGACCCCTTGAGTGCCTCTGACCGCTCTCCCACCCCCACCCCCACACATGGCTGCCCTACCCTTCACAGCTCCCGGCTCTTTAAAAAAAAGCCCCCACTCACAGGATCCTGCCAGGCTTGGGGTAGATCCCCGCTGGCCCCCCTGCTGCCCCACGCTGCTGGGGGCCTCTGCCACAAGCCCCCTGATCCCTGCTCACTCTCTCTGCGCCCCCATGGCCGCCACACCTCCTGGCCCTTCAAAAAAACAAAAACAAACCTGCCCTCACCGGCTGCTGTAGTCACCTTAGGGGTTCTGGGGCCTTGTGGCAGAGCCCCTCATGGAGCACAGAGAAGTGAAAAGCAGTGGGGATTGCCCCCCACCTGGCAGCAGCTGGTGAGTGGGGGATTTATTTTAAAAACCCATGAGCTGGGGCAAGCAGGGCAGCCATGTGGGAGATAGGGTGGATTTGGAGGTCCACCTGATTTGGCTGCAGCCAAATCTCCAAATCAGATTCGGTAGAATCAATTCAGGACAGTGATTTGAATCACCAAATCGAATCACTGTCCCCCAAATCAGCCAAATCCAAATCAGAAGTGAATATTAGCCACTTTACACAGGCCTAATGGGCACCTAATAGTCACTGATTAACTAAAAGTGAGACATTTTCTTCAGAGCAGCAAGTATCTTCTTGTTTCTCATGCTGTAGATGATGGGGTTCATAAATGGGGGCACTACCGTATACAGGACACCCACTATGAGATCCAGCCCTGATGGAGTGTGGGACACAGGTTTTAAGTATGCAAATGTTCCAGAGAAGACAAGCAGGGAAACCACAATGAGGTGAGGGATGCAGGTGGAAAAGGCTTTATGCCGGCCCTGCTCTGAGGGGATTCTCAGCACTGCACTGAAGATGTGAATGTAGGATGCAAGAATGAGAGTAAAACAGCATAAAACTAAGCAGGAACTAAAAAATATTATACAGAGTTCCCTGAAATATGTACTTGAGCAGGAGAGCTTGAGGAGTTGAGGAATGTCACAGAAGAACAAGTCCACCACATTGCCTCCACAGAAGTTGAATGCAAACATGTTCCAAGTGTGCATGATAGAGTTGAGTATCCCTGCTATCCACGCACTGGATGCCATCTGGACACATGCTCTTTTGTTCATGATCATCTCATAGTGCAAGGGCTTGCAGATGGCAGTGTAGCGATCATATGCCATGACAGTGAGAATAGCAACATCTGCTCCCACCAAGACAAGAAAGAAAAAAACTTGGGTGGCACACCCAGCATAGGAGATTGTTCTAATATTCAGCAGGGAATTGACCATGGTTTTGGGGATGATGACAGAAATAGTTCCAACATCCAAGATGGACAAGTTCATCAGGAAGAAGTTCATAGGGTTGTGGAGCTGGTGGTCAAGGATTACAGCCATGACGATGAGAAGGTTCCCCATCAGGGCGCTGAGGTAAATCACTAGGAACATGAAAAAATACAAAATCTGCAACTCCCAAATGTCAGAGAATCTCAGAAGGATGACCTCGGACACAGAGCTTTGGTTGGACATTTTCTTCCTTGCACCATTGTGGGCTGGCTGCAGAGGAAATGACAGAGACAAAAACTTACGCTTAAATTCCTCATATAACTGTCATATAATGTTATATGACCACCCTACTTAATCTGATGTTAGAGATGTTCAGTTGGATTGCATTAGGCCCATATAATCTCATATAATTTAAATTTCTCTTTTTCACTGTTCCATTTTAGTTCCCTCCATTGGGTGTCTGCCACTTCTCCTTACTTCTCTGGGTCTTTCCTTTTTCACTCAATGTTCTGCCCTTTATTTCTGATGGCAACCATTGCCCTGCACCACATCAGGATTAGCCTTCCTGGGGACCCTCAAAGAAATGTATTCCACATAAAGGGATGATGTTCAAGGGAAGGGAACTTCCAAGTAGCTTTAGTTTGATTGCAATCCACTTTGAAGCAAAGGGATGCCAAACTGGAGTGCAGCCTCTCTGCTATGAATAACAGGGAAAATCCTGTTTCATCTTATTGTGCCCAAGTGGCACTTAGCCACCTATCTCCATATCTCCCTCTATGTCTCTGTTGTGCATGCTCCATAGGCTGCACCCCACCCACATGGACACCCCAGAACAACAGAACTATACGCCACATTTCATAAAACCAGGCAAGTCCTAACACACGAGTCACAGAAATAATTCCCACCAAGTGTTTGACCCTCCCTCTTAGTCTCTTGGCCACTTGATCAAGGAGCAAGACAATATTGCCTGTAGATTACCCCACCCAGAGAGCATTTGCTACTGCGACTGTTATTTTGCAGCAAAGCATTCGTACAACAATGCGATTTAAATGGCATCTGAGTTTTTCAAAGTGAAATGGGATTTGACTCTAAGTGTTTACACATGGGCTTAATGCAATCCAATTGAACATCTCTGAGCGCAAATTCATAGTTTCATAGTTTCATAGTAGCTAGAGTCGGAAGGGACCTAGGTAGATCATCAAGTCCGACCCCCTGCCTTGGCAGGAAAGAGCACCGGGGTCAGATGACCCCGGCAAGGTGCTCATCTAACTTCCTTTTAAAAATCCCCAGGCTAGGAGCCTGCACCACTTCCCCTGGAAGCTGGTTCCAGGCCCTAGCCGCCCTGACTGTGAAGTAGCGCCTCCTAATATCTAATCTAAACCTACCCTCCGCCAACTTGTGACCGTTATTCCTGGTCACTCCTGGCAGCGCACGGGGGAACAGGGACTCCCCCAATACCTGCTGATCCCCCCTGACCAGTTTGTAGCAGGCCACAAGGTCCCCCCTTAACCTTCTCTTGTGGAGGCTAAACAGGTTCAGGTCCCGTAGCCTCTCCTCATAAGGCCTGCCCTGCTGACCCCTGATCATACGAGTGGCCCTCCTCTGGACTCTCTCCATATCGTCCACGTCCCTCTTGAAGTGTGGCGCCCAGAACTGGACGCAGTACTCCAGCTGCGGCCTGACCAGTGCCGCATAGAGGGGGAGGATCACCTCCCTGGACCTGCTCGAGATTAAGCAGGTCAGTCCGTTGCCTGATGGTTCTGTAGATAGACAGAGAGATAGGTGGATAGACAAATAGACAGATAGATATATTCAAGGTGCAGCAGGAAAAGGTTAGATTAGATAGTAGGGAAAACTTATTCACAAGGCAAGTAATAAAACACTGGAAAGGTCTACCCAGAAAGGTTGTGGAATCTGCATTCTTAGAGTTTTTTAAGATTCGGGTAGACAAAGCCTTATGTGGCATGATATAGCTAGGGGTGGTTGCACTTGGAGCAGGGGTTGAACTAAATGTCCCTCTGATGTCCCTTCCAACCATATTTTTTTTAGGATTCTTTGATAGGCATAAAGACTGACAGCAGATGGATACTTTATCTATACTAACACCAATATTCTTCCACATGCTCCCTGCTCCTTTTTTATCTGTATCCGTTTCTCAACTGCAATGTTTTGAATGATTTCAGCTATTCCTGTTGCCCTTGTCCCTTTCACTATCAAACTACCCTTCACCTTACAACATCCCACAAGGAGTCTCTAACCCAAGTGACTGGCACTTAGGAATGGTGGAACCATTCTCCTTTAGACATTGTAATTCACCATAACCATCTGTAAATCATTTTTTATTGGCCTGTCTTTCCATCGGACAGAACCTGCAGACGAACTGCACCATTTGTTCTGGAAACTAAGCGCTGCCTTTGGCCCTCATGGGTTCTCAGCACAGAAGCCACCAAAGCAACAGATTCCTTATCCAGCAAAGTGGTTTTATGCAAGAGAAATAGCCTAGGTGTTTTAAAGCTAAGCCAGAACTCCTGTAGTCTCAAATGAAATAGACTTTATTCTGACTTAATCTACTTCAGGCAGGAAAAAGCCATAGGGAAGGTGCCTAAAGAAGAGATTAATGAAGTTCAACTAAACCACCTGAGAACTTAATTGAAAATTGCAACCTACCAGAATTTCTCAGGTAGACAAGCCCTGAATTTTCAGTACTGAAATTTCAGATGTCAACAAAAATCTGAAAAGAAACATACTATGTTTGAATGGTTGGTCCTGAAATCAGCCTTGGGATCAGAGTCATAAGAGCATAGGGCTTGAAGGAACCTAGTGAGGTCATTGGTCAAGCTGACTCCTCACGGTAGGATATCATGGCTAAACCATCCCACCTAGCAACCATTACATCCTTTCTGTAATCCTATAGTCTCTAAAACACACAGCAAACTTACGGTGCTTCTCTTGGAGGATCTCCTCCCGTTGTCACGTCTTTTCTCTTCCAAAGCCAGAGTTCTTGGAATCTCTCTCTCTGTCTCTCTATCTATCCACATAGGTCTGCAGCTCTGTATGTTTAGATGCCTCTCTCTCTAGCCCTATTTACCAATCTATGAAGGTAGTGATCTACCTTTAGGGGACATTTTAAAGCCTATCATTCGGAAATATTCTGAAAACTCTTGCTGTTTGTAGGTGATTTGTAGAGGTAACCTCTGTGCTGTGGATGAGTATTTATCCAAGCCTAGTCCATTGGGCTTCCAGGCAGGCAGTCCCAGAAGCACCAGGTGAAGTGGATAAATATATCAGGCACCTGGATAGGACTCATAACTAGAGTTGTTTGGGACATTTGCTGATGAGACAGCATTCTGCCTCCGAAAGTTGGCTGACCTAGTCTCATGTATTTTCTTGAAACTTTTTGGGTCCAAATCACTTTTCCTGTATCCAAGGGGAGGCATGGTTCATACATACATTTGGGCCCCCATACACTGTAGCAAACAATCCCCCTGCACTGTCCTGGATACAAAGATTCCCACCTCGTTGGCCACATGACAGCAGAGCAAGGAATATTGTGCTGCCATGATCCCAAGTTCCCAAGACAGATCATCCTCTCCATCACTATCTACAAGTCCATAACTTCCCTATGATTAACACTGTGCTCTGCTCTTCTTTTTTGCTGCAATGTTTCAGCCAAGAAGACATGGCTTACCTTATGATCATGGCATATGGCTGTTATATTGCCACCTTCATCCTTCTCTGTTATAAGAGGTGACACAGGAGAGGGAAGTATCTCCAGGCAACTGCAGCATGAATCTTTGGGTCAGCAGAATGATCTGTGGAGATACAGATCTCTCACCTGTCTGCCAGTACAACATCTTCAGCCTTCTAGCATTTTGCCAGGTACTGAAGACTGCCTGCCCTTCTACCTCTTCCCCATACAAGTATTTGCGGTACAACAGTTGATTGTGTAGACATGCACATTTTCCATGCATGTCTTTGTTCCTCCGCCCGAAGAGGTTGTGAGTCTCCTTGCTTTGGAGATTACATTCCATGTTTGGTTGTAATCTTGGAGGGGTGTTTGGGGCAATAAACTGTACACAGCTGCTGAGCCTACACAGTTCCACCCTCCATGGTGGGCCTCTAGCAACTGGGTTTCCCCATTAACCTTCAATGGCTGCCTGCTGAGCTTGGCAGGCAGGCCCCTTGTGAACCCAAGTTACTAGTGCTTAAATGTTGTGATGGCAGTCCTGTTGGTGAAGGATACCTCATTCCACAGAGTGGTTTAGAGGTTCAAAGCTATACCACGATGTAATTTGGCAGAAAGGACTGAAATAAGAAGGACTGAAATGCAGATCAGAATTTTTCTCAACTCCCAACAGGAAGACTGTGGTGGCTGTTTTGTTTTGTTTTGTTTTGTTTTTAGTCTGCATTAGCCATTGTTTTTATCTATTTAAAATGCTACTAACACTTGAGAAAAACCGAGGAAGAAGACGCCTCTCCCATGTTCTATACCACCAGTAGAGCACCAAATAAATATAGACCCTTAAGTATAATCACGCTTACTGAATACTGAAAAATATAATTCCTGAAGATAGCATAACTAGCATGCAAGTCTCTGTTATCTTTGCCTTAATAGCAGTCAAAAATTAAAGCAGGCAGAGGAGGACCTATCAAGCTTATAAAATAATGCTTTTTCAGGGACTTGAACAGAGTGGAATAGAATTGCATTTTGTCACATAAAAGGATCTGACCATATGTAGTTCATGTTTAATTCATGGTCAGCAATTAATTCCATGATTTTAAAATAAAGAAGTCCTTCTCTCCTTTTTACAAGATGAATGGTTGAGTGGAGACTGTGATTCAGATTCTTGGAACAGATTACTGATCATCATGGATAGATCCAGGGCTTCGAAAAGACAGACACAACTGGCATCATAATGGTGGCATCAAATTCAATCTCTTTTCTGTGTGGCTGCCTCATCACTGAAACTGGGATTTCTCCCCTCATGGCTGGCTGGTATTTCCAATCTGGGGTCTCTGAGATCCCTATAGAGACTACCAAATAGTGGGCCCCATAGCAATAGGGGGCATCCAGATCCCAGGCCTCATGAACTCTAGTTCAGGACAAACATTTCTGTACAGGTGGATCATGGACACCTCTAAGCTAACAATAGGCCAAGGGGTCACAGTCCAGCAACTCCACATCCTTGGTGAGATAGGTAGCCAACAAAGCCTCATAGAATCATGGGCTCTACCTGGCGGAGGCTGGGGTCTGGTGCCTCTGGACCCCAACATTGAAGCCATGCCCTTGGCCCCTGTTGGCAGCGCCTGGTGTGGAGGAGATTGGCTGATGCTGGGAGTGCTGGCATGGGAGAGTGGATCCCCTCCTCCACGTCCCTCTGCATCTACCTTACTGCCTCCCTGACTTTGTTCACCAGCACCTCCATCCAGTGATCAAGGGTTTTGGTGCTGCCAGTTGTACCTTTCAGATGCTGTTGTTCAGGCAGAAACATCTTACAAAAGGGACAGAAGGGCTGCAGACAGAGGCTTATATGCTGTTTCTGCATCCCTCCCCCAGAACACTGTGATTGGAAGGGGACTCAGGGAAAGATCACAGTCACTGGCCAGCTACAGATGTCCATCTTCCCCCCCACCCCTGCTCCCCCGCCCTCTTCTCAGTTTCTGCTCCCCTGCCAGACTCCCTCCCGAGTCTCCGAATCTCCAAATCTTTTGCCGAATATTTTCTGAATTGATTTGGTGACTCTGAATCAATTCAGTTTTTTTTTTTCTCCCAATTCGATTTGGATTTGGCAATTCAGTCTCTGAATTGGGTCAAATCTTCTCTGAATCAAATCAGCAACCAAAGCTTCCCACACCCCTATTATTGATCCACATCCACTTGACTCACCAACTGCCAAAAGAATATGGGGTGTGGTGGGGGCATTGCTTCCCTTCCCAACCTCTTACATTTCTGGAAAAAATGGCTGCTTAGGCACAAACTGTGGTTAGAACTTGGAGCCCAAGAGGCATGTTTCCCTGGGCTCCATGCTCTCACTAAGGTTAACCCCCAGATGCTCCACTCCAGAGGAGGTATAGAGTCCTGGCTATTGCCCATGCCTCTGCTTGCCATTCCCTCTAGTGGCAAGTCAAAATTGTGCAAGTCAGAGTTGGCTTTTATCCTTAACCTGTGACTGCCCTGAAACTGTTCAAACTAACACTGCTTAACATGCCACAGATCCAGGATACTTTAAATGTAACCTTTTAACACCACTGTAATTGAATGCTCTGTATAATTTTGGCAAAATAACCTGAGGGGAGAGGCCTGAGATATTTGAAATCCATGGAAAGTGTCTACAGAATTTGTAAATGTTAGAACCATTGCTACCCATGTTACATATGCACTTAATTGAGCCCTTTAGAGCACAGCTAGGTATATAACAGGGGCCTCTGCCTTGTGTTAGTTATGTGGAGAAAGGTGTTGCATTGATTTAGCCCTTCAAAATTATTTTCAGGTGATCATTGAATAGTGAACCGGCTTTCAATATAATTCATCCTACTGGGATTTATTAAAAAACCTTAAAAAAACATGAAATGAAGTTTAGTTGTAAACATGTTGCAGTGGCAATGGAAATATTTACTGGCCTCAACTGGTCTTTTAGCCTGATGTCAACTACATCAGGGCAGCCCAACTTTTAAATGTGATAAGGGGCCAGATGCCCTGCATACTGTAAAAGTGGGGCTATATGTGAAGAGAGTCATGAGCCTCCCAGGCACAGCACAGGCATGAACAGCCCCTTCCCTGCTGAGCTGTGCACTCATGCACCACCCTACAACTTCACTGTGACCCATCTTCACTATCCACTCACTAATCTGCCCCCCCCCACCTTGCACCCTTTGCTGCCTGCCCCCCAAGGAGTTGGGAGAAAGCAACAAAAGCCTGAGGAGGGAAGTGGAGCTCAGGGACCCTGGCTGCTGTTGCATTTGGAGAGATGGGGAGAGAGATAGCTGTATTCCTGAACAAGCTATCATTTGGAAAGTCTTAGACTAAGTAATGGCTTGGATGAGTTTGGCTCATTACATTAATTGTCTGGAGACAGAAAGTACCATGGACTTCTCTGTAATGGTTAAAACATGAATAAAATTGATGGTAAATTAGACCAACTATGTGTAAACTTGGAGGAGACAGCAAACAAAACAGGCAAAACACAACTTAGTTATTAAGATGGCAAGTCAAGGGAAAGGCATGCTACACTTTTATACCTGTGTAATCTTCCTGAGCAACATTGAAAATGGAGAGTAAACCCAGAATGCACTGCCCTACTCTGAAGGATATCAAGCACCTCTGGGGTCAAGTTACTGCTGCTGGGATGGTCTGCTAGGCCTGGGCAGACATTTGACCTTGACCTGTCAGACAGGGTAGAGGCATGTTTAGGAAGCCTGCATGAAGGAGAGTCATGCTGCCCTTTTAATAGTAAATACAAGATTCCTGGCCAGATGCTTTTCCATTGCAAAAAGTTTTCTTCTAAGTACTGTAAGGCATGCATGGCACATGTTAGAAAACTGCCTGAGATATGATGCAAGTGCTTAAACCTTCTAATTGTCCTCAGCCACTGGCAATGCTATACTATTTGGGCCCCTGGAAACTGACTAGGTCCCCTCCATTTCAACACACCACAATTAGTATTAATGAGGTGCAAACACCTAGTGGGAGGTAAAGTGAAGACACATAGGAACAAGGCTGTGTACCTTTCTTAGCCTTAGACAGATGTGGGCAGAGTGTTTCTCCCAGGCATCATCAGGGACCCTTCTATCAGCTGGAGAAGAGCCTCTAATATTAGAAGCTATCAACTTTGGTAAATAGTGATTGCTATTTGTCTGAACTATGTAAATGCACACTTTACCCATGGGTGTTGTTAGCAGCTTCTGTACCCGCCTTTTTAGGAAGCATACCTAGCATGCAGTCATCTAAACCACCTTTCAAACAATGGGAGGTCTAAATAGAGGGTTTCCTGGAATTTTGGATCTTTAAAATTCTGGCCTACTGGTCTTTCTTCAAGAGTCTACCAAGTCTCCAATGTCTGTCACAGATGAGGAAAGAAACTGAGGAAGCTATTTAGAATAATAAAGTAAAAAAGAGGTGTGGAAAGCAGAGAAAAAGCCTTTGGCACCATCTTGAATGGGGCACCAGAATCACCCTATCCTCTCCCAGGAACTTTGGTAAGACAGGAATAGCCCTGCACTGCCCAAACATAGGAGCTAGATAGGCACAACCCCACACACCATTATGTATCTGGGAGGAAGGGGACATAAAAAGGGCCCGTGCTTGCACAGCCCTGCACTCAGTATCATACTTACTGGTGGAGGGAGAGTGAGTCCCAGTTTACACCTTAGAGCTCCTGCAGCATCAGCCACAGCAGTAGCAATGCTGCAGGCAGAGGCAAGTCACTACCCGCCTCCTCCTTAGTATCTTCTTGTCTCCACAACTCCTCCCTGCCTGCCCCGCACCAGACTGTGTGGTGAAGAAACTTTTCATGCCTAGTGGAATATATCAAACACAGCATCAGTATCCAAGCCAGAAGACAATTCCTGATGTTCAAAGTCACATATCGGCTTCATGCCAAGCACAGGAAACACGCGCTCATGTATTGTTTTCACATTAAAACACTGGGAAGAAGACTATATGTAATGCCATGTGGACATGTGTAAGAATGGAAAACTCACAATGACACAGCAGGGTTCAAACCCCATAATCATGCAGAATCATTGAAGGGTGGAAAGCATGTTCACACAAATTGTTTTGGGGAAAAAAATGTTCTCCAAGCATATCTTCCAAGACAAAAGTAGGCTTTAGCTTAAAGGTTAGAGGACAAGTGTGGCGGGCCAGTCGGGAGCGCTCCTGCGTTGAGCCACCCACCTCATTGCACCCGACCACCTTCCAGACTCCGAGTGCCTCAGGGCACCTCACGTCTGGCCAACCCCCTTCCTGGAGCACACTAGCCTGGGGGTTCCACTGCCACCACCCAGGGCTGGGCTTGATTTGGGCTCTGTGCACCCTGGAAAACACAGGCCTAGTAGCCCTCGAGGGCACTTGATTCACTTCAAAAACTAGGGACGCTTCCCTCAGTCAGAAGCACCAGTAGTGAACTCCCTTACTGAACCAAGGGGACACCAAGGCATAATCTAGACCCACTCCCAATAAATGTCCCACACTATGTACAAAGGAGAACTTTATTGGTTACAAGGGGTAGGGTTGGAATAGGGTGCAAAGTACAACAATGTCAGAGAAATCCCATAGAGCAAACTCCCATGGCTGGGTAGCCTTTGATCATGCATCTGAGCTATTGCAAGCTATATATCTAGTTAGATCTCAGGTAGCTTACTCACAAGCATCATCCAGGGGTAGGTGAAGATTCCCTCTGGAGGCAAGAAGTTCCTTTATAATGAGTTTTGAGAGAGAGAACAAGTTTCAGATGGTTCAGCTCTTCTCTCTCTCTCTGAACCTTCCTCATGGCTGTTCCCCCACCCCCACCCCATGGCAGTCCTTAACTTATATAGCCCTTGCGACCTCATTTACCTGGTCCAATGGAGGCCAGCACCTGTTGGCTGTTGGACAACCAATTTGAAATGCATCACTGGTTGCTGGGCAGACTGGCAGTTCCTAGCTCCCCAGGGAGCAAGCCCCTCACCTAGGTATGTGATACCAGTCATGTAGGCAGAGGGAGAAGGTTTCCCCCCTCCCTCAGGAATGTATCCATTTCAAGTTACCTAAAGAGATAGGGAAAGGTGTGTATCCTTTGCTGGGCCCATCCTAACCAAACTGTCACAGAGCAGAGTTTTTGGAGAGAAACAGAGGGGGCCTTCTACCACAACAAGTATACATATTTTTTAGATACCTATCTGCTTTATATTGCCATCTCATGGTAGAATCAGGTATGTCTAATTCTCCCTGGTGGAAATAGAGGCAGCTTCACTGAAGTCGTTAAATTAGGTCATTCTACAGCATCAATCAGTCAGGTTCCATCCAGCACAAAGGAGTCACACACAATTTCTGAGGATCTAGCTCTAAATGTTGACGTCTAGTACATCTTCCCTACACACCAGTGTTACGTGGGCAGTTCATACTCCTAGCTGCAATGGTGCCACTCCTGCTTTACAAGCCTGAAGGAAAGATTTGGCCTTGGTGTGACACTGGTCATGACTGTTTTAAGAAGAATCTAACTCAATTTTTCCAGACAGTATGCTGCTAAAAAGGTACCTGACACTGCTCAAGCACAGTGACAGAGAGTTCATTGGTGAAGGATAGAGACTGGGTGGTAAGGGAAGAACAGAATGTGAGCCAGTTTCCTCAGAGCAGCAAGGATCCTCTTGTTCTTCATGCTGTAGATGATGGGATTCATTGTGGGAGGCACTACTGAATATATGACACCCAGTATGAAATCCAGCCCTGATGGGGTGTGAGAGGTAGGTTTGAAGTATGCAATGGTGGTAGAAAAGACAAACAATGAAACCACAATGAGGTGAGGGAGGCAGGTAGAGAAGGCTTTATGTCGGCCCTGATCTGAAGGGATTCTCAGAACTGCATTAAAGATCAGAATGTAGGATGCAACAATGAGAAAAAAACAGGAAAAAAATAAGCAGAAACTGAATAATATCATACAGAGTTCCCTGAAATATGTACTTGAGCAGGAGAGCTTGAGGAGTTGAGGAATGTCACAGAAGAACAAGTCCACCACATTGCCTCCACAGAAGGTGAATGAAAACATATTCCAAGTGTGCATGGTAGAGTTGAGCATCCCTGCTACCCAGGCAATGGAAACCATTTGAACACATGCTCTTCTGTTCATGACCATCTCATAGTGCAAGGGCTTGCAGATGGCAACATAGCGGTCATATGCCATGACGGTGAGAAGGGCAAAATCTGCTCCTCCCAAGCAGACAAAGAAAAAAACTTGAGTGGCACACCCGGCATAAGATATCGTTCTGATGTTCAGCAGGGAGTTGGCCATGGCTTTGGGTAGGATGACAGAAATGGTTCCAACATCCAGGATGGACAGGTTCATCAGGAAGAAGTGCATGGGTTTGTGGAGATGTTGATTGAGGACTACATCCATGATGATAAGAAGATTTCCCATTAGGCCAGTGAGGTAAATCGCTAAGAACATGACAAAATACAATATCTCCAATTCCCAAGCCTCAGAGGAACTCACAAGGATAAGCTCAGACACAAAGCTTTGGTTGAACATTTTCTTGCTTTCACCATAGTGGGCTGCCTGCAGAGGGAATGACAAATACAAAAGCCCAGGGTTAGATTCATTATACAAATGCCCACCTGACAGAAACCTATTCAATCCCTTAGAGACAGAACCTTCCCTGATGTTGGGCAATTAGCTGCGTTACACTCTTGCTGATTTCTACCTGCAGGACTTGGGGTGGCATCACACCACTGAGTTACTCTCAGTTAACTCTAGGAGTTAAGTAAAGGGTAATATAGCCAATTCTGTTTAGTAAGAATTCTATCATTTAACAGGGGAGGATCATTTGTGTTCAATGGCAAAATGGTATTTACACCCAGGAGAGTTTCAAGAGGCAGTGGGCCATTGGATTTGGAGGACAGAACATATCTATTTGGGGAGAAAGGAATAACAGCTTCCTCATTTCACAAAAGTTAAACCACAGGCTAATGGGGACAAAGCCTCCTATAATCTGTTTTATCAACACCATTTCCTGCCAGCCTTCATCATTCCAACTCTGAGAAAAGAAACAGGCAAACAGACAAGAAGAAAAAATATCTATCTTAAATGAACATTCTTAAACCAGAGTGAAACATGAAACAAATTCCTCTCCTTCACTCCCTCCCCCTTGCTTTTTTTTCGTTGTTGTTTAATGTCTCTTTTTTCACTATTCCATATTAGTTCCCTCCATCAGGAGTCTTTCACTTTCTCCTGACATCTCTGTCCCTTATTTGTGATGGTAACCACTGCCCAGCACCACATCAGGATTACCCTAGATGGGGGACCCTCAAAGAAATGTGTTGCACATAAAGGGATGATGTGAAAGGAAACTGAACTTCAAAGCTTTAGTTTGACTGGACTCAGTCCACTCCAGAGGGGAAGAAAGCCCTACTGCAGTGCAGCCGCTCTGTTGTGAGTAAAAAAACATCAAGTCTGTTTTCACCTTAGTGTGCCCCAATGGCACTTAGATAGATACTTAATTCCATTTCTCTCTATGTGTCCCTGCTGCACATGCTGTAAAACACTCACATGGACCCCCCAGCAGAACAGGATGACCCTACACATGCATAACAATATCCAAGTACTAGCAAGTGAGTCACTGAAAATAATATGACTATCATGTGTTTGAGCTTCTCTGTCAGCCCAAGAGCTTAGTCTCTGGGCTACTCTTCAGGGATCAGGGAAATGTTGGGTGTAGATTTGCACACTCACAGATCATATGATACTGCAATTGCCTCTTTGTAGCAAAGCATTCTAACAACCAGGAGGTAGAAGTGGCACCCAAGTTTTTCAAAGTGAAATGAAATTTCTCTCTGAGTATCTACACCCGGGTGCATCTCCACTATTGTACATTATTTCAGTTATTCAGTTATTCTTGTTGCGCTTCTGTCTTTCACAATCAAATTCATCTAGACTTTACAATATCCCCATTCCCACATACACTCTGTAACTCAGGTTACCAGCACTTAGGAATAAGGTAGCAATTGTCCTTCAGACTTCTTAATGTGCTAAGGACATCTGTGAATCATTTTGATATTGCTATGTTTTTCCACTTAATGTAACTGGGAGACAAACTTTCCACCTTGTTTCTGAAAGTAACCACTGCCTTGGGACACTTCATGCATTCTCTGCCCCGCACTGCCTCCTCCCCTCACAACAAAGCAACAGATTCCTTATCCAGGAAAATGGTGAAATGCAAGAGGATTAGGCTGTCTTGCATTTCAACATTTAAAATGGCTTTAAAATTAAGCCAGGACTCATGTAGTTGGAACAGAAGTAACCTTCATTTATTTTGGCTGTCAGCTTTAGACAGGAAGGAAATCAAAGGGAAAATGTCCACATAAGAGATTATAGAAGTTCAACTTAATCATCTTTAGTTTGATTGGGCCCAGTCCAGTTTGGGGGGGAGGAAAGCCCAACTACAGAGCAGCTGCTCTGACTAAAAGTGCCAAATCCTTTTTCACCCAAATGGCACTTAATCATCTAACTCCATTTCTCCCTTTATGTCCCTGCTAGGCATGCTCAGCTGGCTGCACCATACCCACATGGCCAACCTAGCAGAAGACTTTGACGATGCACATGTCTCATACCAGGCAAGGCCTAACAAGGGACTCATAGAAAAGAATATGACTACCAAGTGTTTGACCCTCCTTCTTAGCCCAAGAGCTTAGCCTGTAGACCACTTGCTCAGGGAACAAGACAATTCCCCCACCTCGAGAGGATTTGATACTACATCTGCCACTTTACAGGAAAGTATTCTAACAACCAGGTGATATCGGTGGGAACATATTTTAAGTGAAACAAGGTTTGACCCTTTGTCTATACATGTGTCTAATAAAGTCCAATTAAGTCATTTTAAATATAAATTCACATGAAGTAGATGATAGCTAGAATCAAATTGCACCAAGGGAAGTTTAAGTTCAGTAATAGGTAAGCACTGGAACAGGTTACCCAGAGAGGTGGTGGAATCTCCATCCTTGGAGGTTAAGACCAGGGTAAAGAAAGCCTTGGACGGGAGGATTTAATTGGACATGGTCCTGATTTGAGCAGGGGGTAAACTAGATGACCTCCTGAGGTCCCTTCCAACCCTAATATTCTACAGTTCTCTCACAGACAAAAAGACAGATAGACAGACAGCTTATCTACACTATTAGCAGTTTTCTCCCACATGCTTCCCACTCTATTTCTCTCCCTATTTTGCATCATTTCAGTTATTCCTGCTGCCCTTCTGTCTTCCACAATGAATTAACCATAACAGTATCTACACATACATGTAAGGGATTCATGACATCCAACTAAGCCACCTGAAACCTTAATTTAGAGTTGGAACCCACCAGAGCATCACAGGTAGACCAGCCCTCCCTCAATTTTCACTCCTGAAAATACAGCTGACAACAAAAATATGGGAGGAATACATGCTGTCCTTAATTTGTTGGTCCTTAAATCTTGGTATCTGAGGGTCATAAGAAAGTAGATCTGGAAGAAACCTAGTTAAGTCATCTGTGTAGCCCGCTCCCCAAGGTAGGATATCCTGACTAAAGCATCCCAGGCCATAGTATCTCTAAAACAAGCAGAAAACTTACTGTGCTTCTTTGTGTAGCTCTTCCCTCTTCTGATGTCTTTCTTCTGCAAAAGCCTGAGTGCTTGTAATCTATCTATCTATCAATCTATCCATGTTTATATGTCTCCCTTTCTCTCTAGCACTATTTATAAATCCATGTACATGGAAATCTACTTTCATGGGACATCTTCTGGAAATAGTCTAGAATCATTTGCTGGCTGCAGATGATTTCTGTAGGTAACCTCTGTGAAAGAGTATTTATCAATGTCTAGTCCAATGGGCTTCCAGGCAGACATTCCCAGGAGTCCTGAACAATGCCCAGACAGAAGCACCTGATGAAGTGGATAAATATATTGGGCACTTGGCTACAAACTAGGAGTAGAGTTCATTGGGAAAGAATCTGATAAGACAGCATTCTGTCCCCAAAAGTTGGTTCATTATTTCTCATGATTTTTGTTTGAAACATTTTGAGTCCAAAACATTTTTGCTATGTCCAAGGCAGGGTTCCTACACACCTCTAAGCCCCCATGGTCTGGGACATACAAGCCCAGTGCATTGCCCTGGATACAAGTGTTAACAGCTGTTTGGTCATAGAGCATCAAACAAATATCCCCTACATCACTATATCCAAATACACACCATTCCAGCTAATGAACGCTGTGCCGCTCAGCTCTTTTTCTTGCTGCGCTATTTCATCCAGAAGACAATGGCTTCCTTATTGTCACTACATACTTCTGCTATACTCCTACCTTCATCCTTCTCTGATACAAGTTGAAAAAAGGAAAGGTATATATCTCCAGTCACCAGCAGCTTTTGGGTAAGCAAAATTATGCCTAGAGACAGTTGACTTATTTTTCTGCCAGTCCAACATCCGCAGCATTATAGAATATTTCCGAGTGCTAAAGACCTCCTGTTCTTCTGCTTCTTTCCCATACAAGGATCTGCTGCATCATAGTTGATTGTGTGGTCTTGTGCATTTTCCATGCATGCCTTGGTTCCTTTGAGTGAAGGGGTTGTGAGTCTTCTTGCTTTGGGATCATGATCCATGTATGGTTGCCATCTTGCAGGCTTGTTTAGTGCAGTGAGCTGTGCACAGTGGATTAGCCTCCACAATTAAACCCCCATGACATACCTCTTACCACTAGGTTTCCCCTATAAGCTTCAAGGGCTGCCTGCTGAGCTTAGCAGGTAGACCCCTTGTGAACCCAAGGCACTTCTGCTTAAAGGCTTCGATAGCAGTCCTGTTGGTGTAGGATGCCCCTTTCACAGATTGATCAAGAGCCTGGTGATGAAGTCACTCTCCTGAGAGGCAGATGATATGGTCTCACAGCTGTATTCTGAGAATTCCTAGGCAAATGCTTAAAGCAGAAAGTTATTACACCAAAGGTGTTTGACAATACCACCACAACAGTCATGTCCAGTTCCTAAACTCAAAGGAGAACTCCATCCTTTGAATCCTGAGCACATGAAGGTGTCTACCCTCCCAGTGGACCTCTTCATCAATCCCTGTGAACTCTTCAGGCAGTTCCCCCTCAGCCTTTAACCTCTCTGAATTGCCCCTCAGTAGACCTAACTCCAATGAGCCAAGGAAGAAAATTAGGCATCTGGATTCTTCCATTTTGGTGCAGAGATTCACTTTTTAGATGTTACAATGGCTCAAGTGGCCATTACAATGGCCTAAGTGACTTCAGAGCACCATCTGTATTAACTTTGAGTTGAAACTTCCACATTACAGCAGCAGTTTCAACATCCCACTCATTATGCTTATGGTTCTTTCTAATTCAGGTGAATAGGGAGGGATAGGCCAGCCAGATCAGGCTTTTTTGAATCTCAGAATTAGCTCATGTTATCCCAATTTCATTTACTAAAGGTACGATTGGTTTTCATTAAATTGTCTGAGAGATGCATTTCCTGATCCCTTTTGTCAGTTCCTTCTTTAACTCCTTGTTCCTCAGACTGTCAAACACAGAATCAGAGGTAAGTAGGACATGAAGGGACTTCCAGAGGTCCTCTGCTCCAACCCCCCTGCCTGAGGTAGGAAGATCCTAACCCAAGCTCTTTCTAAATCTACCCGCAAGCCTGACACAACACAAGATATATCAACAATAAGTGTTCCATAGGAAGTGCTGACTACCATATGGTGAGAGTAGCAGTTAAAAAATGACTCTCTCTTCTTGGTGTAGCAAAACCCCCAGTTTTTCTTTTTCTTTTCTTTTAAAATGCATTCCCTCCCCTTCCCCAACCATTTCTGACTTTTTCTCTCCCTCTCTATTCCCTATAGATAAGTATAAGTAAGCTAAGATGTAGGATAAGCTTTAACATTTTATTTTAGGTAGTAAGTTTTATTTTTCTCTCCCCTCTTTACAAATAAGTGCCCTGCTATTTTGATATAGATACCCACTGTTTTATAAGTGATAATAATTATGTTTGTATTGATTTTTTTTATTGCTTATATATTGTGTGATTACTGTTTTAGGCCTACATATGTAAGTTAGCATAAGTCATGTCAAGTTTCCATCTTGTAATGTCAAGCCTCTATCTCATGTTCCCTGACCTATGACTCACACCTACCCCTCCTATGTAAGTTGGTTCCTAAATGAATGGGAATGAATGAGGGTGCTTGAGAGACAATGGCAGTAGGTCTAAAAATAGCTCCCTCTGAATGACCGAACCATCAATACCAATACCTGGACCAACGACCCAGCTCTTGGAACCACCCTCAGCATTCAAGAAACAAAAGATAAGGCCTCCCACCATTGTACCAAGGTTGCACATGCTCAGTAAGAACACCTACAGCCCTCTGGAACAGGACTGACCTTACCTGGACAGGCCCTCCCCACAGGAGATCAGAGGTAGTCTGCCCCATAAAAAGGGGTAATGAAAACTGACTCCTTAGGATGCCCTCTCCATCTGGAAGAGCACCATGCCACACCACCTATCCACCCAGAGGCCCTGCTGGCGACCCCCCTCTGGACAACACCTGCTAGACAAAGACCCCTTTCCAGCCTGGATAGGTAACTATCACCCTGCACCCTCTCTTCAACCAAGGAATTGGACTCTGTTTCTCTTCCCTACCTGGACTCCAACCCTTCCACTGAGTCTCTTTCTCCTGCTACCATTGTGAGTGCTTGTGTGTGTGTGTGTGTGAACCAGTAGCTTCATGGGGCTGTGTAGTGTTCTGTCTGTTTAATAAACCTGTTATTTGGACCCCTGAGTTGTGTTTCGCTTTACTACAGTTCCAGCCCTGCTCCAATCTCTGCTCCTCGCCACTCTAACTTCTGTCTTATTTCTCCCTCTCCTGTTTCTGGCTCACCACCACCTCCAGCACCTGTCCTGAAACTTCTCTCTGCCTGCCTTTTCCCCTGAGCTCCCAGGCTTATGCCTCAGTTCCTTTCCTGGCTGTCTCCACCTTGCCACCAATTATCTGTACCACCCCCCACAACTATCTCAGCTGTCTGCCTCAGTTTCCAGCCCCAAGCTCCCAGGTTTCTGTCTCTCTCTCTTTCCTGGCTGTCTCCTCCTTGCCACCAGGCTTCTTTCCCTTGCACCAATGATCTTGAGTAACCCTGGGGCCAATTGGTCTTAAGTAAACCCAAACCTCATTTCCTCAGCCAGCTTCTCTTTAGCCTACCAGTTCTAATCCAGGTTCTGGCAACTTTCACTCCCTACACTTTAACTCTTTCTCTCTCTCTCACCTTAACCTTCCCCCAAGTATCCCAGGTACCCCAAGCACGCACATACGTACCATATCATCCAAGTTAAGAACATACTTGTGTGTATATGTAGGTGGGTTGTATGTGTGGGAATTGGTGAGTGTGTGTGTATATACATATATATGTCACTGTGTGTATGATATATGAATTAGTGATCTGTGTATGTGTACAGGTGTGTGTGTATGGACAATTTATTTTTGTCTAACTTTTGGGGTGTATTGTGTATGTGCTTGAATTGGTGATATGTATGCATGTGCCTAGGCTAGTTTAGATGTGTATGTGCCTGAGTTGGTAGTGTGTGTGTGTATGCACCTAATTGATTTGTGTGTTTGTATATGTGCAGTTGTTTTACACCCTCCTGTCTAACAGCTCAATATTGAGATCCTGATATTTGGCTTGACCCTACAGGGCAACACTAGTGATGGGAGGCATGCTTTGGATTGTAACCAAGTTCTGTGTACAGGATGTCAAATTCAGTAGAAATGAATGCAGTGCCAAGAACGATGAAAACCCCAATCTAGAACCAACTTCCAAAGGAAGTGGTGCTCACTCCTACCCTGGGAGTGTTCAAAAGGTGGCTCAATAATCACCTCACCACAGTTGTTTGACCACAGCATTCTTTCCTGCCATGGCAGGGGGTCGGGACTTGATGATCTGCTCAGGTGCCTTCCAACCCTACCAACTATGAAACAATGCTGTCCAGTAAGGAGCCCAGCTGGCTGTCACACCAGGAAAGGCTTGACTGAGAGGTCAAAATCACTAAAGAAATGGTCAGTTCCACTGGATCACAGAACAGTAGTTGAGGAGCCAGTGATGGTAGGGTACAGCTGGATAGGAATCCAGTTCTCCAGGCCCTAGCTTCAAGTTGGGGGCAACACAAGTATTATCTACAGCAGTGTAATATACTTTGCTGCACTGTGGGCGTAGATGCTGATGGAGCTGGTTGGGGCTCAAGCCTGCTGGCTAGCCCCAGGCTGAGGCACTTATGTGCCCCAGCCAGCCCATCTGCAGCAAACTGAGCCAGGTTGGAGCATCCTCAATCTGGCAGGCTAACCCCTGAACCCCTGGTCAACTGAGCCTGCTCTGACTGGGCTCAACACATGCTGCAGTCCTGGGCACATATGTAAACATGGCATCAGGGAAGGAAGAATAAACACTGGCATAAGCTGCATTGAAGTTTAATTACTTGATTTAATATCATATCTGGAGACACAACGTAGGTCTTACTCAGCACCTGTCAGAAAAGCCAAGAATTGTAACTGTATTAACCAGTCACTAAGTTATATTTCTGTTGTCTTCATTAAGAAACTGCCCAGTATCCTTTGCAGGGGGATTGAGGTACAGAAGTTAGAGTGAGGAATGTGAGTCAGATTCTTGGAAGAGATTACTGATCACCAGAAGCAGATCTAGGGCTTTGAAAAGCCTGATACACCTGACATCAGAGTAGTGGCAGCAATTGCAATGGCCATCCTGGTCACTGGCACCAGGATTGCTCCCTCAGGGATGGCAGTTATGTCCAGTCTGAGATCTCTGAGGTCCCGAAGAGGGCCTCCCAAACAGTGGCCCTATTGTAGTCCCATAGAGTGCTCTTCTTCCAGGTCTTGTGGGCTCTGATTCATACTAAACATTTCTGTATGGGTGTGTTAATGGAATTCTCCCATATGACAACTGCAGAGTGCGTGCATCAATCCTGCACACATGGGAACACTGAGTTCTCTCTCACTACAAAGGTGTAACACTCACTCAGGTGCCAGATGGCTGAACTGGTCACAGTAGTGGCCAGCCACCAGTGTAACCAGTACATCAGGATTAGGGCCCACTGACCAAGTTCCTATACCTGGAAGCATAACAGAAGGGAAATTGGAAACCACTGGAGCAGGGATCAACTGTGAGAGATATTCCCTTTGCACCCCAAGGTCTTCAGATCCTGAACCAAAATATATTTAGAAGGAAAAGGGATTAAAGAAGTAGCCATGGAGGCAGAGGACAAACCAAGTAAAAGGTGCAGGTAACGGTTTAGGGGCAGAATGATCTGGGTGGATCCACCAAGCTCTCACCAGAACCAGGTGGCATGGGCAATTCACCTATGGTTAAGGTGGGGCCCCAAGAGGTGAGGGCCAATTTCACTGAATGACAAAAAGAGGATTCAGCCTTTGCAACACTCTATGGGTGGCTGGACTGAGTAAATACCATGACAAGAACCTCTCACCAAGCCCCCCAGGATCCCCATTTTTAGTTGCAAAGGGATGTACTGATACAGGTCTTATGAGTCTGAATCACAGAGGCCTGCAGAAACCAGCAGCTCATGTTACCAGGAAAGGGTACTTGCCAGCATCTTCTCACTCAGTATTTACTAGAACATTCAAGATTAGTGTGCTTTTTGCCCTGAGTGCTTGCTGGTGGCCCCACACACAGAACTGAATATATTGGTTCCATTGCCCTTGGTGGAGACCTGCTTTTGTGAATGTTAAGATAGATATTATTTGCACCTTGAAGCCCAGTACCAGGAGTTTCCCTTTTAACCTAGTACTTTCGAATTATGCTACGCAGTTTCCACAGGCAGTAGTGATCCACAATGCCTTAGTCCAAGAACTGCCCATGAAACTGTCAAATACCTTCTTGAAGAGGGACTACCCACAATAATTTTTTAATGGATTAAGGTACCACCTTATTGTCCTGGCTCCTGCAACAGGAGTGGAAATTTCTGAAGTCCACCCTATCACAAGCTCCAGATGACTGGATTGGTGGAGAGGTTCACACAGACTGAAAGAGACATTATATAAATTAGTTATAGGAGAGCCATGGAAGTGGAATGTCCTTCTTCCCTACTTTCTATTTGCATTCTAGGAGGTTCTCCCCAATTATCTATAGGTTCTCTCCTCTTAACCCCCTATATAAAGCAGCCTTGAGGTGTGTTAGACTTACAGCACACAACCTGACAGACACAGGACATGAAGACCCAGAATATTCCCCAATACTTTTTAGGCAGTGGGAGTAACTGGTCCTGGTCAGGGCCTTTTCCAAAAAAAGCAAAACAAAACCCTCAGTGCTGCACAGAAAGTGCAGGACCAACACTACAACACTTCCCAGTTCTGTGTTCTGCTGTTGCTCCTTTCGTCAGAAGGCAAATTGCTCAGCAAGCGGCAGAAACCCTATGAAGTCATTAGGAGAGTTGGAGATGTAAACTGTTAAGTACAGCTTGAAGGGAGACAGGATGGATCACAAATATACCATACTAAGCTCCTGAAACCCTGGTGGACCCAGGAAGCACTGAACATTGGGAGTTACAGGATGGGTAGGAAATTTGGTTCAGCTCCACTCTACTGAGGTTAATTTGGGAGATAGTTAATCCATATCCCAACAGGAGGAGACCAGAGACCTACAAAACAAAGTTTTTGGACCCAGCCAGGGAGAACCACCTTAATAAATCATTGGACCAAAACCTTGTTATCCCATGCAAAAGGGCTTTTCCCTTATATCTGAGTGACTATGGGGTACAGGAAATAGGGAAGAGCAGAATATTTTGCAATTGGGAGAAATAGAAGAATTGGTCAGCAAAGGGCACAGCACAGATGTCTCTAGTTCCTCTGACAAGGGCCCCTTGACACGTGAGGTCTACTGTCTGCCCAGAGCAAAGATTCAGGATGTGACCGGGATGATCCAAGCCATGATCCAGCCCACTGATTACTACCCCATGGTCCTAATCCATGTGGGCACTAATGATGCAGCCAAGAGAAGTCCTGATCACCTAATGATGGACTACCATGCTTTGGGGGACATGCTGAAGGAGATAGGGGTGCAGGTGATATTCTTTTCTGTCCTACCAGTGAGCAGACATGAAAGATGACACAGACCTGCATCAGAGAGGTCAACTTGAGGCTTCGGGAATAGTGTCTCGAGGCAGGCTTCGGCTTCCTAGACAATGACCCACACATCAGGTTGAGAGACATGCTCGGGTGGGATGGGCTTCCCCTTTCCCCCAAAGGTAAGCTTGTGTTCTCTTCTAGGTTGTCTGTTCTCCTCTGGTGGGATTTAAAATAGGCTCATTGGGGGAAGGGGAAGATGAGGGCAGAGGAGGCCTTGGACCACTAAACCAAGCGTCACCCACACGAACAGCCCCAATCTAGACTGACGACGAGCAAAACAAATACCAGGTAAGTAACAGGGGCCCAGGTAGTACTGAGATTAGGGGGCCAGTGCAAGCATCTTCAGGAGACCTCAAATGCCTCTACACAAATGCTCATAGTATGGGAAACAAGCAGGAGGAACTTAACCTCCTGCTAGCTGACACCAACCCAGACATAGCGGGGCTCAGTGAAACATGGTGGGACCCAAGGCATGACTATGCAGTGAATAACAGGGACTATAGCCTGTACAGGAGGGATAGGACAGGGAGGAAAGGTTTGCGGTTTCATAGTTTCGTAGTTAGTAGGGTCGGAAGGGACCTGAGCACATCATCAAGTCTGACCCCCTGCCATGGCAGGAAAGAGTCCTGGGGTCAAATGACCCCACCAAAGTGTTCGTCTAGCCTCCTCTTAAAGACCCCCAGGGTAGAAGCCAGCACCGCTTCTCTTACAAGTTGGTTCCAGATCCTAGCCGCCCTGACAGTGAAGTAGTGCCTCCTGATGTCTAATCTGAATTTACCCTCTGCCAACTTGTGACCGTTATTTCTAGTCACTCCTAGTAGTCCTCAGGGGAACAGAGACTCCCCCAATGCCTGCTGGTCCCCCCCCAACTAGTTTGCAAGTGGCCACTAGATCCCCCCTCAACCTTTGCTTGTGGAGGCTGAGCAGATTCAGGTCCCTTAGCCTCGCCTCATAGGGCCTGCCCTGCTGCCCCCTGACCATGTGAATGGCCCTCCTCAAGACCCTCTCCATGTTGTCCACCTCCCTCCTGAAGTGCATCGCCCAGAACTGAATTTAGTACTCCAACTGTGGCCCGACCAGTGTTGCATAGAGGGGGAGGATCACCTCCTTGGACCTGCTTGAGATGCATCTGTGGATGCATGACAAGGTGCGGTTGGCCTTCCTGACTGCATCCCCACACTGCCGGCCCATGTTCATCTTGGCATCAATGATGACTCCAAGATCCTTTTCTGCTTCTGCACTGATGAGAAGGGAGTTCCCCAGCCTGTAGGTATGGTGCTGGTTCTTCCTCCCCAGGTGCAGTACCTTGCACTTGTCAGTGTTGAAATCCAGCCTGTTCTCATCTGCCCACCACTGTAACCTGTCTAGGTTTGATTGCAGTCTATTCCTCCCTTCTGGTGTGTCCATATCCCCCCACATCTTAGTATCATCTGCGAATTTGAACAGGGTGCTTTTTACTTCCTCGTCCAAGTCGCTGATGAAGAGTTTGAACAGTGCAGGCCTAAGAACAGAGCCCTGCAGAACCCCACTGCCCACATCCCCCCCGGTCAAAAATGACTCATCCACCACCACTCTCTGGGTGCAGCCCTCCAGCCAGTTGGCGACCCATTTGACTGTGTAGGTGTCGACACCTCTGTCTCCTGGTTTTTTAAGGAGAACGGGGTGAGAGACAGTGTCGAAGGACTTCCAAAAATCCAGAAAGACTATGTCCACTGCTACCCCTGCATCTAAGGATTGGGTGACCTTGTCATATAAGGCGACCAGGTTGGATTGACAGGACCTGCCCTTAATGAACCCGTATTGGTTGCCCCTAAGCATAATCTCCCCTGCTGGCCCCTCGTGGACATGTGCCAGAATAATTCTGTCAAAAAGCTTCCCCAGGATCGAGGTAAGACTAACTGGCCTATAGTTCCCTGGGTCCTTCTTCCTCCCTTTTTTGAAGATAGGAACCACATTGGCCCTCTTCCAGTCATCTGGCACCACACCAGAGGACCACGAGTGCTCGTAAAGCCGTGCCAGGGGTCCTGCAATGACCTCAGCTAATTCCCTCAGCACTCTAGGGTGGAGATCGTCCAGGCCAGCTGATTTAAATACATCCAGTCCCTCCAGAAGTTCCCTTACTAGATCCTCACTGACCCTTGGCCTAGCTGCGCCGCCCCTGGGGCCTGAGGGGGATCCAGTGGGGAGGCTAATCTGGTCCCTGCTCAGGAAAATGGAAGCAAAGAAGTCATTAAATAGATTAGTTTTGTCGTCTGGTGTGACAACCAAATTTCCTAGCATGTCTTGCAGGGACCCCACGTTACCTGGTACCTTCTTTTTGCCCCCTATGTATTTAAAAAAGGACTTCTTGTCCTTGATCCGGGTAGCTAGTCCCAGTTCTCCGTCTCCGTCTTGGCCTTCCTGACCACTCCCCTGCATCCCTGAGCAACTGCAGTATAGTTCTCCCTGGTGATGGTCCCTCCCTTCCATTGGGTGTATGCCTCCCTTTTAGCTAGAAGACATTCCCAGATGCTTTTGGTGAGCCATGGGGTCTTTTGCGCCCGCCTGCTCCCTTTGATCCGTGTTGGAATTACCTCCCTTTGGGCTTGGAGGATCGTCTCCTTAAGGAGCAACCACTCTTGGACACCTGGCTCCCCTCCCCTCTGGGACCTCAGTGCTTCCCCAATTAGTCTCCTTAGCTCTTTGAAGTCCACCCTCCTGAAATCTAGGGCTGCTCCCTTGCTTCAGGCCTTTGCCACCTTGCACTGGATGGTGAATTCCAGCAGGCGATGATCACTGTCGCCCAGGTGGTCGAGCACCCGGAGCCCCCTCACCAGGTCGTCACCCGTGGCCAGCACCAGGTCCAACAAGGCATCTCCCCTGGTGGGGCTGTGCATCTCCTGGGTTAGATGGAGGTCCTGCATTTTGGCTAGGTACCTACATAAGTGGTCAGACCTGGCTGACTGCTCCTCCCAGCAGATGTGCAGAAAGTTCAGGTTACCCATGATGACCACGTCCTTTGCCCTGACTACTTCTGTGAGCTGACTTAAGAATTCCTGATCTAGCTCTTCCCCTTGGTTGGGTGGTCTGTAGTAGACTCCCACCATTAAGTCTCTTTCCCCTTGACTGCCTTGTATTCTAATCCAGAGCACTTCAGTGTGCCCCTCCTCTGACTCTGTGCTACTTGATGAGGATGTGTATTCCTCCTTAATGTAGAGCGCTACTTCCCCGCCTTTCCTCCCTGTCCTGTCCCTCCTGTACAGCCTATAGCCTTTGATATTCACCGCCCAGTCATGTGTTGGGTCCCACCACATTTCAGTGAGCACCACTATGTATGGGTTGGTGTCAGCTAGCAGGAGGGCAAGTTCCTCCTGCTTGTTTCCCATACTACGAGCATTTGTGTAGAGGCATTTGAGGCCTCCTGAGGATGTGTGTACTGGCCCCCTACTCTCAGCATTGC
Source organism: Crocodylus siamensis (assembly GCF_052110815.1). Classification (NCBI taxonomy): domain Eukaryota; kingdom Metazoa; phylum Chordata; order Crocodylia; family Crocodylidae; genus Crocodylus; species Crocodylus siamensis. Next base: position 47,803,726 of record NC_143400.1, read on the forward strand.
CCTGGCCCCTGTTGCTTCCCTGTGTATATGCTGTACTCGCAGGGCACAGGCTGGGCTGTACTTGTGGGCGCTGCTTGGTTTAGCGGTCCAAGGCTTCCTCCGCCCTTGTCTTCCCCTTCCCCTGACAAGCCTAGTTTAAAGGGTGTGGTTCTCTACAGCAAGGAGAAATATGCACCCTCAATGAGTAGCATGGGGTCAGAGGAGGGGCACACTGATGGATGTGTGGCCAATATGGTTCCTATTTTCAAAAAAGGGAGGACTCAGGAAACTATAGACCAGTCAGTTTTACATCAAACCTAGGTAAGCTTTTCAGAGAATTATCCTGGTGCATGTCTGTGAGGGGCCAGCAGGGGAAATTATGTTTAGGGGCAACCAACATGGGTTCATTCAAGGCAGGCCCTGTCAGACCAACCTTGTGGCCTTCTATGACCAGGCCACTAAATCCTTGGATGCAGGTGTAGCAGTGGATGTAATCTTTCTGGACTTTAGGAAGGCCTTCGACACTGTCTCTCACCCCATTCTCTTTAAAAAACTAGGTGACTGTGTTGTCGACACCTACACAGTCAAATGGGTTGATAACTGGCTAGAGGGCCGCACCCAGAGAATGGTGGTGGACAGGTCTTATTTGACCGGGGGGGATGTGGGCAGTGGGGTTCTGCAGGGCTCTGTTCTTAGGCCTGCACTGTTCAAACTCTTCATCAGCGACTTGGACGAGGAAGTAAAAAGCACCCTGTTCAAATTCGCAGATGACACTAAGATGTGGGGGGATGTGGGCACACCAGAAGGGAGGAATAGACTGCAATCAAACCTAGACAGGTTACAGTGGTGGGCAGATGAGAACAGGCTGGATTTCAACACTGACAAGTGCAAGGTACTGCACCTGGGGAGGAAGAACCAGCACCATACCTACAGGCTGGGGAACTCCCTTCTCATCAGTGCAGAAGCAGAAAAGGATCTTGGAGTCATCATTGATGCCAAGATGAACATGGGCCGGCAGTGTGGGGATGCAGTCAGGAAGGCCAACCGCACCTTGTCATGCATCCACAGATGCATCTCAAGCAGGTCCAAGGAGGTGATCCTCCCCCTCTATGCAACACTGGTCAGGCCACAGTTGGAGTACTAAATTCAGTTCTGGGCGATGCACTTCAGGAGGGAGGTGGACAATATGGAGAGGGTCCAGAGGAGGGCCAGCTGCATGATCAGGGGGCCTACAAGGAGAGGCTAAGGGACCTGAACCTGTTCAGCCTCCACAAGCAAAGGCTGAGGGGGGATCTAGTGGCCACTTGCAAACTAGTTGGGGGGGGGACCAGCAGGCATTGGGGGAGTCCCTGTTCCCCCAAGCACTACCAGGAGTGACTAGAAATAAGTCACAAGTTGGCAGAGGGTAGATTCAGACTAGACATCAGGAGCACTACTTCACTGTCAGGGCGGCTAGGATCTGGAACCAGCTTCAAAGCGAAGTGGTGCTGGCTCCTACCCTGGGTGTCCTTAAGAGGAGGCTAGATGAACACCTTGCCGGGGTCGTTTGACCCCAGTACTCTTTCCTGCCATGGCAGGGGGTTGGTGTGATCCTACCAACTGTGAAACTATGAAGCCAGAAAATAAACAATCTGGTCCTGCTTTAACTTTGGCAAATTGAATGCAGTATCTAAAGTTTGATGCCTACCCAATGCCTTGACTTGAAACATTGATGCAACAACTAGGAAAGGCTAAGTACATATCTGACACTAGATCATGGGTTCCTTTGCTTCCCAGTACAGCACTAACTACTGATTCTTTCCTCCTAGCCCCATATAGTTTCCATATAGCTCCCTTCTGTGGTTGCCCTGGGGACCATCTTGAAGAAGAACACTGGAGAATGGACTGGTTAATTGAGGTTGGTGCTGGGAAGTTAAACCCCTCAAATCCCTTTTTGGTGTGAGGTGCATAGATCCTAGGTCTGCCAAGTTTCCAGTGAGTGCCCTATCTAATTAGCTATTTGAGGAAAAAGCTGAGCCCTCTCTCTCAGCCCTCATATTTCCCTGAGCATAAGTATGGTAGTTGTAAACCTTGACTGACTACATTTCTGACTCTTTGGACATGGAGTGTCTAAGAAGGATTCATATATACACCCAGCTATGTGCTTGGGTATTACACAGCCTACTGTGCCTGTCTAGTTTGCACACGCAGCTACGTATGCACATAGGCTTAAACAGCCAAGAACAGAATTCCAGCCTGGATGTTAGTGGCATTTTGACATGCAGACAACCAGAAATGCCATGCAAAGTAAAAATTTGGAAAACCAGGAAGAGAATAAAATGCACCCCCATATCATCATCAATTTCCTTTTGGGATCAAGCCTTTATTATGAGGATACTAAATCATTCTTTGGGTTGCATTCTTCTCCATTCAAAGTTTGAGTCAGTGCCACTTTAACATGCTCTTGTAAAAGTTCTATAACAGATTACAATGGCTGCTATTAAAGAAACACATAAAAAATGCAGAACTGTCAACTAATACCAGGCGAGCTCCAGCATAACATTCACTAGGTGAGGCTAGATACTTTATGAGTAAGAGTCCCCTGCTTCCACCCTTAGCATTTAATAAGTACTTCAGCTGGAACCAGGCTTTGGAATATCTGTTTGGTTTCCTTGATTAAATATTTTGTCTATAGCTGAACTGGTGAAGCCAGCCTTAAGATAACAGATTTCTCATGGGATTGCTCAAAATATCCAACAGATCAGATGACTGAGTGGATGGATACAGATCCTATTGTTATTCAAGCTAAGAGACTTTCTTAGCAAGTTGCCTTAATTGTTTGATTCCCCAGTGAAAAATTAGATGCTCCTTTTCAAGGATTTATTACTTAGCAACATATAAAGACCATGGAGTTTCTTGCATCTGCAAGCTAAATCACTAAAACATGGGCATTCAAGGGCTGCAGGGATCTTCAAAAGCTGAGAAGGTAGGTGAGGACAACAGCTGATTCAAAAAATTTAGAATAAAGAATTAAACAAAATAATTGGCAAACGAGTTCAATGATCTGCATATGGTTTTGCCATCCAAATATTTTGGATTTGTAAGGTCACATTATAGCACATGTCAGTATTCTCGAGTGCATGTTTACAAACCTTGTAGCAGCAGGACCCTAACCATCAGTGTCTTCATGCTTTGCCTGTGGCAAATTAAGATGCTCTTGGTGTCTTGGGGCAATGTGCCTTGTAGTTGTTCAAAGGGTTTATAATGTACAGCTAAGAATAGGTCAGACAAGGACTTGTATAGGATTGTTTGGGGAGGGTGGTCCTGCCTTTAGCAGAGGATTGAGCTAGATGACATCCTGAGGTCTCTTTCAGCCTTCTTTGTATGTGATTCTGTGATATTTTGTGATTTTTATATCATGTTTGCAAAAAAAAAAATGTTGTTGCTTTCTTTTTCTTTTTAAAATAAAAATAGAGATTTAACTCTCTAAAGACAGAGAGTGAAGGAAAGTTGTAGTTCAGTGATTCTTGACAAGGGTGCACTGGGGTGGCTTGAGATCTTTTCACGGGTGCCACAGGATGCCACGCTTTGTCAGGGCTGTTAGTTGTAGAAACACAACTCACAAGATAATTCCAGAGATTTCAAATAGGAATCCATAGTATTAAAAACATTCTGACCTGTTTTAGGCTCTGAGGTTTTTTTCCTCTATTATTTTTCTTTAGTCAAAAATCAAGTGAAAACTAAGAGCTAACATTTTCTGAGTGGTTCCTTGAGTCTAGTGCCTAGCCTAGCGCCTGTTGTAGTTGTTTGCAGATACACCAATAAATCTTTATACCATATATTTGTTTTGTCCAAAAAACCACATTCTTATAATGGAGATAATCTGTTCTGAGATTTTGAGATTAAGGATGAATCATAATTATGTTTTACTTCCAGTAGTTATTATTTATTTTGCTTATTGAGGGAAAAATATTGTATGAAAAACTGAATCTGATATCACTTTTTATGGGAAAAGGGGAGAGGATAAATTATATGATAGATTAATTAGTCAATAACTCAAAAACCTCTGCAAGTCTCACTTACATAACAATATGCATAATGCCATGCTGGTTGAACTTTTGCGTTTCATAATCATGGAAATATCAAAAGATTGCCAAGTGTATTTTAAAATATTTTTAATAGATACCATTTATCTTCTAAATTTTCAGTTTTCAAGACTTGTGTTTGGGATTAGCTTCTTTTGTTGCAATGCTGCCACTACACAAAGCTAATTCTTCTCAGGAGCTAACTAACCTGAGTTGCATTTTTACATATATGTTCTTTAAATGTGTATTGGCAGCATGAGATTCATAGAATCAAAGAATTGCAATAACTTGTTTTGATTACCTAGAGTACTGTGTTCAGTTCTGGGGCCCCCACTACAGAAAGGATGTGGATAAATTGGAGAGGGCAATGAAAATATTTAGGGGGCTGGGGCACATGACTTCTGAGGAGAAACTGAGGGAACTGGGCTTATTTAGTTTGGAGAAGAGAAGACTGAGAAGGGATTTAAGAGCAGCCTTCAACTACTTGAAGTGGGGTTCCAGCGAGGATGGAGCTGAACTGTTCTCAGTGGTAGCAGATGACAGAACAAGGAGCAATGGTCTCCAAGTTGCAGCAAGACAATTTTAGGTTAGATATGAGGAAAAAAAATCTCTCACTAGGAGGGTATTAAAGCACTGGAACAGATTACCCAGAGAGGTGGTGGTGGAATCTCCATCCTTGGAGGTTTTTAAGGCCCAGCTCCACAAAGCTTCACTGGGGTGATCTAGTTGGGGATGATCTTACTTTGAGCAGGGTGATGGACTACATGAACTCCTGAAGTCCCTTAGAACCCTAAATTTCAATGATTCTATGATTATATTAAGGAATATTATTATTATTATTATGTATTTTAAGGAAGTTTCTTCTCGTCTGTTCTTTGCTATAATGGGAATAATAACACCAACATGATCTTAAGTGTTAAATAATAGCTCTTTATTTTAAACATGAAAATAAAAAGTAGCAGTTGTTGTGCTTATTTGATAAGGTGCACTGGGTCTTCACTCCCAATTAATTTTGCTGACATTATCCAACCAAATAATCACTTTGATGAGCCTTATGGTATAAGGACTCAGTATCCCAGTTTATATATAGAGGAATACTACATTTCTGGAAACTGTCTCAAAGAGACATAAAAGCAAGTTCTGGACTAGGTACCCAGACATCATCATGGAAAAATAGTTAGCAGTCTCCCCACAAGGTTATTAAATAACATCTCTTTTTTTAGGACATTGAAAATGGGACTGAGCAACGCACGGTGCAAAAATGAGGAAAAGATGAGAACTTTGCAAGAGTAAGAGGAAAAATTCCCAAAGTGCCCACTTTAAAATTTTTTTTTTTAAAAGGACCTTAAAGAAAATTGACAAACACAGTGCAATAGCTAGGGACAGGTGAGAAAGGCACCTTCCCTGGGTGTCAGCATAGGCGGGGTATCAGAATTGCACCCTACCCCCATGGAATCTGTGCCCCAGTAGCAAAAACAGCCCCACAGAGCTGCTCTTGCAGCAGCAGCTGGTGCTTAGATACCACGCTGCCTTAAGAGCAAGAGCAAGGTGGCAGAGGCAGCAGCCAGACTGTTTTGAAGTCCCCAGAATAGGTAAGACTCCTGCAACCCTCTTGCTCTTAGAACCCATGGCCCTTCCACACTCTCTCCACTTGTTGCCCCCAGTCCTTCAGTCTCCCATAGTGTTTGCCTAAGATACAAGCCATACTTGTTATACCTCTGGACAAACATGCACATATAGTGCCATAAAAGTGGAGAGGGAGGTCATGTTTTATACAACCGCATAAGTTTACAGAAATATCAGCAAGCTAAATCACTCTAATCTGGACAGTGAATGATGCAGGAGAAGCTGAAGATGTTTTCATGGAATTATAGAAAATGAGGGCTGGAAGGAACCTAAGGAGGTCATGTAATCCAACCACCTGCTCAAAGCCAGACCATCCCCAACTAAATCATTCAGTCAAAGCTTTATCTAGCTGGGCCTTAAAGACCTCCAAGGATGGAGATCCCACAACCTCTCTGGGTAACCTGTTTCCATGTTTTACTACCCTCTCCTCATGAGAAAGTTTTTCCTCATATCTAACCTCAACTTCCCTTGCTGCACTTGGGACCATTGCTCCTTGTTCTGTCATCTACCACCACTGAGAACAGTCTAGCTCCATCCTCTTCGGAACCACCCTTCAGGTAGTTGAACACTGCTATTAAATTAAATGAGGATTTCATTTTTAAAAATTGGCTACAATTTGGTATCTTCCATGCGTCAGGTATCCAGGTTGTTGCTCTATTTCCCATGAGCCCAGATTGCTTTCTCCTCTAGACCAAGGTGGACTAATAAAATACATTTTATTTTGCAAAAAAAATCTCTTATTTTCCCAAGGAAGAAGCAACTATGACCACCTGAAACCAGAGATACTGCTCCTGGCTTTGTTCAAGCTGATTTGCATCATCGCAGAAGCTCACAAGAGAGGTGAGAGACTCTTTAACAGCTAAGACCTTCCTGCCCAGAGGAATTTTCCATCTTTTGACTCCTCTGTGAAATCCTATGAAATATGAATTTTCATTTCTACACAGGATAACTTTTACAATCTTTTCTCAAATGCCTGATGAAGGGTGTTTATGCTTGAAATCTTGCAAATAAAGATTTATTATTATTATTTTTTTGCAAATATCTTGTTGGCCTAATAAAAGATATCACTTCTACCATGAGCTCAGATTCTTTTTTCCTCTAGACCAATATGGCTACAACCTGGATACCTAAAATATATTGACAGATGTGAGCAGTTCAGCCACGGGCCATCAGGCTACAGAGTACAGGAAGTGGAATAGGCTATGTTACCTACTACTCACTGGGTGCATCTACACGCACACCTTTATTGCACCATAACCAAAATAACACCTGAGTACAGGCACTCATCTACATGTGCATGCCCATACTCCACAGTATCTTACTGCACAGTACTGCACAGTAAATTTAAGTTGGCGTACATGCATGTTTAGACACACCCACTGCAAAAACCCAGACTGGCTGCTAGTAAGTCATCCATGGAGCCTTCCATCTATAGGTTCTGACAACTCCAAGAACCACCTCTAAACTTCTTTTTTCTCATGTTAAATTAAACTAACCATGACACATTTCTGCCTTAATGTATTCAGTTAACGCAAACCACACTTTATGTCAACAGAATTCCAGCTGGTTACATGCTATTAAAGTCTTCCTATCAAAAGACACAGCAAGCTAGTTTTTAATTATGATTAGCACTTTCCCCAGAACCAAAGTTATCTTCACTCGGGATAGTTTAATGCTGGTGGCCTTGACTGGCAATATTCTTTTATTATTATTATTATTATTATTCTGAAGTTTCAGAAAGTACTCTTATCAGGGGCAGCCTTAACACATTGTGGATGTAGCCTGTTTTTCACGCAAGCAAATTATTAATGTTAGCAGAGTATCTAAAGCAATAATTATAAACCTTGTCAACATTTCCTAGATTACAGTATAACATATAAATCACATCCTATGTATTTGCAATAATATCCTTCTAATAGTAAGGGCAGGGGAGTAGTAATATTTTACCACTCACCCTGTCAGTGGTTGAAAGCATTCACAAATGCCATTTTATTAATACTGTTGGCTATGTTTTTCTAGGAACATGGAAAGTAAAAACCAAACTACTGAGTTCATCATGAAGGGATTTTCCTGTCATCCGGAATTTCAGAACTTGTTCTTTGCAGTGATTTTCATCATGTACATCATGTCTCTGCTTGGAAATATCCTCATCAGTATAACAGTTTATCTTGACCCCACCCTTCATGCCCCCATGTACTACTTCATCTCCAATTTGTCCTTGGTTGATATGTGCTACACCTCAGTCACCATCCCAAAATTACTGACAAACCTGCTTTCCCAAAATGGGACCATCTCATTCATTGGCTGTGCCTTCCAGTTGTATTTTCTTCTTTCCCTTGGGACAACTGAGTGCTTCCTCCTTGCTGTTATGGCTTATGACCGTTTCTTAGCCATATGCAACCCCCTGCAATACATGGTCCACATGAACAAGCAACTGTGTATCTGCCTAGTGGGTATCTCATGGGCCAGTGGCTTGTTGCTCTCCTTGATACAGACCACACTAATATTCACCTTGCCCTACTGCGGGCACAACCAGATTGACCATTTCTTCTGTGACATTCCTCCTCTTCTGCATCTGGCCTGTGGAGATACCTCCATGAATGAAATTGCGGTCTTTGTAGCAGGATTGTTAATCACCTTGATGCCCGCCTTGTTGATTTTTGTTTCTTATGTCCACATCATCAGTGCTGTCCTGAAAATCACATCAGCCGATGGCAGACACAAAACTTTCTCCACCTGCTCCTCCCACCTCATTGTCATCATTTTGTTCTATGGATCTGCCAGTGCCATGTATCTGAGACCCAGGTCCAGCTATGTCCCAGAGAGTGACAGATTTCTGGCCCTGTTTTATTCTGTTGTGACGCCAACCCTGAATCCCATTATCTACAGCCTGAGAAGCAAAGATATCAATAAAGCCCTGTGGAGGCTGATAATGTCAAGGTTATTTCCTTTAAAGATGTGAAGAGAGAAACTAGCAATTTGGAATGATGTTTAATTTCCTCTCCACTCCCCTGCTGAATTACTGTATATTTAATGACCACAGAAGACTGGATATATTCAGCCTGTTGTGTTTCATAGATGCTAGGGTCAGAAGGGACCTCAACAGATCATCGAGTCCCACCCCCTGCCTAGACAGGAAAGAGTGCTGGGGTCAGATGACTCCAGCCAGATGCCTATCCAGCTTTCTCTTAAAGACACCCAAAGTAGGGGAGAGCACCACCTCCCTTGGAAGTCCATTCCAAATTTTGGCCACCCTTACCATGAATAAATTTTTCCTGATATCTAGCTTAAATGTGCTCTCTGTCAGTTTGTGACCACTGTTCCTTCTTACCCCAAGAGGCACCCTGGTGAACAGAGCATCTCCAATCCCTTGCTCCAATCCCTAATGAATTTGTATGTGGCCACAAAATCACTTCTCAGCCTTCTCTTGTGGAGGTTGAAGAGGTCCAGTCTTTCCTCATAGGACTTGTACTGTAAGCCCCTAACTATACGAGTCGCCCTCCTCTGGACCCTCTTGAGTCTGTCAACATCCTTCTTGAAGTATGGCACCTAAAACTGGATGCAGTACTCCAACTGCAGTCTTACCAATGCTGCATAGAGGGGAAGTATCACCTCCTTGGATCTATTTGTCGTGCATCTGCTGATACATGAAAAAGTACGGTTAGCTTTGCGGATGATTTCATTACACTGATGACTCATGTTCATCTTGGAGTCCACTATGACTCTGAGATCCCTTTCCACTTCTGTGCTGCTAAGAGGGTCACTTCCCAGCCAGTAGCTATGCTGGATATTTTTGCGCACTAGGTGCAGCACTCTGAGCTTGTCCTTGTTGTACTGCACCCTATTGGGTATTCCCCACTTTTCTAACCTGTCTAGGTCTGCCTGAAATTTAGTATAATCTGCAAACTTGAACAGAGTACTCTTCACACCCACATCCAAGTCACTGATGAAGATATTGAAGAGTACAGGTCCAAGTACTGAACCCTGCAGGACCCCAGGACCCACATCCTTCCAGGTCAATACCAACCCATCACATACAGCTCTCTGGGTGAGACTTCTAAGCCAATTTGCCACCCACCAGACCGTGTAAACATCTATGTCATGGCCCCTTAATTTATTTATGAGACTAGGATGAGCTACTGTATGGACTTGCTAAAGTCCCAGAAAACAACATCCACCTCTACTTGGGTGTCTAAGCATTTTGTGACCCTGTCATAAAATGAAACCAGATTGGTCAGGCATGATCTACCTGCTACAAATCCATGCTTGTTTCCTGGCTGCATTATTTTCCCCACTGGGCTCCCACAAATATGATCCTTCATAATCTTTTCAAAGACCTTTCCAAGGATGGATGCGAGACTGCCTGGCCTATAATTACTCCAATCCTCCTTCCTCCCCTTCTTGAAAATAGGGACTACATTGGCCCTTTTCCAGTCCTCTGGGACCTGACCTGAGTGCCACGAGCACTCAAATAGCCATACCAGTGGTTCTGCTATGACACCAGTCAATTCCTTCAGTACCCTCGGATGCAGCTCATCCAGATGTGCTGACTTGAACACATCCAGTCCATCCAAGTAACTCTTCACCAAGTCAACATCAACAGTTAGTAGGCTGGTATCCCTCTGATGCCCATCTAAGGACCCATAGGAGAGTTATTTTGAGTCCTGTTCAGGAACACTGAGGCAAAAAAACTCAGTGAATAGATCAGCCTTGTTCCCCCTGTCTGTCACTAATTACTCCTTGTTCAGTATGGCTCCTATGCTGCCCTGCACCTTCTTTTTACTCCCTACATACCTAAAACAAAGACTTTTTGTTGTCTTTAATTTGTATTGCCAGCCTCAACTCTGTAGTTGCTTTGGCCTTTCTAACTGCCTGCCTGTAAGTACGGGCCAACTAGGTACACTCCTCCTTGCTAGCTTCCCCCTGCTTCCACCGCCTATATGCCTTCTTTTTTGGCTTTAGGATTCCCTGGATTTCCCTGTTTAGCCAAGGAAGTTTTTTGGCTCCTTCCACCCTTTTCCCCTCTTACTGTGATAGTCTCCCTCTGTGCCCAAAGGATCACTTCCTTTAGGAACGACCACCCTTCCTGGGCTCCCATCTCGCCAACACTCTTGTCCTGCAGTGTGTCATTGACTAGACTCCTAAGCACACTGAAGTCAGCCTTCCTTAAGTCAAGCACTTCCACGCTACTCGTTATCTTACCCACCCTATGCCATATAGTGGATTTCATTGATTGGTGATCACTGTCCCCAAGCTGACCACGAATCTGCAGCTCCCCTACTAGGTCCTCCCCATAGCCAACACCAAGTCCAGTAAGGTATTCCCACCTAGTGGGACTGTATACCTCCTGTGTTAGGGGAAGGTCCTGCATGCAGGTTAAGTACCTACGTGAATGGGTGGATTTACCTGACTGCTCCTCCCAGCAGATGTCAGGGTAGTTTAGGTCCCCCATAACAACTACATCTCTAGACTGTATGGCCTGAGAGCTGCCTCAAGAATTCCAAGTCTAGCTCTTCCTCTTGATGTGGTGGTCTGTAGCAGACCCCCACCACCAAGTCCCTTTCCCCCTGACCTCCATGTGTCCTAACCCACAATGCTTCAACTTTTTCCTCCTCTGATCCCATTTTGATTAGGGCAGATGTATAATGCTCTTTCACATAAAGATCAACCCCACCCCCTTTCCTCCCTGCTCTGTCCCTTCTGTAAAACCTATAGCCCTCAATGTGTACCACCCAGTCATGGGTAGGGTCCCACCAAGTTTCCATTAGCCCCACTAATTCAAAGTTATTATCTGCAAGCAGAAGTGTGAGTTCTTCCTGCTTGTTCCCCATGCTCCTAGCATTAGTACAGAGGCACTTGAGCCCTACAAATGGTGCCTTTGATGCCCCTCCCATTCTGATGCCCACAGGGTCCCTTGGTTCTTCCATGGGGCCTTCTTCTGTATGTCTCACAGTTTGTAGGTTCTAGACTCTCTCCATCTCCTGCCTCCCTATCCCACGTCATACTTAGTTTAAAGCCCGATGTAGGAGGTCAGCCAACCTATAAGAAAAGAGACTTTTACCTTTTATGGAGAGATGAAGCCCATCGTGTCCCAGAAGGCCCCTTGCATGGAAGTGCGGATCATGGTCCAGGAAGCCAAAACCTGCATGATGGCACCAACACTAGAGCCATGGGTTGACTTCCCTGACACAGGTGACATTATGCTTACCATGACCGCTGACCGGGAGTATCAACACCTGTGCCCCCATCTTCCTAAGCCTCATCCCCAGAGCCCTTTAGTCACTCATGATACAGTTTGGACTACTACTGGATGCATCATTTGTTCCCACATGTATGAGGACCATGGAATAGTTGTCAGAGGTCTGGATGAGGTCCGGAATTCTCTCCATGACTTCCCTGATCCTGGCTCTGGGCAGGCAGCAGACCTCACACACTGTGGCATCCCTTGGGGCGCTCTGGTGAACAAACATTGAATTTAATTTATTAATTTAATTTATTTTATTCTCAGTGATCTGAATATGGTTTTGCCATCCAAATACCTTGGATTTGTAAGATCGCATTACAACACATGTCAGTGTATGTTTACAAACCTTGTAAAAGCAAGACCCTAACCACTAGGGCTGTGTGAAATGGAAGCATTCCGTTTTGACCAGTGCTTCAATTTTTTAACAGAACAGTGTTCCATTTTGAATTTTGTTTTGGTTCGAAATGGCTGTTCCATTCTGTTACATTGAAACAGTTTTGCCATTTTGAGCCTGTTTCGCTGATTTGCCCATAGGATATAATAAGGAAGGTTGAAACAGGCTATAACTTTGTCATTTCTGGCTTGATTAATTAAATTTGCAGGAATGGTATCCCCTGATGAGGCCATAAAGCCTGCCATGTTTCAAGGAGATAGGTGCAGGCAGTTCGGAGAAACTGCACCACAAAGCCTTGAAAGCAAAACTCAGGTCACTTGTATGTGTTAAGCCACAGCCAGGTCAAAACTGCAGGCCTGCTACCCCTGCTGAGGCCACAAAGCCTGCCAAGTTTCAAGAAGATAGGTGCAGGGGGCTTGGGGAAACTTCACGTCAAGCTACGGACAAGAAAAACTCATGACATTGGTGACACTATATGTGTTAAGATACAGCAGGGTGAAAGCTGCAGGCCTGCTAGGCCCTGCTGCAGCCATAAAGTTTGCCAACGCTCAAGGAGACAGGTGCAGGGGTACTCTGGGTTCTGGGTCCCTGCACCTCTGACTGTTGACAGGCAAAACTCATGACATGGGTGGTTGTGCAACTCTGTCTATCTTGGGGTGGGGGTTGTGGGGGTGCTACTGCAGATCTGTCTGCTAGGCCCTGCTGCAGCCACAAAGCCTGCCAGCTCTCAAGGAGATAGGTGCTGGGGGACTCTGGGTTCTGGGGCCCTGCACCTCTGGCACTTGTGACATGGGTGGGTGACACTGTATGTGTCCAAGTGCACCCTTTCTGGCACTGGGGCCTCTGAACAACACATTAGTGTGCCCCAGTGAGGTCTCCTCCTCCCCTACAGCCTCCGTCCAGTCCACCACTGTACATGATGACATGTGAAAATAACTTAGCTGGCTCAACACCAACAGCACCAGTAGCACCAGAAGCATCTAAGTTAGCCAAATGGAACTGTCACAGAGACTTTGTTGTTATAAAGGAATTGACAGCAAGAAGTAAAGATGTTGTGCTGCATATACATTACTCATTGTGTGCGATGGCTTATCTTGTGTTTTTATGTTTATATGTTTATTATGAAAAAAACTGGGTTAGAGAAATAAATCTTAGGAATCTTTCAGGTTGAAAAACCCTTTGTCAGGCTGAGGAAGTACCTGCAGTTGGTATGTCTCCTGGTCCTGGATGGAAGGAATAGTAAAGAAGCCAGAGGCTAGCCTGGCATGCAATCCAGGCAAAAAAGCCAGTCATTAAAAATGGAAATGGAGGCATTAGGGGGTGAGGGACAGGCTGGGGTGGAGGGCAGTGGATGGGGGGAACTGGGAATGTAACGGGGTAGGTAAAAGTGCAGAGGTACCTGGGGAGTCAGATGTCCCACAGGTTGAAGAATTCCACTGTGTATATTGACTTAATGTGTTTCTGTACCTACTACCTAGGAGGCTGATGAAGTGAAGTTTATAGGCCCATATCTGAAAAGTGTTTTGTACATTCAAACAAGCACCTAACCTCATCACCAGAATTGAAGCCAACTTCCTACAGCTTAAAACACAAAACCTGCCAACTATCTCCAGTACTCCCATAAACTGCAGACAAGAATCTATCGAAGACAACAAAACCCAACTACCTGTGGGGGCACATTCCTCACCAAAAAAACACTCCGCCTCCACTCTCTCAGGCCTGATTCTGAGAGGGAACAAATTACAAACCACTTTTTACAACCAGGCCTATGAACTTCACTTCATCTGTCTCCTAGGTACAGAAACTCATGGTCTCAATATAAATTAAACAGTGGAATTCTGACACACTGCGACCTGCCAGACATCTGACACCCCAGGTACCTCTGCACTTTTACCTGTGCTGCTACATCCCCCTTTCCCCCCATCCACCACCCCAGCCTGCCCCTCACCCTGTGACGCCTCCATTTCCATTTTCACTGACTGGCTTTGTTGCCTACATTGTGTGCCAGGCCAGCCTCTGGCTTCTATACTATTCCTTCCATCCAAGAGACACACCAACTGCAGGTACTTCCTTAGCCTTACAAAGGGTTTTTCAGCCCTAAAGTTGGCATCCTGGGCAGCTAAGCTGAGCACACCAGGAGCCTCATAACTGTACTGCAACCAGCAAGCATGAGGCCTGTCAAAGACATGACAGGTCTGAGCTTTACCCAGACATGACTGTGTAAGTGCATGTATTAGCTGGAGGTTATGGTGCCTTTTATCCACCTTTCACCAGGGGATCATTGGTTGTGGCATTTCTGGGGCTGCTGCTTTGCCAGCAGTCCCACCAGGCCTCCCTATCCTAGCAGGGTGCAGTTTTAGTGGTCATACCCAGGATCTGGGGCCTCCTCCTTCCCCATAGTCCCACCCCATACCTCCAAGTTTGTCCTGGCAGGGGAATGAGCTCAGAAGGGACATGTTCTTCCCCTGCTGGCTGGTGATGCAGTTAGTGCACCCTCCAGTTAAGAGCATTACCTGGTTTTAAAAAAAGAAAAGAAAAATGGAAACAGGTGTGGACAGAATGAGGAGGGTGGCATTTAGTCTATCTGTACCTGGAGCTTGGAGAATACCAGCAGTGGGAGGTTCACCTTCAGGAACATCAGCTTCTCCACCAAACCAGCAGCCAAGCAGGTGTGGTGGGGTGTCACTACATCCCCAGCGAGGCTGAACACCCTCTCACTCAGAATACTGGTGGGTGGACAGAGCAGATTTTCTAGGCAACTATGCCCAGATCTGGCCACACTTGGCTGCAGATTGCCCAGTAGGCCAAGGGGTTGCCCATCAGTGGCTCCTTGTCCTCAGCAAAATAGGCAGCCACTGATGCATGAGTACTACCTACCTGATGCTGGGGTCTGGTGGGTCTGGACCCCACCACAGAAACCATGCCCTTAGCCCATATTGGCAGTGCCTGTGGCGGAGGACAAGACTGGCTTGTGGATGGTTTTCATAGATTTCATAGACATCAGGGCTGGAAGGGACCTCGGGAGATCATCGAGTCCAGCCCCCTGCCCAAAGGGCAGGAAGTCAGCTGGGGTCATAGGATCCCAGCAAGATAAGCATCCAATTTACTCTTGAAGGTGTTCAATGTAGGTGCTTGAACCACCTCCGCTGGCAGACTGTTCCAGACCTTGGGGGCTCGGACAGTAAAGAAATTCTTCCTTATGTCCAGCCTGAAACGGTCTTGCAGGAGTTTGTGACCGTTCGACCTCGTCATCCCTTGGGGCGCTCTGGTGAACAAACGTTCCCCCAGATCCTGGTGGTCACCCCAATAAACTTATAGGTGGCCATCAGATCACCCCTGAGCCAGCGCTTTTCCAGGCTAAAGAGTCCCATGGCTCTCAGCCTGTCATCGTAAGATCTGTTTTCCTGACCTCTGATCATGCGCGTGGCTCTCCTCTGGACTCTCTCAAGCTTCTCCACATCCTTTTTGAATTGTGGAGCCCAAAACTGGACGCAGTACTCCAGCTGCGGCCTCACCAAGGCCGAGTACAAGGGGAGAATGATGTCCCGGGATTTGCTCGAGAAGCATCTATGGATGCAAGCCAGCGTTGTGGTCACTTTACTAGCCACAGCATCACATTGCAGGCTCATGTTCATCTTGTGGTCAATGATGACCCCCAAGTCTCTTTCTTCTGTAGTGCTATCCAACGTAGCACTGCTGAGCCTATAAGGATGCTGCAGGTTTTTCCTCCCAAGGTGGAGAACCTTCCATTTTTCGGTGTTAAACACCATCAGGTTCTCGTCTGCCCATTTGCTGAGCTTGTCCAGGTCAGCCTGGATCACCCGCCTGTCTCCTGGCGTGGATGCTTTGCCCCAAAGTTTGGTGTCGTCGGCGAACTTGGCCAGTCCACTCCTGACTCCAATGTCCACATCATTAATAAAGATGTTGAACAGGATGGGTCCCAGGACAGAGCCATGAGGGACCCCGCTGGTCACAGAGTACCACGATGAGTGACTGCCATCAATTACAACACTCTGGGTCCGACCACGGAGCCAGTTTCCCAGCCAGTGGATTGTGGTGGAGCCAAGGTCACAACTGGCCAGTTTGGCCAAGAGGTGATCATGGGATACCAGATCAAAAGCTTTTTTGAAGTCAAGATATATGACATCAATCTCTTCTCTCTTGTCCAGGTGATAGGTCACCTGGTCATAGAAGGAAATGAGATTGGTCAAACAAGACCTACCTGCAACAAACCCGTGCTGGCTATCCCTTAGAATGTTAGCCTGGGCCAGTCCATCAAGGATGGCCTCCTTAATACACTTTTCTAAGTTCTTCCCCAGGATAGAAGTCAGGCTAATGGGCCTGTAGTTAGCCAGATCCACTCTCCTCCCTTTCTTGAAGATCGGCACCACATTGGCCTTCTTCCAGTCTTTGGGCACTACACCAGAGCGCCAGGAGTTTTCAAAGATCCGTGCCAGGGGCTGGGCTATGATGCTCGCCAGCTCCTTGAGTACCCTGGGATGCAGGTTGTCAGGGCCAGCTGACTTGAAGGTATCCAGCTTCTCAAGGTGTTCCTTCATGAGGTCAGCATTTATGGAGGGTAGGGGATCCCCCTCACCCAGATTTCCCTGTCCCATAGCAGGCATGGGCGTCCCATGGGACTGATGAAAGACTGACGCAAAGTACCTATTTAATAGGTTGGCTTTTTCCTGGGCGTCAGTTGTCAGTTGCCCCATCTGGTTTAGCAGGGGTCCAACATTGCCCTTGCTTTTCCTCCAGCTCCCCACATATCTGAAAAAGGACTTTTTGTTGTCCTTGATGCTTGAAGCTAGTTGGAGTTCAGTTGCAGCTTGGCTTTCCTGGTTTGCTCCCTGCAGGACCGGACCAGTGCAGAATAATCCTCCTTGGAGGTGAATCCCGTCCTCCATCCTTTGTAGGCTTTCCTTTTTAGCTGCAGGAGGTCCGCTAGGTCCCTGGAGAGCCAGGAGGGCTGCTGTGCCTTCTTGCTGCCTTTCCTCCATGTTGGAATAGATTTAGCTTGTGCATTGAGGATCGCTTCCTTGAGAAGCAACCACTCTTCTTGAACTCCCATCTCCCTGGCGTAACGGTCCCTGAGGGCCTGACCGACAAGCCTCTTGAGCTTGTCAAAGTCGGCTTTTCTGAAGTCAAGGACTTCTGTGTTGCTGACTGACTTGCCAGCTTTACGGCGGATGGTGAAGGTGATCAGCTCGTGGTCACTGTCACCCAGCTTCCCATTGATCACTAGGTCGCCGATTAGGTCGTCCCCCGTAGCCAGTACCAGGTCGAGCAGCGCTTTGCCTCTCGTTGGCCCATAGACTTCTTGAGTCAGGTAGAGGTCATCCATGCACGAGAGAAAGCTTTGCGCCCGCTCAGATTTAGCTGAGTGATCTTCCCACGAGATGTCCGGGTAATTGAAGTCACCCATGACAACCAAGGTCCTGGAGCAAGTGGCCTCAGTCAGTTCCCGGGCAAACTCCTGGTCAAGCTCAGGACTTTGAGTGGGAGGTCTGTAGTAGACTCCCACCGTTGTGTCCCCTGTGCCGTATTCCCCATGAATTTTTACCCAGAGGGTCTCTAGCTGTCCATGCCGGTCGCCAACATCAGCTTGCAGGGACATGTAGCTTTCCTTCACATAGAGAGCTACACCCCCTCCCCTTTTGTCAACACGATCCCTCCTGTACAGGCTATAGCCCTCTATACCCATGGTCCAGTCATGGGTGGAGTCCCACCAGGTCTCCCTTATCCCAATGACGTCATAATTCTTTGCACTGAGCAGGAGGATGAGCTCCTCCTTCTTGTTGCCCAGGCTCCTAGCATTAGTGTACAGGCAGGCAAGTGTCCCCTTGGGGGCTCTTGCCTTGCCCACAGATTGTGCCAGGGCTGGGGCAGGGGTGGGCTCCCTTAAGTACCTTGGTCTGCTGGCTTTGCAAGGGTCGCTCAGCGGGCCAGCAGTGGCAGTAGTCCCCCCATCCCCCAGTGGGCTTAGTTTAAAGCCCGGTGGAGCAGGTCAGCCAGCCTGGCTGAGAAGAGCCTCGTCCCCAGGGGAGAGAGGTGGAGGCCATCTCTTCCCAGCAGCTCGCTGCCTCTCTCACCAAAGAGCGGGCTGTGGTCATGGAAGCCAAAGCCTTCCCGCTGACACCAGCTCCGCAGTCTTTGGTTCACTGTGTGGATCCTCCTCTCCTTCCTCAGCCCATAGCCCGAGACTGGGAAGATCGATGAAAACACCACCTGAGCTCCCAGACCCCTAAGCCCCGCTCCCAACTCCCTGTAGTGCCTCATGACCTGGCTGGGGGTGCTCCGAGCCATGTCATTGGTGCCCACGTGAATAAGGAGCATGGGGTAGTGGTCTGTGGGCTGGAGGAGCTGCGGGATCCTCTCTGCAATGTCTCAGATGCGGGCCCCCAGGAAGCAGCAGACTTCCCGGGCTAAGGGGTCGGGGCAGCAGATTGCCCCCTCAGTGCCCCGCAGGATGGCATCTCCCACAACAAACACCTTTTGCTTTGTCTTGGGGAGAGCGGGGGCAGTAGCTGCGGTTGAGCCTGGGTTGCCTGTGAGAGCTGGCAACTGAGCAGGCTCTGCTGGGGCTGCAAGAGGTGTGAACCTGTTGCTAAGCTCTGGTGAGGGAGGGGCCTTGGTGCGGCGGGCCTTAGGGCCCTTGACCACCTTGGTCCATGCCCCTGACTGGGCAGAGCGGGAGGTCCCAGAGTCCTCCTTAGTCATGGAGGGAGACAGTGGTCTACCCTCCGGCTCCTGGGGGAGAAGGGCCTGGCAGTAGGAGTCTATCTCCTGCTCGCAGTCCCTGATGGCACGCAGTCTCTGGACCGTGGCCTGGAGCTCCTCCAGCTGGCGCGCCAGAGACCCCAGTAGGGAGCAGACCCCGCAAGGGGAGGTGGCCATGCTCCCGGGCCCCAGAGCCTGAAAAAGGGACAGGCAGCCCCCACAGCCAAGAGCCAGGGGCTCCGTCTGTGTGGAGCCCGGAACCATGGGCTCCGTTTGGGTGGCCATCTCTGAGGTGCCCAATGGGGGGGCCGCAGACCCCGAGGGGACCCTCAGGGTGCGGCGTGTGCCCATGCATGTCATGCCTCTGGTAGGCTGGCTATGGCTGGGGCTGACTACTCTGGGGAGGTCACAGGCAGGGTCTTGTGCCCTCCCGCGCCCTCTCCTGTGCGTACTCCGCACCAACTTGAGCGCCTGTTTACTCAGCCTGTTCACGTGGCTCCCTGGGGGGCTGGGCCAAGTAGGGGCTTGGGCGGGGGCTTGACCCGGCCGGGCTCCAGGCAGCGGCCTCCTCCCAGGGAGTGAGGAGTTAACCCCTTCCCACCATAAGCCCACTTACCTCCGGCTGTGCTGGGGGTTGGCAAAGGGCTCTGCGGCTGCTGAGGGGGTGTCTGGGGGGCTTCGGGGGAGTGGGGGTGCAGCGGACTTCACCCGCACATCTCTCACTGCTCCAGAGCCTAATTGAGCTTTTTTTTTTTTTCCCCCACCCCTGTTTGGCAGGCCCTTTTAAACTGCGTGCATGTGCAGTGGGCCTGCCATCAGGGAACGCTGGTTTCTCAGGCCAGGGGGGCCCTGCCCAGGATTTGGGGGGCCCTGCCCTACAGGAGGGGGACTAGTGAGTACCCACTCCTTCTTTTCTCACTCCTTGGGGGGCTGGGCCAAGTAGGGGCCTGGGCGGGGGCTTGACCTGGCCCGGCTCCAGGCAGCGGCCTCCTCCCAGGGAGCGAGGAGTTAACCCCTTCCCATCACGAGCCCGCTTACCTCCGGCTGTGCTGGGTGTTGGCAGAGGGCTCTGCAGCTGCTGAGGGGGTGTCTGGGGGCTTCGGGGGAGCGGGGGCGCAGCGGGCTTCACCCGCGTGTCTCTCACTGCTCCGGAGCCTAACTGGTGTGCTAGCGTGAGACAGTGGATCCCCCTGTTCCACATCCTCCTGCCTCTGCCATTCTGCATCCCTGACTTTCTTCACCAGCACCTCCATGCACTGATTCAGCATTTGGCTGCTGCATATGGTGCCCTTCACCCTTGGTCACACATGGCTGTCAGCACATGTACTGTACTGGACTGCAAGGGATCAAAGCATTTCCTGATGCCATCCTTCATCTGCCTCACCACTTGGCCTGTATGTCTGGTGACAGTGGCTTGCCCCAGCCAGGAACACTGATCCCCTGGAAGCTCTCCATTTGTCTCTGAAGTTCCCTCACTATGGGGATCACCTGGCTAAGGAGGGCATCAGTAGCATTGAGGCTCTCAGTGGCCTTGAGGAAGGGCCTGAGGACTACCAAGATCTGGGAGATGGTATCCCACTCAGTGCTGTTCAGGAGCCACTGATCCTGATCTCCCCAAGCAAGGCCATCTTGTGGATGGCCTTCTGTTGCTCCACCAGCCTCTTGAGTATCAGGTATGTGGAGTTCCACTGAGTCTCCAGATCCTGCATCATTTTGTGCTGTGGGATGTTCAGTTCTTTTTGTTTATCCTGTAGCATCTTGCCCACCTTTATGCTCCAATGGAAGTAGCCTGCCACCTTCTTGCATTTTTCAATTAGCTTGCTGGTAGTGGCAGCACCATCACCAGCAGCCCTGTCCCACTCTAAGGCATCACTGACAACAAGGTGCAACTGGTATGCCACAAAGTGGATGCCAATGAAGTTGGCGTCACGGACCACCTTGACCATATTGGCCCCATTGTCAGTGACCATAAACCCACGGGTGAACTCGCCCTGCCCAGTGAGCCACCCCTGCATCAAGTGGTTCATGGCCCCCATGATCTCTGGTGCTGCATGGGACTCATCCAACACCTTGGCTTGAAGGAGAGCCCACCGACAGCCTGACTGGTCACACTAGTGCCCTCTGAGGGAAGGGTAGGCATGATCTCCACTCCGGCTGCTCCAGATGTCCAAGGTGAAGTGTAAACCCACCTGCAGACCTGCCTCATTCAGCTCCTCCCTCAAGTACTCTGTGCATGCCTCATACAGGGATGACACCACTGTTCTACCGAAAGTGGTGCATGCGGGCACTTGGTATGATGGAACCGCGAGCACCATGAGCCGCCTGAACCCTGCCCACTCAACTAGGGAGAATAGCTGGTATTGACAGCAGGCATCTCCTCAATGCTCTGGGTGAGCTCACTCGCCTTTGGAACATGCCCCCATTTCTGTCCACCTTTCCCCACTGTTCCAGGGTGGCCTGCCTCTGCTTTGGGAGGACAGGGGACTTCCCTTTAGGCATGCTCCCACTGGTGCCAGGCTAAGGTGGAGCAAGGGCAAGGGCAAGGGCAAGGGGGTGGTGCTTGTGGAGATGTATCAGGATCCCCATGGTGCTCATATGTTTGTTCCCTTGCCCCAGCTGATTTTGGCTCAGCAGTACAGCCAGATAGCATACGTGGGATCATCTGCCAGCTCAAAAGTTCCCAGACCAGACTACCTGCTCAATCTGTGGATGCTGCTGCACTTTGCCCCTCCTCAGCAGGCAGAGGCACAGCAAGAGGAGGAGTGGGCTAAGCTTAGCCACTTGCCTCCACCGCTACATCAACCTCCTCTGAAGTGCCTTCTGGGGAAGGAGACCTGGCTCAAAGGGAAACTTGAGGGGTGTCAAGTACAAACTCAGCTGATTCTCCCTCCTTCCCCAGAATTTCCCTTGCTAGGACACTGAGATCCAGGTACAGCACCAGCTCTTCTTCTGACACTGGAAGGCTCAGCATGGAAAGTGAAATTGGTGTGGAGTAGGCTGCTGTGCTCTTGCTGGTGCTGCTGGGTATGGTTGCCATCTTGGTTGGGGTGGGGGCATTTATGACTGTTGTGTGTGGAGGGGATGCAGTCTTGGATACAGGCAGGAGCAGTGGCACTGCTCCCCTCTCCTTGCTGCTTGTAGCAGCCTTATCCCTTTTAGCTGGAAGAAAGAGGCTGCACCTCAGTTTGGTGAGAGGGGAACTTGCAGCTCTCCCTCTACCTCCTTTTCTGCCCCTCCCTGAAGGCTGGCCAGTCTGGCCACCTGTCTTCCACCATGCTTCATGTTTATATAAACTCAAAAATGTAGGCATGGTGCAGTCAAGAAATTTGTGAAAGCAATAGAAATATATCTGTCTCCATATATAAATTCAATAGCATAGGTGTGGTGCAAAGAATGAATGTATAAAAATAAATATATATAGTAAATTCATATATAGATTCTACAATAATCCTATCCAATATAAGTATAAAATTCAAAAGAATAAATCAATGAATATAATAATAAAATAAAAGCACCTACAAGAAAAAGGTATTCTGAAATCTCTCTTGCTAGGGTAGCAAGCAGGAAATACTTTTGAAAACCAGTGGTTCTAGCTGTAGTGGTCTGATGGTGAGCTGCTAGAACAGACAGCTCAGTAAGTGACCCCAAAGCAGAAAGCAGGGCAGTTCAAAAAATGCTAGTATTTGTGCAGTTTTTCTGTCCCTCTTCCAGAGCACTGGGGTTGGAAGGGACTTCAGAAAAGGGTGACAGTCACTGGCCAGCTAGACTGTCAATAATTAATAAAAGCACTCCTTGAGCAGAGGGTTGGACTAGATGACATCCAGAGGTCTCTTCCAGCCCCAATTTTCTGTGAATCTGTGACATTTTGTAATTTTTATATCATGATTGTAAAAATAAATATATTTTTTTCCTTTTTCTTTTTTTTTAATAAAATGGGAGATCTGATTCTGTAAACAGAGAGTGAAAGAAAGTTGTAGTTCAGTGCTCCTCAACCAGGGTAGCTTGGGGGTGGTTTGAGAGCTTTTCAAGTGTGCCACAAGGTGCCACGCATTGTCAGGACTGCTGGTGTGTAAATACAATTCACAAGATAAACCCAGAGATTTCAAATAGGAATCCATTGTGAAAAAAAACATTTTTATCTGTTTTAGGCTTTCTCAGTTCTTTTCCTCTAATATTTTTCTGTAGTCAAAAATAAAATGAAAATTAAGAGCTGACAGTCTCTGAGGGGTTCCTTGTGTCTATCATATAGTGCCTGTCGTACTTGTTTGCATATACATTAATAAATCTTGATACCACATATTTGCTTTGTACAAAAAACAAATATCCTTATAACTGACATATTAATGTATTGAAAGAAAAATATTGTATGAAAAACTGAATGTGGTATAATTATTTTTGGAAAACGGGAAGGGGGATAAATGATATGATGGATTAATTATTCAACAACTCAAAAATTATTGAAAAATCTCACTTATATAACAATATGCATAGTGCCATGCTGATTGAACTGTTGGATTTCAGTGTCATGGAAGTATCCTAAGGTTGCTAAATGAGACAATGTATTTTAAAATAGTTTTGACCAATAGGTACCATTTACCTTCTAAATTTGTCATTTAGCAATAATCAAGGGTGGGATTAACCTCATTGGTTGCAATACTGCCACTGCTTAAAGCTAATTCTTCTTTGAAGGAACTAACTAACCTGAGCAGCATTTTTACATGTTTCTTCTTAAAAATGTTTAGCATGAGATTCCTAGAAGCAAAGAATTGCAATAGCGGGTTTTAATTATCTGGAGTACTGTGTCCAGTTTTGGGGCCTCCATTATAGAAAGGATGCGGACAAATTGGAGAAAATCCAGCAGTGGGCAAAAAAAATTGTTTGGGGGCTGGGGCACATGACTATTGAGGAGTGGCTAAGAGAACTGGGCTTATTTAGTCTGGAGAAGTAAACACTGAGGGAGGATTTAATAGCAGCCTTCAACTACCTGAAGGCGGTTTCAAAAGAAGATGGAGGTGGACCGTTCTCAGTGGTAGCAGATGACAGAACAAAGAGCATCAGTCTTAAGTTGTAGAAAGATCATTTTAGATTAGATATAAGGAAAAACTCTCTCACTAGGATGGTAGAAAAGCACAGAAACAGGTTCCCCAAAGAGGCTGTGGAGTCTCCATCCTTGGCGGTTTCTAAGACCCACCTAGACTTGGCTAGAAAGATCTAGTTGGGGATGGTCCTGCTTTGAACACCAGGTAGGAATAGATGACCTCCTGAAGCCCCTTCCAGCCCTAATTTTCTATGATGTTGTGATTCAAATTGTATATTAAGGAAGAGTACTCTCATCTGTTCTTTGCTATAATGGGAATGACAACACTAAGATGATCCTGAGTGTTAAATATAGCTTTTTATTTTAAACATGAAAATATAAAATAAGCATAACAACAGCTACATGTAAGATGCACTGAGTCTTCCTTCACTCCCAGATAAGTTTTTTTATGTTATTAAACCAAATAATCATTTCTGACGATTCTTATATTATAGGGACTAAGTATCTCAGTTTGTATAGAGAAAATCTACATTTCTGCAAACTTGCTCAAGGAGACATAAAAGCAGGATCTGGACTAGGTACCCCGTCATCATTATGGGAAAATGGTTGACAGTTTCACCACAAGGTAAAAAATAACAACTTTATTTTAGGAGTCTGAAAATGGGACTGAGCGATGTAGGATGGGAAAATGAGGTAAAGATGAGTGCATGGAAGGAAGGTAGGAGGAAAAATTTTTTGAAGTGTACATGTTTTAGGTTTGTTTTTGTTTTTTTTTTTTACACTTCAAAAATTTTTCCTCCTACCTTCCTTCCATGCACTCATCTTTACCTCATTTTCCCATCCTACATCGCTCAGTCCCATTTTCAGACTCCTAAAATAAAGTTGTTATTTTTTACCTTGTGGTGAAACTGTCAACCATTTTCCCATAATGATGACGGGGTACCTAGTCCAGATCCTGCTTTTATGTCTCCTTGTGCTTTTCTCACTCGCCCCTAGTTACCCCACCGTGTTTTTCAATTTCAAGGCTGTTTTCTAGACTGTGTGTCCTTGTTGGCCCTGTTGTGTTAGAAAACCTATCTGCTTTGAAGGCTGTGATCTTGTGTTATGGGTGCCTCCCTCAATTTTCAGGCAGTGTCCATCCATTGGTCTTGCTGTGCTAGACAGCCCATCTGTTCTCAGGGCCATGAGAAGCTGTGTGTGCATCTCCCAAGCTCTTTACAAAACCATTTAACCCCTACCGCCCATCTTAAACCCTTATAATGCATATATCTATACCTATAAGGAAATTCCCAAAAAACAGTCTTTTAAATACCATTTCTAAGCCAGAAGGTGCCAAAATAGGAGGGGTGTCAGAATTGCTCCACATTCCCAAGGATTTTCCCCCCAAGTAGCAAACAAATCCTCATAGAGTTGCTCTTGCAGCACCTGCTGGTGTTTGGGTACTACACTGCCTTAAAAGCAAAAGCAAGGATGTAGTTGCAGCAGCCAGAGACTGTTTTGGTGTTGCCAGGATAGGTAAGATTTCTGCAGCCTTCTGGTTATGCTCTCAGAACCCTGCCTGTAGTCCTGAGCCTCCTGGTCTCCCACAGGGTTTTCCCAGGATACAAGCAAAGCATGTCATGTCTCTGGACAAACATACACATATAGTGCCATAAAAATGTAGAGGTAGATATTTGGTATATCTACGTGAGTCCACAGAAATACCAGTGGGCAAAAAAAATCACCCTAACATGGACCATGAATGAAGCAGCGCACTTTTCACTTGCATGACCATAGAATCCTGCGTACAACATTTGCATAATATCTTGTACTTTTATCCTTTGACAATCATAGGTTGTTACAGCTGTCTATATTCTTACAGTTTTATGTCATTTAGACATTTTTGATCCCTTCAACTAAATTTTAAGAAATTAAAAAAAAGTGTAGAAATACATTGGCATGGGAGAATGGAGGTAGGTGATTAAAAATGCATTTTGGATTAGAGAAATTAGTTTTAATACCAACACTCTTCAACTAACTGCACCCTTTTGGCATATTACTAGAACCACCTGTTTTGTTTTGTTTTCTTTTTGTAGACATCAATTCTTATCCTCAAAAGAAAATGTCTTTTAGAGTTATTAATGATATAATTTTTCTTGATATTTTCCCTCACAATTTAATGCGATACATAAAATGTCTAGCTATTGGATGTGTTAGTTTTCCAAAGCTCCTTTTTAACTGAAAACCTACTGAAAGATTAAAGCCCAATTCCCCCTCACTTGTTTAAATAAGTAATGTTTTTATGATACACTTTTCATTCAGAAACCAATTATGTCAATCAAAGCAAAGTTTCACAAAAGTACAATGGTAAAATATCAGATAATTGAAGAGCTGTAAACAATATACAGCAACCATTAAAAATGAAGAAATTGAAATATGGTAATATATAGAAAATAATACTGAAAATAAATAATGTGATTATTTGTCAATGATGCATCTTCACCGCAAATATTATATGTGGTTTTCCTCATCTCATCTAAAGAAAAAAATATGCTAAGGAAAAAATGTGAAATAAGGAAAATGACTAGAGACTACCAAAGACAGAAGAGAGATTGGGAAGGCATGGGGTGCTGCTATGATTAGAGAGAAGACAGGACTTACACGGGTATGAAACATGCAAGACAGGTTTATTTTCTCAGCTTTTTTTCCCCCAAAAGCAAAAGATTTTTAATTAAACTGAAAACCAGCAATTTAATGCTAATAGGAGAAAATACATTTTCATACAACATTATTATCTTTTGTAAGTCATGAAAACTCTAGTGAAATGTGGACTGTCAGGGTTCAAGTGGAGTTAGGAATCCATATATGTTCCTGTTCCACAACGCTTGAGTCTCTGAAAGTGTTAAATTAATTTCCTTTTTAATGTGTCATCGTCTTGGCCTTAAGATCATATCACAAAGTTGTGAGGAAGATGGAGACCTATCCCCTGTTTTTCAGGGATCTAAGCAGGATGGAATACAACCACACTGCAGGCATCTCAGTCCACTTAGTTACCCAAAACGTAGTTTAGGATCTGGCCCAGTGTGAGCAGTTTTTCATTAGATTCTCAGTATTTAAATTCAGGTGAACACTACGAACCAGTAATACACATCATCATTTTAAGAGAGATTTCATGATTTCTCCCATCTGGGAATCTGATCCCATTAATTTAACTTCTTATGACTCTGCTCCCAGCCTGCCCACCAAAGTTAGGGAATCTAAGGGAGGGAGGGACAGAGACAGAGAAAGAGTTCAAAGGACATGGTAAACTTATATATTTATGAGAAAATATATATTTTTTTATATTGTTACTGTGCAGAAACCAAAATTACTCCACAGTACAGGAGTGAGTCTATATGTGTAAGTATGACACAGTAAATATGGTGACTTACGTCGACTTGTGTGTAAATTTGATACCTGCAATATGCAGGTATCCAATTTATGCCCTATTCCTAACTGCACAGTAATGTATGTGTATAAACATTGCTGTGCAGTAACACTGTGCGTGTGAAATGACTTGGGAATAACTTTAGTCCTAAATCAATCCAGATACAGTGTTAACGTGCTTTAATGCTTGTACATGTAGGCACTAGCCCTTTCCCACTTACTACACAGTAATTTACTGTAGAGTAAATTTAAGCTGGCATAAATGTACATGTAGACACACCCACTGGGCAGCCCAGACAGGGTCCTGGTCAGTCATTCATGGACCCTTCCATGTGTAGGTTATGACAACTCCCAGAATCACCTCTAACCTTCCTTTTTTATGTTAACTTCAACTAAACATGACACATTTCTGCCTTACTGTATTCAGTTAACACAAACACGCTATTATTTCAACAGGATTCTAGCTGACTCCACACTATTCCAGTCTTCCAATCAACAGGCACAACAAGGTATTTTTTAACTATGATTAGCACATTCCCCAAAACAAGTTACCTTTCCTTGGGATAGCTTAACACTGGTGGCCTTGACTTACAATATTCTTTTTTTTTTTTCATTCTGAAGCTGCAGAAAGTCTTTTTTTCATATACACTTTTATCAGGGGAAGCCTTAAATAGGGCGTCATAACTCTAACAATGTGGATGTAGCCTTTTTTCCCCTCAAGCAAAATGATTAGCATTAGCTGAGTATCTGAAGCAATAATTTTAAACTTTGTCAACATTTCCTAGAGCATAGTATATAGTATAAATCACATCCTATTTATTTTCAGCAATATCTTTCTAGTAGTAAGAGGGGCATAGTAGTGATATTAATAATAAGATATACCATTCACTGTCAGTGGTTGAAAGCATTCACAAATGCCATTTTATTAATACTGTTGGCTTTCCTTATTTCACAGTTCAGAATTCTTTTTATCAGCCTGTCACTACAGCTGGGTGGGCATGGGCCTCTTACACACCAATGGCAATGTCTTTCTTGGAAGCAGCGGGCAGGGATGTGTTGGCCTGTGACAGGTAGTCCTCTAGGTGGAGGCATAGGTTGCAGGGCAGCCCAAGATTGCCTCCTGTGCCTTCATAGTGTAGCAGAAAGCTCCTTTGTACATTTCCCTTCTGGACATGGATATAACAGAAGCCCGTTCTTGCCTGCACCCCCACCCCTACTTTGTGCATTTCTTTTTCTTCTAAGCTAGTAGAGACCTATCACACTAATTGCATGGGTGTGGCAAAACTCAGAGCAAGCCAAAAAGCTGAAGTGGCTTTCTGTAGGAGAAACCTAAAAACTACATCTACGTGTCAGTTAAGCTCAGTGTCACTAAAGAAAACAAAAGAACTAAAATATCCACTGCAAAGACTGTAAATATATCCTATGCTAACCTAACTCACTAACTGTCCCCAGTAGCTTTTGATCCTCACTACCTCACATTGCATTTTTATATATTTCTCATAGTGCATTTTCATATTTCATCTGTCTCATCTTTACCTTGCATTTGGTATTTTATATTTTATACTTTTAAACTCTTAAGGAATGTACTTCCTGTAGAATGAAGTTATACCCTGGACCATTGTTAAAACTGCATTGAAACTGTAATTGTAAAGTGATAAAATCTGTCAGTGCAAATGAATGATGATCATCAGTAGACAATAGCCTAGCCAAAAAAAAAATCTATTTTAAGCTAATCAAGCTAAAGAACTGATTCTTGGAACTGAGCATTCACTCTATGGACTATTCCTCTAACCCATGACAATACAGTCATTAAGTCAATACGTCACAGGTGGACTCCCAAAACTTCAGGTACCAGCAGGGAGAGAGCCCTGTGACTAACAGCTGTCAGGTACTACTCAAGACCCATGTGGGGCAGGGACCTCTGGATTCTGTGGCCAAGATGATACTGGGGAAATCACACATTCTGCTAGAAAGGGATAAAAGACAGTGAAGTGTGACGCTCAGTGGCACTCATCCAGCATCTGACTTACCGAGACAGAAGGACAAGTAGGCAACCCCCTTCTGAAGAAGACATCACCTTGGAGGAGGCTGATCATCAACAGCAGACTCCAGGGCCTTGGATAAATAGATATACTGACACCAGTGCTCACAATCACTACAGCAGCCACTATACTACATGGATTTGAATGAGTCAGTGGATGCGTGTGTGTGTGTGCGCGCACATGCACACGCACACTAAGGTGACCAGTAGCACCCATAACTCAAAGTTTGTATCTGTGATTTTATTGGTAAATTTACATTCCATCCAATAAACTAGAATTTATTATGATCCCATGAGTTGGTCCTTTGCAGCAAAAAATAGCTCTGGGTCCCAAACCAGGAGTGCAGGGGTGCATAGGGTACCAGGAGGATAAGCAGTAGAAGGGTGTTGTGGCTTGGGCACCACTCAGGCAGTACAAACAGCTAACTGTACACTGCCCAAGGCACATATATCAAGGGCACACTTGGAGCACAGTGGTGGCAAGGTGTGGAGGCTGGCCCCGGGGGCACCTCCCTCCGGAGGCACCTGTGGGGAGGGTGGGGGAATGGCCACCCCTTGACCCAGTTGTCCAGGACCCCCACATACACCAAATCTGAGTACCATGGGTTGGGTGGCTGTGCAGGAGAGTGGTTGGCCTGCAGGGAGAGAGGAGGGGGAGTAGGGTCTGGAGCCACAGGTGCAGATGTTGCCAGCAGCCTGGCTTATCCCACCCTGGAGAGGAGGAAGGGGAGGCATGCTGCCTGTGATCATCACCTGGGCCTGGCCCTGCCAAAACACCTTACCATTGTCCCTTGGCATCATGCACAGCCAACCCCTGACCTGAGCCAGGCAGCTCATTGTCCCTGGTATAGATCAACTTGTCTCTAAAATGTTGCAAACTCTCACAAAAGCCTCTTGGCTCTTGCCTCTGTGGGGCCAAAATCTGGACATGAGGCAAAGCCCTCCAGCCCCAGTGGGGATGCTTCTTCAGGGCTGCAGCCACCCATTGCTGGAACCTACCACATGTGCTGCCAGCACCAGAAGTGAACAAAAAATTGGATGCTCCTGTTGCAGGGTTTGATGGTGGTGGTGATCATGGAGGAGGATTGTGGGGCATGAAAGGCACGGGAACAGGTTAGAGAGCTTGGGGAGCAGGCCAGGCAGGCAAAGGACATCTCCCAGGTGGAGGCACAGGACTGAGCACAGTGGGACTGTGACAGAAAGTCACCTTTGTTTCTCCCCAAAAACTCTGCTCTGTGAAAATTTGATTAGGGTGGGCCCAGCAGAGTTACCCTATCTCTTTGGGTAACCTGAGCTGTATACAAACCTGAGGGAGGGGAGAAACCTTCTTCTTCTGCCTATGTGACTGGTATCACATACCTGGGTGAGGGGCTTGCTTCCTGGTGCACTAGAGTCTGCCCGGCAACTAGTGATGTATTTCAAATTGGTTGTCTGACAGTCAACAGGTGCTGGCCTCCACTGGACCAGGTAAATGAGGTCATAAGGGCTATATAATTTAAGGACTGCCCAGGAGGAAGGGGCAGCAGCCATGAGGGAGACTCAGAGACAGAGAAGAGCTGTACCATCTGAAACTTGCTCTCCCTCTCAAACCTCATGATCAAGGAACTGTCTGCCTCCAGAGGGAATCTCCAGCTGCCTCTGGATGATACTTGTGAGTAATCTACCTGAGATCTAACTAGATACATAGCTTGCAGTAACTCAGAGGTGTAATCAAAGGCTACCCAGCCACGGAAGTTTGTTCTCTGGGATTTCTCTGATGTTGCTCTACCCTGTACCCTATTCTAACCCTACCCTCTGTAACCAATAAAGTTCTCCTTTGTACCTAGTGTGGGAGACTTACTGGGAGTGGGTCTAGATTATGCCTTGGTGTCCCCTTGGTTCAGCTAACTAAGGGAGATCACTACGTGAGCTTCTGACTGAGAGAAGCATCCCAACTTCTTGCAGTGAATCAAGTACCCTTGAGGACTACTAGGCCTGTGTTTCCCAGGATGCGCAGATCCAGAATCTGTCCAGAGCCCTGGGTGGTGGCTGTTGAACCCCCAGGCTAGCAGGTGTGCTCCAGGAAGGGGTTCAGCCAGATACGAGGTGCCCCAGGGAGGCACTCAGAGCCTGGAAGGTGATCAGGTGCAGTGAGGTGCAGTGAGGAGCACCTGCTACTGGCCTGCCACAGGGACCAGTAGGCCCGCATGGAGATCCTGGACCAAGAATGCCTAGAGCAGCTCCAGAAGCAAGGAGCTTCTGCCAACTGCCAGGCCCTGAACACACTCCTGACCATGGCAGCTGCAGCCATGTCCCCCATTGCCTGGCCATCACCCAGGGGCTGTGCAGGGTCCCTGGGTCTCACCCACCACCCCTTAGTCAGCCCTTGATGGCCATGCCCATGCTGATGAGGAGGCAGAGGGGCCAGCCATGGGACCTAAGAGAGATGCTGGCCTTAGACTTGAGTGGTCAGATGGGGAGCTGCCTGAGGATGGACATGACCCCAGAACCCACCACAGTTGCTGTGGCCTTTGCACACATGGGAGAATGCCCTATGGCCAGGGTGCTGGGCATCTACCTGCTGATTTGGCACCCCCAACCCATGCCTCCCAACTTTAGGACATAAATACTGAGACTGTTGTAAATAGTTTTGCCACTGGGGAGAGGGTATTTTATTGGAACAGCGTGTGTTGAGCCAGGGCTGGGGAGGGGCCTCTGTGTGTTGAGTGGGAAAGGCAAGGAGATGGGATGCGGGTTATGAAGGCAATAAAATTTTGTTGGTTTCACTCATGCGTATGTCTAGAGATTGGTGGTGGGAGTGGGAAGGGGGTAGGGGATGTCTAGGTGGGGGGGAGGCACGAAAACTAGAGTGGAGAGTGCAAGAGAAGGTTGGGCAGGGCTTCCTGCACCTGGTGCCCTGGCCCCCAATGGCCGGAAACATAAAAAAGCCACTCAGGTTAGTTAGCTCCTTAGGAGAAGATGTGCAGCTGTCTTGGGGATGGGGTGGGGAGAAGCCTGCTGGGGCTGGTAGGGCCAGCAGCATGGCCAGCAGCAGCATATGGCATTCGTCATTACTGGCATGGTCAGGGTTGGAGCAGTGGGTCACTGGGCACCACTGGCAGGGGCACTGGCAGGGGCAGCTGTGGTGTGGGGAGGCAGAGTGGGCAAGGAGGGAGATGGCATATGATTCCCCTGTGCTGGGCACCCTGGTTCCTGGGCAGGGAAGGGTCTGCTGGTCAGGGATCAGAGCTTTCAGATGACTGCCAGGATCTGGCAGCTGGGTCTAATTTCTATATGTCTGCCAAATGCTGGTAGCCATGTGGCCACAGGCTGAAACTCCCACAGGTGGCCACAGGGGCACATGGCAGGGCTAGAGGGACTTAGGACTAACTTTAGTCCCAAGTCTCTGCATGTGTAGACACCTGCCAAGAATTTCTTAATCTGTATGAGTTTAGTGAGCATTAAATATAGTCACAATTATTTTCACATGTAGCACACCGTATGAGCAGTGTTGCCAGCTCTCATGATTTTTGGCATTGGTCTTAAAGTCTGCACTTTGGGAATGTGAAAAACTAGTTCTGTCTTTTATATATATTTAAAATATCCCCTGCTTCCACCATTAGTATTTGGTAGCAGCTGGAAATGGGGTTTGGAATATCTGTTTGGCTTCTTTGATGTAACATCAGCCAGCCTTAAGGTAACAACCCTCTCATGGGATTGCTCAAAACACCCAACAGGACAGATGATTGAGCGGATGGATATTGATTGTATTGCTCTTAATCTAAGAGAGTTTCTTAGCAAGCTTCATAAATAGTTTGATTCCACAGTGAAAAACTAGATGCTTCTTTAGAAGGATTGCAGCCCTAATCTTCTGTGCATCTGTGATTTGTTACTCAGCAACTTATAAAGAGCATGGAGTTTCTTTCCCTCTGATCATACCGAAACATATGTATTAAGGTCTGCAGAGATCTTCAAAAGCTGAGAAGGTAGGTGAGGACAACAGCTGATTCAAAATTTTAGGGTAAAGAATTGAATTTTTTTGCCAGTTATTTTGTCTAGACTCAATGATCTGCATATGATTTTGCCAACCAGATAGTTTGGACTTGTAAGGTCACATTATAATATGTCAGTGTTCTTTCAAGCACATGTTTACAAGCCTTGTAGCAGCAGAACCCTAAACACCAATGTCTCCATACTTTACCTGTGGCAGATGAGGGTGGCCTTGGTGTCTTGGGGTGACATGCCTTGTATTTGTTCAACAGAGTTGATTGTGTACTGTTAAGACTAGGTCGGACAAGGACTGGTATAGGGTTGTTTTGGGGAGAGTGATCCTGCCTTGAGCGGAGAGTTAAACTAAATGACATCCTAAGGTCTCTTCCAGCCTCACTTTTCTGTGATTCTGTGATGTTTTGTGATTTTTATATCAGAATTGCAAAAACAAATCTATTTTTTCCTGTTTCATTTTTTTTTTTTTTTAATAAAAAGGGAGATTTGACTCTCCATAAATACCATATCGCCTGCTCACCAGAGCAAGGTCCAATGGTCATAAACTCCTGCAAGACTATTTTAGGCTAGACATAAGGAAAAACTTTACTGTCCGAGTTCCCAAGGCCTGGAACAGACTGGCATCAGAGCCTGTGCAAGTACCTACTCTGGACACTTTTAAGAAACATTAGGGTCCTTATCTTGCTGGGATCCTTTGACCGTACTTGACTTCCTGCCCCTGGGAAAGGACCCGACAATCTTACAAGGTCCTTTCCAGCCCTAATATCTATAAAATCTATTAAATCTATCAAACAGAGACTGAAAAAAAAGTTATAGTTTTTTTACTAGAGTGCCCCAAGGGTGGTTTCAGAGCTTTTCAAGCGTGCCACAGGGTGTCACGTGTTGTCAGGACTGCTGGTGTGTAAACACAATTCACAAGATAAACCCAGAGATTTCAAATAGGAATCCATGGTGAGAAAAAACCATTCTGATCTATTTTAGGCGCTCTCAGTTGTTTTTCACTAATATTTTTCTGTAGTCAAAAATCAAGTGAAAATTAAGAGTTGACATTCTCTGAGGGGTTCCTTGTGTCTACCACATAATGCCTGTTGTACTTGTTTACATTTATATTTATAAATCTTGATACCACAGTTTTTTTTGTACAAAAAACAAATACCCTTATAATTGAGATAATCTGTTTTAAGATTTTGAAATTAAGAATAAATTGTAATATTTTTATTTCCAGCAGTTATTTACTTTGTGTATTGAGAGAAAAAAATGTATGAAAAAGTGAATCCAATATCATTATTTTTGAGAAATGGGGATGCGGATAAATTATATGATGGATTAATTAGTCAACGTCTCAAAAACCTCTGAAAATATCACGTGTGTAAGAATATGTATGTTTGCATAGTGCCACGCTGATTGAACTATTGGGTTCCATAGTCGTGGAAATATCCTAAGGTTGCTAAATGAGACTATATATTTTATCTTTTGGCCAATAGATACCATTTATCTTCTAAATTTTCTGTCAGCAATAGTCATGGGCAGGAGTAACCTCATTGGTTGCAATACTGCCACTGCTCATAGCTAATTCTTCGTCTGAGGAGCTAACAAACCTGAGTGGCATTTTACATGTTTCTTCTTAAAAATGTTTAATGGCAGCACACAATTCACAGAATTAAAGAATTGCAATAACTTCTTTTGATTGTCTGGACTGCCATGTCTAGTTTTCTAAGACCCAGCTAAAAAAAGCCTTGGCTGGGATGGCCTAACTGGGGATGGCCCTGCTTTGGGCAGGGGGTTGGAGTAGATGATCTTTTGAGGCCCCTTCCAACCCTAATTGTCTATGATTCTGAGATTCATACTGTATATTAAGGAAAATTCCTCTCATCTGTTCTTTGCTATAATGGGGGGTGACAACACCAAGATGATCCTGAGTATTAAATATAGCTTTTTATTTAAAACATGAAAATAAAAAGTAGCAGTTGCTGTGCTTATTTTACAAGGTGTACAGAGTCTTCCTTCACTCCCTTCATTGAAGTTATCAAACCAAATAATCATTTTGATGATCCTTACGTTATAGGGACTGGGTATCCCAGTGTATATAGAGGAAAACTACATTTCTGCAAATTTTCTCAGAGACATAAAAGCAATTTCTGGACTAGGTACCCAGTCATCATAAAAAATGATTGGCAGTCTTGCCACAAGGTTATTAAATAAGATTACTTCATTTTAGGACTCTGTAAAAGGGGCTGAGTAACACAGGGCAGAAAAATTAGGAAAAGATTAGTGTATACATGGAAGAGTATGAAGAAAAATTCCCAGGGTGCCCAAGTTTTAAGTTACTTTTGGCCTTAAAGGAAATTAACAAACACAGCAAAGTAGGGGGTGGGTGCAAAGGGCGCCATACCTGGGTGCCAGCATAGGAGGGGTGTCAGAATTGCTACCCACCCCCATGGAGTCTGTGCCCCAATAGCAAAGTTCCAGGCTCAGTCCCACAGAGTTGGTCTTGCAGCAGCTACTGGTTCTAATAGGTAAGTCTTCTGAAACCCTGTTGCCCTGCTCTCAGAACCCATGACCCTTCCACACA
The DNA here is from genome assembly GCF_052110815.1 of Crocodylus siamensis. Taxonomy (NCBI): domain Eukaryota; kingdom Metazoa; phylum Chordata; order Crocodylia; family Crocodylidae; genus Crocodylus; species Crocodylus siamensis. The sequence goes on from NC_143400.1 coordinate 47,839,793, forward strand.
CTCCCTGCCTGTGGCCCCTAAGCTCCACCAGGCTACCACAGGGTTTGCCCAGGGTATAAGCCATGCTTCTTATGCCTCTGATCTAACACACAAACATAGTGCCATAAAAGTGGAGAGGGAGATAATGTTTGATACTTCTGCATAAGTTTATAGCAATATGAGCAAGCAATAGCATCCAAACCTGGACAGAGAATGATGCAGGCCAAGCTGGAGCAGTCTTGTTACTTGCCTGACCATAGAATCATAGAGACAACATTTGCATCATAATATCTTGTACTTTTATCCTTTGATTGTCATACAGTTGTTACATATGTCTATATCCTTACATTTCTATGTCATTTAAGGCTTTTTGATGCTTTCAGTTAAATTTTAAGAAATCAAAAAAAGTGTAGCTATATGTTGCCATAGGAGAATGCAGGTAGGTGATTAAAAATGCATTTTGGATTAGGGAAAGCTAGTTATTAATACAAATATTCTTCAACTAACTGAAAACATTCAGCATATTGCCAGAACCAATTGTCTTGTTTTAGTTTTGTTCTTTTTGTAGGCATCAATTTTTAACCTCAAAAGAAAATGTCTTTCCAACTCAATTAATTAAATTGAGTTTTTTCATTATTCTTTTTCCCTTGCTTTTTAATGCAATATCAGAAATAAAATGCCAGGCTATTGGATCTGGTAGTTTTCCAAAGTTCCTATTTTACTGAAACTTAGTGAAATACTGAAAGTTTAAAGGGCTGAAGATTTAAAGTCCCCCACCCCCTTTATATTTTTAAACTACTAATCTTTTCATGATATTCTTTTCAATCAGAAACCAATTCTAGGTGAGTCATAGCAAAATTTGAAAAAAAAAACAAACCAGTGATAAAATACCAGATAACTGAAGACCTTCAATCAATGTACAGCAGCCATTAAAAAAGAAGAAATTGAAATTATGGTAAAGATATATAGAAAATGATACCTGAAATATATAATGTCATTATTTGTCAATGACGCATCTTCACTTCAAATATTATATGTGGTTTTCCTCATCTTAGCTAAAGAAAAAATACCTTAAGGAAAAAAGTGAAATAAAATGACTAGAGACTACCAAAGACAGGAGAGACAGGGAAGACATGGGATGTTCCCATGAATAGAGGGAAGACAGGATTTGCATAGGTATGAAATGTGTAAAAAGCAGTTTCTGTTCTCAGCCTTTTTTTCCCAAAAGGAATAGATTTTTACTTAAACTGAAAACCAGCAATTACAAGCTAATAAGACAGAATATATTTGCATACATTATTATACTTTTTAAGTCATGAAGCCTTGTCGTGAAGGTAGTAGTCCTGTTCAAAGCGGCTAGTATTTGCTTCAGATTTGGATTCAGCCAATTCGGAAGACAGTGATTCAATTTGGTGATTCGAATCAGTGTCCCAAATTGTTTTGGCTGAATCCGATTTGGAGATTCAGCCGCTGCAGAATTGGATGAATCTCCTAATCGAACAGGCCCAATCCCCCGCACACTCACCCACCCCGTCAATGGCTGCCTCGCCTGATCCCAGCATCCCGGCTTTTAAAAAATATAAGCCCCGCACACACTCACACCAGGTCCTGTCAGGTGCCCCCTACTACCCTGTTCTGCATGGCAGGACTCTGCCATGAACCCCCAGAGACCCCATCAGTCACTGCAGCGGACAGTGAGTGCAGAGCATTTTTTATTTTTTTTTTGAAGCACTGAGATGCTGGGGCCAGGCAGGGCAAATATTGACGGCACTGGGAGAGTGGCCAGGGTTAGAGGGCACTCAGGGGGGCTGGAGGATGCTTAGGAGGCCTGGGGGGGCAGGCAGGGGATCAGTGCCCCCATTGTCCACTTCCCCCTCCTCCAGCCAACCCCCCCCAATCCTCTACTTAGCAGCAGAGTCCAGGTTCAGCAACCAGCAACAGTGAGCAGGGACTGCCCAAATCTCCAAATCTTCTCTGAATCTTTTCCAAATCAATTGAGAAGTTTGGATTCATTTGGACCTTTTTTATTAGTCTCCCAATTTGATTCCAATTCAGAGATTTGGCTGCCGAATCAGGCCGAATCTCCTCCGAAGCAAATCAGCAACCAAAGCGTCACACAGCCCTACAAAGTAGGTCTGTCAGTGTTCTAAGCGGGGTTAGAAATCCACATATGTTCCTGTTCCACCATGCTTGACTCTGAAAAGTGTTAAATTCATCAAACTTTGTAATGTGCCATCTTCTTAACCTTAAGATTATATGACACAAAGGAGTGAGGAAGAAGACAATGTATTCCCTGTTTTTTCAGGGAGAGGAGCAGGATGCAATAGCAGCACACTTTAGGGATCTCCATTCACTTCATTACCTGCAGAGTAGTTTAGTATCTGGCCCAGTGAGAGCAGTTTTCATTACATTCTCAGTATTGATACTGTGGTGAACACTATGAACCAGTAATCTATGTCATCATTTTAATAGAGATTTGCTGATTTGTTCTATACGGCTATTTGGCTCCATTAATTTCACTTGTTGTGACCTCTCCTCTTTCCCCCCTGCCTCCTGCCACTCAGCCTTCCCCCCAAAGTTATGAAGAGAGAAAGGATGAGGTGAATTTATCCATTTATTGGAAAATATATTGATAAATTTAAGCAGTTAAGCCATGAATCATCAAGGTACAGAGCACAGTAAGTGTAATATGCTATGTTACCTACTACTCACTGGGCACATCTACAAGTACGCATTCACTGGCAAGTAACCAAAATTACTCTACACATGCATGCCTGTACTAGACAGGAAATATGGCAATTTACACTAGCTTGAATAGAAATTTGATAACTGTCCTACAAGTATCAAATTTATGCCCAATTAGTAACTGCATAGTAACACACATGTAGACGCCTTATTGAGCACTGTAGAACTGTGTGAAACAGCACCATTTCATTTCAACTTCCATTTCACCATTTTGATGGGCCAGTGTTTCATTTTGAGCTTTGTTTCATTTTGAAAGCATTGTTCCATTTAGTCAAAACTGTTTCACTGTTTTGATGTTTTACCCATATTCTATAATGGGGAAGCACAAAACTTCCTATAACTTTGTCCTTTATGACCTGATTCAGATGGAGCTTGCAGAAATGGTAGCCCCTTCTGGGGCCATTAAGCATGCCAAATTTCAAGGAGATAGGTGCAGGGGTTTCCAGGAAACTGCACCTTAGGCTGCTGACAATCAACACTCATGACGTGTGACTGCATGTGTGTGTTAAGGCACAGAGGATTGAAAACAGCAGGCATGGTAGCACTTGCTGAGGCCGTGAAGCTTGCCAAGTTTCAAGGAGATAGATGCAAGGGTTTCTAGTAAACTATACCTCGTACTGTTCAGAGCAAAACGTGTGTCACTTGTAAGTGAGAAGGCACAGAGAAAGCTCAGTTCAGACAACGTTTATGCTGTTCTTCTGTCCCTCACCCAGAGCCCTGGGATTGAAAGGGACCTCAGAGAAGGATCACTGGCCACCTACACATGTCAATATCGGAGCAGGCCTTCCCCCCCTCTTCCCCCTCCCTTTTCTTAGCTTCTCTTTACCTGCAAGCAAGTCCAGCTTTGAAACTCAATATGTTTAGAAACTTTCAAAATGTTTTGACTGTCCTTGTTTCATTTTGAGGCTGTTTTGAAGCCTTTCATTTCATTTCATTCCAATTTTGCTGTTTCAAGCTTGGAATAAGTCAAAACAGTGTTGAAAAGAAATGGCCATCGAAATTTTGCACAGCCCTACTGCACAGTAACATCATGTGTGTGGACTAACTTAGGACTAACTTTAGTCCCAAGTCAGTCTACACAGTGCTAATGCATTTTATTGCCTGTAAGTTTAGATGCCAGACCATTCGTACCTTCCTGTGCAGTAACTTATGGTAGAGTAAATTTAAACCAGGGTAAATGTTGACATATCCATTGGAAAGCAGAGACAAGGTACTAGTTAGTTATCTATGGACCCTTCCATCTGTAGGTTCTGGGAACTCCCAGAACCACTTCTAAATTTGCTTTTTCTTATGTTAACTTCAACTATACATGGCACATTTCTGCCTTACCATATTCAGTTAACACAAACTGAAGCTAGTATAGGGGTCCAGGAAAGGTGCTTCTTCCTCAAGGAGGCTATCCTTGGGGTGCAGCAGGACACAATTCCTCTGTGCAGGAAGGTGGGAAAAGGGCCCAAGAAACCTTCATGGATGAGTGCAGATATCCAGGCTGGCCTGAGAGCAAAGAAAAAAAGTGTACTGGTGGTGGAATCAGGGGGCAGGGACAAAGGAGGAGTACACCTCCCTGACCTGAGCTTGTAGGGATTTGGTAAGGAAGGCTAAAGCAGCACTAGAGCTTAGATTAGCTTCTGGGATTAAGGATAACAAAAAGTCCTTATTCAAGTATAAAGGTAGCAAGAAGTAGTCTTGGGGTAACATTGGACTTCTACGAGGCAGGGTAGGGCAGGGCAGGGCAGTTGGTGACAGACGCACGAGAGAAGGCAGAACTTTTCAACAAGTTCTTTGCCTCCGTGTTCCTGTCTGCTGACAATGGGGTGCTCTCAGGTGATAGCATAGAGAGGCCCAGGAAGGATGCGAGTCCCCTGACTGTTAGTTCAGACCTGTTAAGGATTACCTGGAGGGCTTAGATGTGTCCAAGTCAGTGGGCTCGAATGACCTTCATCCGCATGTGCTGAGGGAATTGGCTGGTGTCATCGCGGACCCATTGGTACTGCTGTTCAAGGACCCCTGGTGCTCAGGCCAAGTCCCTGAGGACTGGAAAAGGGCCAATGTGGTCCCTATTTTCAAGAAGGGGAGGAAGGAACAGCCTGGCAACTACAGGCCAGTCAGCCTCACTTCTATCCTGGGCAAGGCCTTTGAAAAAATTATCAAGGGCCACATTTGTGAGAGCCCTGCAGGGGAAGTGATGTTGAGGGGTAACCAGCATGGGTTCGTGTAAGGCTGATCCTGCCTGACTAACCTGGTCTCTTTCTAAGACCAGGTAACAAAGAGCTTAGATGTGAAGGAGGAAGTCGATGTCATCTTCTTGGACTTCCAGAAGACCTTTGACACAGTGTCCCACCCAATTCTGGTGAGCAAACTGAGGCACTGCAGCATTGACGAATGCACAGTCACATGGGTGGCAAACTGGCTCCAGGGGCACACGCAGAGGGTGGTGGTGGACAAGTCGATGTCGACCTGGGGGGGTGTGGGCAGCAGAGTCCCCCAGGGCTCTGTCCTTGGGTCAGTGCTGTTCCATATCTTCATTAGTGACCTGGATGAGGGTGTGGAGAGCACCCTGTTCAAGTTCGTTGATAACACCAAGCTGTGGGGTAAAGTGAATACACTGGCAGGCAGGGACCGCATCCAGGCAGACCTGGATAGGTTAGAGAAGTGGGCGGATCTGAACAGGATGCAGTTCAGCAAGGACAAGTGCAGGGTGCTGCAACTGGGGAGAGGGAACCAGCATTATGGTTATAGGTTATAACCATAATCCATTATGGTTATAGAGACTGACCCTCTCAGCAGCACAGAGGCAGAGAGGGATCTTGGAGACAGGATTGACTCCAGGATGAAGATGAGTCGCCAATGCAATGAAGCAACAGGCAGAGCCAACCGCACCTTTTCATACATCAACAGGGGCATCACTAACAGGTCCAGAGAGGTCTTGCTCCCCCTCTATGTGGTGCTGGTCAGGCCACAGCTGGAATACTGTGTCCAGTTCTGGGTGCCACACTTCAAGAGGGATGTGGAGAACCTGGAGAGGGTCCAGAGGAGGCCACTCGTATGGTTGAGGGCCTCTGTGGCCAGCCCTATGACGAGAGGCTGAGGGACCTGAATCTCTTCATTCTCTGCAAGAGGAGACTGAGGGGGATCTTGTGGCTGCCTACAACCTTATCGGGGCCACCAGCAGGGACTCAGGGAAAGTCTGTTCATGAGGGGCCCCCTTGGAGTCACCAGGAACAATGGCCACAAGCTGAGGGAGGATAGGTTTAGGTTAGATATTAGGAAGAACTACTTCACGGTAAGGGTGGCCAGAGCCTGGAATGGGCTTCCCAGAGAGGTGGTGCTCTCACCTTCCCTGGAGATCTTCAAGAGGAGACTGGATAGGCACCTGGTTGGGTCTTATGACCCCTGCCACCTCCAGTGCTCCTCCCTGCCCATGGCAGGGGGTCAGACTAGATGATCCTTCTAGGTCCCTTCCAACTCATTGATTATATGAAACACACTATTATATCAACAGGATTCTAGCTGACTCAATACTATTCAAGCCTTCCTATCCAAAGACACAAGTTACTTCTAAAATTATGATTAGCACTTTCCTAGAAACAAAAGAAGTTATCTTCACTTGGGATGGCTTAATGCTGGTTGCCTTGACAGACAGTATTCTTTTTTTTTAACTCTGAAGTTGCAGAAAGTATTCTTTTCATGGATTCATAGAAGTTAGGGGCTAGAGGGGCCTCATGAGATCATCAGATCCACCCTCAGTGCTGTAAAGAAGGAAAGACTAAAGAGGTCAGATGAACCCAGCACGGTGTGCATCCGGTTGTCTTTTGAAAATCTCCAGGGAAGGTGACTGTATCGCCTCTGGAGGAAGTCTGTTCCAGATTTTGGACACATGAACTGTAAAGGAGTTTTTCCTTATGTCATCTATCAGTTTATGACCATTATTCCTAGTCTTCCAAATGTCATGACTTGGTGCTGCTGAGGAGGGAGTATATCCATGCCTTGCCTGGCCAGTAAATTTTTTTTTTTCTTTCTATTCTTCTTCAGTTTTGTCCTGATGTTATCTAGGGATGCTTCAGACTGAAAGAAGCACCCAGAAATATTACTCAGGGCAAAACACTGCCAAGGTTCACAGGTTCTGTATGCCCCAGACTGCACAGAACCCTGCCAGAGACCAGTGCCTGGGTGGTGGCACCATTATCCCAGGCTTGCAGGTGTTCTCCCAGAAGTGGGACAGCCAGCTCCCAAGGGAGACTCCCGAAGTAATTTTTTGGACCTGGCACAGTCAGATGGGTAGCTCTGCATGGTAGTGCCCCCTACTGTGTCACCACAGTCCAATCATGGGTGCTGTCCCACCAGGTCTCTGTTATTCCAATAAGATTGTATTCCTTACTTGTTATCAAGAAAGCTAGTTCTTTCTGCTTGTTCCCCGTGCTCCTGGCATTTGTGTACAGGCATGAAAGTCTACCTTTCAGGGCCCTTGACTTCCTGTTTTGTTGGCCCATGTTGGAGTGGTCATCCTATTGTTTTCCCTCTTACTGGTTTCCTGTTTGCCAGTTCCTGGGCTTATTGTAATAGTTTTCGCACCCCCTCCCCATGATCTCATTTTAAAGCCCTCTCCAGGAGGTCTGCCAGTCTAGCCAAAAAAACACCTTCCCCTTCAGAGTGAGGTGGATGTCCTCTTGCACTCTTGTCAAGGGCAGTCTTTGCACCCCTAGCATACTGGGATGCAGCCTGATTTTCACTCAAGCAAAATGATTAATGTTAGCCAAGTGTCCAAATCAATAATTGTAAACCTTTTAAACATTTCCTAGAGTATATAATATTAATCACATCCTATTTATTTTCAATAATATCCTTTAGTAGCAAGGTGAGGAGGGGGTGGGTACTAGTATTAAAAATAAAATATACCATTCACTCTGTCAGTGGTTGAAAGCATTCACATATGGCATTTTATTAATACTGTTGGCTTTGTGTATTTGTATGTGTTTCCAGGAACATGGAAGGTAAAAATCAAACTATTGAGTTCATCATGAAGGGATTTTCCTCTCATCCAGAATTTCAGAACTTGCTCTTTGCAGTGATTTTCATCGTGTACATCATGTCTCTGCTGGGAAATATCCTCATCAGTATAACAATTTATCTTGACCCCACCCTTCATGCTCCCATGTACTACTTCATGTCCAATTTGTCCTTGGTTGATATGTGCTACACCTCAGTCACCATCCCAAAATTGCTGGTAAACCTACTCTCCCAAATTGGGACAATCTCATTCATTGGTTGTGCCTTCCAGTTGTACTTCCTGCTTTCCCTAGGGACAACTGAATGTTTCCTCCTTGCTGTTATGGCTTATGACCGTTTCTTAGCCATCTGCAACCCCCTGCAGTACATGGTCTACTTGAACAAGCAAATGTGTATCTTCCTAGTGTCTCTCTCATGGGCCAGTGGCTTGTTGTTCTCCTTGATACAGACAACACTAATATTCACCTTGCCCTACTGCGGGAACAACCAGATTGACCATTTCTTCTGTGACATTCCTCCTCTTCTGCATCTGGCCTGTGGAGACACCTCCATGAATGAAATTGCAGTCTTTATAGAAGGGTTGGTAATCACCCTAATGCCCACCTTGTTGATATTTGGATCTTATGTCCACATAATCAGTGCTGTCCTGAAGATCAAATCAGCCCATGGCAGGAAAAAAACTTTCTCCACCTGCTCCTCCCACCTCATTGTCATCGTTTTGTTCTATGGATCTGCCAGTGCCATGTATCTGAGACCCAGGTCCAGTTATGTCCCAGGGAGTGACAAATTTCTGGCCCTGTTTTACTCTTTTGTGGCGCCAACCCTGAACCCCATTATCTACAGTCTGAGGAGCAAAGATATCAATAAAGCCCTGAGGAGGGTAATAACTTCAAGATTATTTTCTTTCAAGATGTGAACAGAGAAAAAAGTAATGTTGCAATGATGTATAATTTCCTCTCCACTCCCCCTACTAAATTATTGTATAATTTATGGTCAAAGAAGATTGGGTATTATTAAGCTGGCTGTGATTTTGGGTGCTAAATATTCCCTGACCTAGCTCATACATTGTTAGGAAATCACCACTGGAAAACCTGTGTCATAAGCACAAACCAGGATATCACAGTAGTACACGTGACAAACTTTAGGTCTCAGAAACTAAGAGTGAAAAAAATTAACTTCACCCTTGTTGCAGATGATAATACACATGTGTATGGCTTTGTGCATGCACATATACACAGGGCAGGATAATGCCATTTTCCTCAGTATTTTAGGCATTACCCTAAGTTTAATGTCACTTCCATGTCAGTATCTTCTTGTACCACTCTCAAGTTTCAGTCTGGACCATTGCCCTCACTAATGCAGAAACTTCCCCAGTGCTGAGATGATAATAATAATAATAATATTTCATCTAAATGCTATTAAATGCAAGGTGCAGTATGTCAGCTTCAAGAGGAGGGTTGTAGTTGGGTCTGGACAGTAACTAAGATGTGACTTGGTACTGAAGACACTTTCCTGGAAATCACACAAATGAAGATACAAACCCTTTTTTGGTTGTGGGGCCTGTAACTTGGGTATCCTTCTCTCTGGGCAAGTGCCACAATTACTAACATAATGGGCTAAAATGTGGGAGCCTTCCCCTCCCAGTTTCTAATGCCCACTATCCATAGGTTTTCTTCCAGCCTAAAATTTCAGGACTTCCTTGAGCTGCTGTACTCTCAGTTGACAGACTTGTGCACTCAGAGCTGAATCACAAACTCTGTTCAAGTGCCAAAATCTACAGGTTAAAGTAGCTATACACATTGTTTAGACCTATAAAATATTTCCTAACAGCTAACTCTTTATGAATCACCACTCACTGTGCAGCAAAGGACCTGATAACTCCCTTGCACTGCATCAGAAGATCATCACGGTGGTTTTCTAGTTTTCTGGATACCTATGCATCTGGATTTGGTCATCTACACAGCATTTTTTTATTACATAAGCCCTAAAAATGCCACATATGCACAGGCTGGCATTCTATATCTTAACATGTGTCCATACATATGTGGACATCTATGTACAAATACAGAGTCTGTGCAGTCACTACTATAGTATATACAAGCCCCCACTCCCACTTTGTAAATATGTAACAGTCTTAAGGGTAACCTTCATTTGTTTTGTGGTCATCTAAATGTGTGGGGATCAGGGGGGCCAAGCAATATATTTTTTGCAGGCATGCCACAAATTACACCTGTACCCTCCCAGAATGGCTCAGCTTCACACACAGGAGTCTCCAGCCCTCCCTATGAAGCCACCCCACCACACATTATATTTAATATTCATTAGACAAATTAAATAAGCTGTACTGTAGAGGCTTCAGCCCCACTAGAAATAAGGGTGCAATCTACACCTGAAACTGGAAATAGATATCGCGAAGTGAAATGAATTAGGTGTGTAGCAGCACAGCTGATATGCTTCATTGGCTGAACCGCACATCACCCCTCATCTTTCCCTTGATGGTACCTGACAGGGGGTGATGTGATCTCTGGAGAAGGTTTTGGCCTAGCTGGGAATGTCACCTGAACCCATCCCCTGCAATCAGGAGTAAGTCTGGCTGAGCAAGGAAAGTGAAGCTTAAGCTTACTCACTCAAACAGACTCACTCCTGCAATCTTGGGGGATGGATAGGGCTGAATGGGGAACCCCAACTTCCCTGGTTATACAGAGGTGCCTAGAGATTCCTTGAGGTGCCTCTCTAAATGGGGAAAGCCACAGGCTGCCCATATTCTCCCATCACAGAACAAACAGATGCGGGGCGCAGTAAAGCAGCAGTCTATTACTAACATTTGTTGCACCACTGAATTTCCTCTGATCATAGAAATCATAGAAAGTTAGGGTTGAAAGGGGCCTCAGGAGATTATCTAGTCCAACCCCCTGCTCGAAGCAGGATTGCCCCCAGCTACATCCTTCCAGAAAAAAGCTTTGTCGAACCAGGCCTTAAAAACTTGCAAGGATGCAGATTCCACAGCATCTCTAGGTAACTTGTTCCAATGCTTCAAGTTTTTCCTAATATCTAACCTAAACCTCCCTTGCTAAAACTTGAGTCCATTGCTCCTTGTTCCATCATCTGCCACCAATAAAAAGCATCCAGGTCCATTCCCCACCCCCAAAGAGTTAGAGAAATATATCTTAGGAAGCTTTCAGGGTGAAAAACCCTTTGTCAGGCTAAGGAAACACCTGCAGTTGGTGTGTCTGCTGATCCTGGATGGAAGGAATAATAAAGAAGCCAGAGGATGGCCTGGCATGCAATGCAGGCAAGAAAGCCATTTAATGAAAATGGAGATGTCAGGAGGTGAGGGACAAGCTGGCATGGGGGCGGTGGAGGGAATGTAGCAGAGGAGGTGAAAGGGCAGAGTACCTGGGGAGTCAGATGTCCAGCAGGTTGAAGTGTTTCCATATTGAGTCCATGAGTTTCTGTACCTAGGAGGCTGATGAAATGAAGTTCACAGGCCCAGCTATGAAAAGTGGTTTGTAAAATGTTCCCTCTTAGGATCAGGCCTTAGAGACTCACAGCGGCACAGCAGAGCTGAGTTCCCCTCCCCAGTGCTACAAGGAGAGGAAAGGGACTCAGCTCATCTGGACTGAGTTGCCTTCCCCAGGCCAATGGTAGCACTGGGGAGGGGAACTCAGCTCAGCTCAGCTGAGTTGCCTTTCCCAGCCCGATCATAGGGCTGGGAAGGGGAACATAGCAATCAGGCTCAGTTCCCTTCCCCAGCCTGATCGATCCCAGTGCTGGGGAGGGGAACTCAGTGACTGGGCTCGATTCCCTTCACCAGCTCCCCAGTCCCAGGCAGCAGTACCCAGCTTCCCTCCCTCATCTGGCAGGCAGATAGGGGCCTGTAACCCCAGGAGAACTGGAACAGCCCCTGCAACTCTCCCAGGGTTGCAGGCCCCTGATCTGCCTGCTGGATGAGAGAGGCTGTTTTGAGCTTCTCCATTATAGCCTATGGGTGAAACATTGAAATAGCATTGAAACAACATCAGTGTTCCAATGAAACAAAATGGAACAGCAGTTTTGAATCAAAACAAAGTTTGAAACAAAATGCTGTTCCATCAAAACCTCGAAACACAAGTCAAAATGGAACAATGTCATTTCACACAGCCCTAGTTTTTATTCCCCTCTATTCTTCACTGGAACAGCCACATCTGGAGTAATATGTTCAATTTTGGACCCCCACTATAGAAAGGATGTGGGCAAGTTAGAAATAGTTCAGCAGAGAGCAACAAAATGGTTTGGGGACTGGGGCACATGACTTATGAACTAAGGCTGTGGGAACTGGTCTTATTTAGTCTACAGGAGACTGCAGGGGGATTTAATAGCGGCCTTTAACTACTTGAACTTGGTTCCAAGGAAGATGAAGCTAGACTGTTCTCAGTGGTGAAAGATGATGGAACAAGAAGCAACGATCTCACGTTGCAGCAAGGGAGGCTTAGTTTGGATATTAGAAAAAAAATCTCATTCGGAGGGGGATGACACACTGAAATGGGTTACCTAGAGAGGTGGTGGAATCTGCATCTCCTCCAGACTTGCCTCCTGTGTGGAGTGTCAAAACATTAATGAGACTCATCCCCCCGCAGCCCTAGTCTAGGTGATGCCAATTATTGAGACCCCCTTTGATTGTATTGTGCTGGACATCGTAGGGCCCATGGGGAATTGGTGCCTCCTGATATTGGAGTGGGGGAACCGGTGGCCAATTGCCAACTAGGCTTTTGCTGCTGGGCTGAGCTCCATGGGGCTAGTGGAGCCATTCAGACTGCAGCCCTGTGGCGGGGGGTGGGGAGAGCCAGGGCTCTACTCTTAGCAGCTCTGCCAGCATAATGGAGCTCAACCTGCCCTCCCAGCACTACCAAAGTCTGTATTCAATTCAGATTCAGCCAAAATCGGGGACAGTGATTGATCTGTTGATTCAGATCACTGTCCTGATTTGATGAAACTGGCGGACCTCCTACATCTCCAAAGGAAGATCTACAAAGGATGGAGGACTGGAACCACCACCAAGGAGGAATAGTCTGCTCTGGTCCAGACCTCCAGAGAGCAAACCAGAAAAGCCAAGGCTGCGATGGAACTCCAGCTAGCTACAAATATTAAGGAAAATAAAAAGTCCTTTTTTAGATATGTAGGGAGCCGGAGAAAAGCAAAGGCAACATTAGACCCCTGCTAAACCAGATGGGGCAACTGACAACTGGCACCCAGGAAAAAGCGAATTTGCTAAATGGGTACTTTGCGCCAGTTTTTCATCAGTCCCATGGGATGGCCTTGCCTGCTGTGAGTCAAGGAGGCCCAGGTGAGGGAGATTCCTTGACCTCCATCCAAGCTGACCTCATGAAGGAACACCTTGATAGGCTGGATACCTTCAAGTCAGCCGGCCCTGATGGGTTACACCCAAAAGGTACTCAGGGAGCTGGTAAGCATCATAGCTCAGCCCCTGGCATGGATCTTTGAGAGCTCTTGGCACTCTGGTGAAGTGCCCGATGATCAGAAGAGGGCCAATGTCATGCCTATCTTCAAGAAAGAGAGGAAAGTAGGTCCGGCTAACTACAGGCCCATCAGCCTGACCCCTATCCTGGGGAAGGTCTTGGAAAACATTATCAAAGAGGCCATCCTTAACAGACTAACTGAAGGCAATATCCTGAGGAATACCCAGCATGGGTTTGTTGCAGGTAGGTCTTCCCGGATCAAATCTCATTTCCTTTTATGATCAGGTGACCTAGCACCTGGACAAGGGGGAAGAGATCAATGTTGCATATCTTGACTTTAAAAAAACCTTTGATCTGGTTTCCCACGATCACCTCTTGTCTAACTGGCTAAGTGTGGCCTCGACATCACCACAATCCACTGACTGGGAAATTGGCTCCACAGTAGGGCCCAGAGGGTGGTAGTCGATGGGAGCCAATCATCTTGGTGCGCTGTGACCAGTGGGATCACTCAAGGCTCTATCTTAGGGCCTATACTGTTTAACATCTTCATCAATGATGTGGACATTAGTGTCAGAAGTGGACTGGCCAAGTTTGCCGATGACACCAAACACTGGAGTAAAGCATCCACACCTGAGGACAGGAGGGTGATCCAGGCAGATCTTGACAGGCTCAGGAAAGGGGCAGATAAGAACCTGATGGTGTTCAACACCAAAAAATGCAAGGTTCTCCACCTTAGGAGGAAAAACCTGCACCATGCTTATAGGCTCAGCAGTGCTATGCTAGTTAGCCCTACAGATGAAAGGGACTTGGGGATCATGACTGACCACAGGATGAACATGAACCTTCAATGCGATGCTGCACCTAGTAAAGCAACCAAAACACTGGCTTGAATCCATAGATGCTTCTCAAGCAAATCCCAGGACATCATTCTCCCACTGTACTCAGCCTTGATGAAGCCGCAGCTGGAGAACTGCATCCAGTTTTGGGCTCCACAATTCAAAAAGGATTTGGAGAAGCTTGAGAGGGTCCAGAGGAGAGCCATGTGCACAATCAAGGGTCAGGAAAACAGCCTTATGATGAGAGGCTGAGAGCCATGGGGCTCTTCAGCCTGGAAAAGTGCGGGCTCATCAGGATCTGGGCGAACATCTGTTCACCAGAGTGCTGCAAGGGATGACAAAATCAAACGGTCACAAACTCCACCGTGACTGATTGAGGCTGGACATAAGAAAGAACTTTTTCACTGTCCGAGCCCACAAGTTTTGGAATAGACTGCCACCAGAGGCAGTTCAAGCACCCACTTTGAACGCCTTCAAGACACATTTGGATGCTTATCTTGCTGGGATTTTATGATCCCTGCTGACTTCCTGCCCCTGAGGCAGGGAGCTTGACTTGATGATCCTCCAGGGTCCCTTCCAGCCCAAAGGTCTATGAAATCTATGATTCACCTGAATCTGAAGATTCTATGCTGATTCAGAGAATCAGTGATTTGGCCAGAGACACAGTTTTAAATGTTTTTTCTACATACCTAAAGGTACCAGGCATGGCTTGTGAACACTGCAATGGTGGGGGGATAGAGCATCGCACAGGCGTTTGGGGGGCCCTATGTGCTTGGCAGTGAACCTGGAAGTGGACCAGAAGTACTTCGGGGTCCACCGCTGAGTGCGCGAGGGGTGGGGCGAATGCCCTCTCAGCTTGGCAATTGGCTGCAGGGGGACCCCAGGTGCCCCCCCAGACCCAGGAGGCACCAGTCACTGAGCCAGGGAATGGAGGGGGGGATCCCCGTTTGCTGCCTGGTGGACCTGGAAGTGTACTAGAAGTGCTTCTGGTCTACTTCCAGGTCTGCTGCCAAGCATGCTGGGGACCCCCATGCTCTATCTACCCCAGCATGTCAACATTCATGAGTCGCCTGTTACCTTGAGATACGTAGAAAAAATACTTATAGCTGTGTCTATGTCGAAATCATTGAATCTTTTCAAATCTCTCCAAATCAGTTCAGAGGGTTCTGATTCATTTCAGAGAAATTAAAGGGTCTCTTGATTTGATTCAGATTCAGAGATTTGGCCTCCAAATCAGGTTGAATCTCTGCTGAATCGAATCAACAACTGAATGTTCACACAGCCTTATGCTTTCGCCTCCTCATCTCCATCCCAGCAAAATGCCAACCATACTAACCACTAACCATAGGGCTACAAGGTAGACATGACCCAGAATACTACCCTTGAAGTGAGCCCATTGTACCTTTTCTGTTAATATTCATTGGATAAAACGGATAAACATCACTTGGGAAATTTCTGCCCTATGGGAAGCAAGTACCTATGCTAAACCCAGGATTCTCTCTCATCCAGGGAAGTATCCATCACACACACCTTCTGGCTCCTTCTCTTCCTCCTGGCCTCATAAATCTCTCTTGTTGGCTGTTATTAGAGCACCTGCTACTTGTAGTTTTTGCCCAATTAAAAATGTGGGAGTTAGCCTGGGATATATTATGTCACTGCATATCTATCCAGCCCTTCTGACCATGCTCAGTAGCAGTGTCCAGACTTGTGAATCCAAAGCTGAATTGCAAACTATGTGTCAGTGCCAAGAACTGCCCTTCTGTGTCATTTGCGTATGCAATGTGAAACAGGATTTAGTCCTGTGACTCTTGCCTCAAAAGCACAATCCAAATCCACTCAGGGAAATGCCCACTTCTTTAATTCTTTCCCTGGTCAGCCTTGTGCACCCCCAGATATCAGCCCTACATAGATTTGTAGCTCTCCTAATCTAACAATGTGAAGCTTTAAGTGATGCTAATGATGACAATGTTTTAAACAACTGGTACACTGCTTTGGCTCCCTCTGTTGAAGGACTACAAAGAATAAAGGCAGGTCTACAGTGCAGTTGCCATTTTAGATGCAGCAAAGATGGGATTAAACCAGACAGCACAGGTATCAACTATAAAGTATGGCCACAGCATCATGAACAATAAGAATGTGAGTGTTCTTTGTTTTTGGCACTTTGTCATGGATTTGGTGCTTTTGTCATATATTGGCAGAATTAAGGACAGAGAGGAAAGATTGTTCTGGAAAACACAGTGAGCAACTTTACACTGCTATTTAGCTGATGTACATGACAGGCAGATCTTTTAGCTACAGGTTCAAAGTTGTTTTTCTTCTTTGGTATTAGGCTGGAAAATGATTCTGACATCATTTCCTAAGGGTTCAACTGACATCGTTATAATCCCTTTGCCTATAAACACTGAGGCTCCATGAAGTCAGTGAAGACACCACTCAGGTTTTCAGCAGCAGGTAAGAATGTTGTATCCCATGGAAATCAAAGCCAATACCAGGTATGGGTGATATTTTCAAGTGTTTATGTAAATGGGACGTTCGACTTCCATTAATTTTTTAGGGGATGCCAATGACTGAGTAGATTTCAATGTGTACCCTTCTTATCAATTAGAAGCAGCTATTCTAGTTTCCACAGCTGACATGTTCTAACATGTTATTTTATTGTCTATTTCTTGGGTGACTGGCTAGAGATACCCAATCTAATTTAAAACCATCTGGCTCTGGTGTGAGTAGTAATACAGCTGTGACAGAACTGTGTTCAGTTTCTCCTTCCTTCCTCCCTTTCCTTGGATTTATAAAAGTGATAAAAAGTGTGCCTATGGAAATGCTTCTGGCATTGTTATGGTAGTGTAAGAGTTGTATTGCAGTTGTGATGGTCCAGAAATTATGCAAGAGAATGATTTCTTAGGGTGACATTTTATTGGACTAACTGTATTTTTGGGGTAGGGTTAGACACACTTTTAAATGAAAGACATTCTTCTTTAGGTTGGATAAGAACAATCCAAGCACAGCATAATGTGTGGCGCTGTCTCCTTTGTATGAAACACTTCCATATTCACAGATGTAAAACATATGTTACTATATACCTGATAGGTATATTCACCTAAAACATCTGGGTTCCACTCCCACTCATTTAAGTAGATTACAAAGTAGAATAGGTCTTACAAAAAAGATTAAGTGAACTGCATATTCTACATATTCAATGCTGATGTCTGAGTACTTTCCTAGGAAGATGCAGGCATCAATCTTCTGTGACAGAGAAGGGGGTTAAAGCTGGGTCTCTCATTGCAAAGATGAGTGTTCCAAGCATTGACCAAGTATTCAGAAATTAGATTAAAATGGTACTTTCCTCTTCTCCTTGCTGTTTTTAATCTAGGGTTTTCATGCATAATGAAAGACATTTTTTGTTCTGGCCAAAAGAACGAGAGAAAAATGTCATTTTATATTAACCCAAAATGTTTCGTTTGACCCCAAACCATTTTTATTTTATTTCTAGTATATTCAGTTCTTCTGGGGTTTGTTTTTCTTTGGGTGGGGTTGTTGTGTGTGTGTGTGTGTGTGTGTGTGTGTGTGTGTGTATACGCACGCGCAGTCTGGATTTTAATTATGGTCCACTTCAAAATGGAAAGAAGAAGAATTTTTTTTTAAATACTGAAACACAACTTTATGGCATTTCTAAAATGAAACTTTGTGTTTTGAAAAAGCATAGTCTTGGTTTTGATTTATTCTTCATGTAGTTCATAAGTTGGTACTTCATTTGGACACAGCATCCGGTGCAGTTTTAACTTGAAATTTCTAGCAAAATACAATAAAAATATCCACAATAGCAAAAGACAATTCACCTTTTGTAACACACAAGCATGCACACACAATACTATTTCAATATTGTGGAAAGAGGGGCCATAATGGTAGGCAGGGACAAGAAGGGTTAGGAGTCTTTTTAAAAGATCTAACAGGAATATACAGTTATGTTTCAAATCTTGCACTTTTTGTAATGCAATGTTTGAGTTTATAATCATTCCCTCATTAATTCCCCAAACCACCAAATGACTAATATCTGTGAGTATATCTTTAGGGACATTGTCAATATCATTAACAAGTCTGGGACTTAAAGATAATCAGGATGAGACTATTTCCTTACTAATGTAGGACTGATGAGATACTCATTTTATATACTGTGTCTGTCTTGTTCTGTTTACTAAACCTGAGGTCTTTGAATCTCTCTTTGGAGAAATGTTCAAGGGGAAGATATGGAAAGAGATGAAGGAGACAAAAGTGGAAGATCATCTACACAAATTTGGTTTATTACATTTATTTTCATATGCAGTCCTTTTTTGAGTGTAAGTACCTATATGACAGGTGGTGATGATGATGATGACCATCTTTTGCAGACCAGATTACTGACTATAGCATTTACCCAGTAAATGGGTTCTAGGTCCTCCTTCCTTGAGTTGAGTTATTTCAAAGTTGTAGCCCCCACTTTGCAGGGGAGTGCCCTAAATACCAGGCTATAGAACAATATCTGTGTGCTGGAGTGTGAGGGAGGTTTGGAGCAGGATCACTGTGCAGAAAAGAACATAAGCTTCATGGAGCCAGAAGGGAAAAAAGCAGTCCAGTAAAACGAGGAATCTGAGGTCTGGTCCCTGCTTCTTAGACAGCTTATGCATTTTATGTCAGTCATTGGATAAGGAATAGAAGTAACGCCAAGAGATATGAGAAATATGCCTTAATTATGTGTAAAAGTACCCAACTCTACTTGCTTTTTATCATAATACAAATCGGTGCTAGGAATCTGCTTCTACTGCCCCTAAATTTGCAGAATGCACCTAATTTGGATTAAAAAACATGGACAAAGCAAAGCACAAAGTGAAGCATGTTTAGTTCTGTCCCTCAAACACAGCTGGTGATAATGCTTCCAGGAAAAGTATGTGTATGCCAATTAGATGACATCTACACTCCCAAAATTATTTTCACAGCTCCATTCATTTTTTTACTTTATGGTCCTATTAATCAGAATTTCATGTAGATAGACAACTGCTGTATGTGTAAAGCCAATTTTGTCTGGTCCACCTGAATTGTTTTACAAGAAGAGAAAGTTATAGAGGTATCCTGTTCCTTTCCCTTCCAGGCAGGAATTAGCCAAACTTCAAATGAGAGAATGTGACTACAACTGCAGTCGTAAGTCCCCAATAAAGGGGCAGGAAAAAAGAAACAATACTGAGGAATGCAATATTTAGAAATAATTTAGAAAGTTCACAGTCTACCAAGGACAGTAGTGGCAACCTTTTGGGCAGGTGTGACACAAGTTAAGCCCCCTGCTCTCTCCAAATCCTGCTCTGATCCCAGCCACCAAAGGCACACCTGATAGAGCGTGGTTGGGAGGGGAAGGCGGGGCGGTATCTCCAGTCTCCAGCACTGAACTACTGCAGCTTTATATGGTGAGTGAGGATCCAAAGCCCATAATCTGGCAGCAGCTTCAGAGCCACAGGAGTCTTAAACTGGCTCTTGACAGTAAGACCTCCTCCCATGAAAATGCTGCTGCTGTACCCCATGCAGCCAGAGATTCAAGACTGTTCTCTGTATGGAGAGCCTGGGGGTCATAAACCATCCTCTAGCTTACTGAGAAATCACAGGCTGAGCCCTCTTTTTATTTTTACTCATGGAGGAAGGAACTATTCAATGAACTGAGAACTGAAATAGGACTCCTTCTGGCCAGAAACAAATGGATGTAGGTATCTGAACTTCATCTTTTGCTATGTATCATTGAAAACAAATGGAAAATAAACCTTATACCCCATCACGTACTTATTTTCTTCTTTCAGGACCAGGTGTATCAGAGGAATGACCAGAAATCACACGTCAGTGAGCTACTTTGTCTTCTTGGGGTTTGCCGACCACCCCGAGCTGAACTCGGTGCTCTCGGGAGCATTTTTGTTAGCTTATCTCATCACTCTAGCCGGGAACCTTCTCATTATAATCATCACTCTGGCTGACTCTGCTCTTCACACCCCCATGTATTTCTTCCTCAGGAATTTGTCCTTCCTGGAGATTTGCTACACCTCAGTCACAATCCCCAAGATGCTCACCAGCCTCTTCTTGGATGACAAAACAATCTCTTTCATTGGCTGTGCAACACAGATGTATTTCCTTCTCTTCCTTGGGGGAACAGAATGTTACCTGCTGGCCATGATGGCTTATGACCGATATGTTGCCATATGTCATCCACTGCATTACCCAGTCCTTATGAGCAGCCGTGTCTCTATGGAGCTTGCAGCTGCTTCCTGGATCACTAATTTCCTGGTGTTAATGGGTCATATCGCAGCCATATTCACTCTGCCCTTTTGTAGCTCTCATGAAATCAACCATTTCTTCTGTGATGTTCCCCCAGTAATGGAACTAGCATGTGGGGATACCCATGGGACTGAGATTGCTATTCTCCTGGTTGCCCTTTTTTTTGTCCTAGTCCCATTTGTGCTCATCCTTTTATCTTATGCCCATATTATCTCCACTATCCTGAAGATGCCATCTGCTGAAGGCAGGCACAAAGCTTTCTCCACCTGCTCCTCCCACCTCTTAGCAGTGACCATCTTCTATGGGACAGCCTGTGCAGCTTACCTGAAGCCAAAATCCAGCCACTCGGCAAATGGTGACAAAATCATCGCCCTATTCTATTCTGTTGTGACGCCGATGCTTAATCCTATCATTTACAGCCTGAGGAACAAGGATGTGAAAGAGGCTCTCAGGAGGCTAAGTAAAAAAATGTGCTCCTGAGCAAATATTTTCCTTTGCATTTATGGAGATGTTTCCTTCCCCACCTCTGCCCCTCTAATCTTAGGAAGACACAATTCAATGGGGCAAATGGTGATCTTAGTTGCATCGTATTAAATCCAGAGTCACTCAACTGATGTCAACGGAATCCCATAAATTCTGTAGCCATAACACATTACATTTCCTGTAACAATTCCTCCTCCCTGCACAAGGAAATGAATGGAGTAATGCCATGTTCCTTTATAAACAAAGTAAACGTATAGCTAATAGGTATAGGGTGTACACTGCTCTTAGAGAGGTGTGTGTGTGGGGGGGAAAATCAGCCCACATTTCTGGGAGAGATTATGGGAGCTATGCTTTTCTGCACAGCTTATCTACTACTTCCCACAGCTTGGTGTCATCTGCAAACTTGCTCAGGGTGCAATCCATACCATCTTCAAGGTCATTGGTGAAGACACTGAACATAACTGGCTCCAGAACCAACCCCTGGGGCACTCCACTTGATACTGGCTGCTGGCTAGACATCAAGCCATTGGTTACTATTCTCTAAGTCTAATTCTCCATCCAGCTTCCTATCCACCTTACAGTCCATTCATCCAGCCTGTACTTCCTTAGGTTGCATGCAACAATACTGTGGGAGACTGTATCAAAAGCCTTGCTAAAATCAAGGTACACCACATCCCCTAGTCTCCCTGCATCCGTAGAGCCAGTCATCTTATCATAGAAGTCAATCAGGTTGGTCAGCCATGACTTGCCCCGATGAATCCATGCTGACTGTTCCTAATCACCTTCTTCTCCTCCAAGTGCTTAGAAATGGATTCCTTTAGGATCCTCACCATGATTTTTCCAGGGACTGAAGTGAGGCTGACTGGTCTGTAGTTCCCTGGATCCTCCTTCTTCCCTTTCTTAAATATGGGTACTATGTTTGCCTGTTTCCAGTCATCTGGGACCTCTCCTGATTGCCACGAGTTTTCAACAATAAGAAGATAATCTCACTTCATTGTCAACTGTTAAATCTACTCTTTTTATATCTCTCCTGTCATCCACATGCAGCTGTTGGCCCTGTCATTAGGATGGCTTTTTATGTTCTTCAGATATGGGGGATTTTGTGACTTTCCTACACAAGTAGCAAGGGGCATTTTTCACTGCTCATCTCACTGGTACAGACAGTGACTGTCAAACAGTCCTTGGCTCACTTACCACAATGAATTTAATTTATTAACTTTTCATTTTTTAAACTAAAGATTGTCACGAATGAATCTAAGGAATAATTTGGTTTCACCCAGGATGAACAGATCACCAAGGGTGTAGCCATGTTTGGTTGGTGTTAAACCTTCAACCAGTTCATCCACTGCACCATAAACAATACCAGTAGCTTCTGCTGTGACTTGAAACCTAATATTATGGTCAGGAATGCTACTGAAATAATTCCAAAAAGGTCTAGCTCCTTAACTAGCATGTCTGCCATTTCTGATAACTACCAGCCAACTTACTGAAAGATCACAGAATCATAGAGAAGCAGGACTGGGAAGGACCCCACCATCACATTGCCCAACCTTCTGCTCAAAGCAGAATCATCTCTACCTAAATAAGAGTTTGTCAGCAAAGCCCACAAGCATGAGAAAACACAAGCACCCGCTACCCTACACTGCAACATGGGGACCACAAATACTTGCATTACACACCTAAACTGGAAAGCTAGAACTCCACTTTGTCACCTATCACCTCCAAAAACTTGTCCTAAGTCTTTAATCCTTTTTATATACAAGCATTTTTAGAGCTCTGTTTCATTCTGCTCCTGCTGAGCATGGTCTTCTCCAACTTCCACCTACTCTGGACTGCAGACATCTTCTTGTGATCTCCAAGCCACAGGTGTTGGAGGGAGACGGGGGGGTCCTTCAGAATCCTAAGATTCCTCTTCCCAGACCACTTCAAGAATTGCTACCCCTAAATCATCCCTGACCAATGCTTATCCGATATATTCTTGAACACCTCCAATGGAGGAGGTTCCAGAACTTCCCTAGGCAGTCTGTTCCATTGCCACACTGTTCTAACAGTGACAACGTTTCTCCTGACATCCAACCTACTTTGCTGCAATTCCAACTCTCTGTGGGAAAGAAGTATGCCTCATCATCTTTATGGCAGCCCTTCATATAGCGTTGCTAGCAGTCAAGAGCAGATTCTGATCCTTAATACTTGGATTTTAATGAGAAATGAGTGTCCAGATCACTAAGGCAACATTGGGGGAAAGTGCCCATAGCTTCATCCCATCTCATTGCACTTTTGTCATTCAGTCACTTGTTGCAAAAATGTGCATATGTTGAATGTGAATGAGCCAGCCATAGACGCCATTGTGTTTCATGTCACCAGCTATCCTGTTGCCTGTGAGAGAGTGTGGTAATGTAGGTCATGCAATTACACAGATGCCTCAAAAGCTTCTCAGGGACCATGAAGTCTATTTTGTACCTCTAAGGAGAGAGATACAAAACCACACCCATCATTATCCAGAAGTCCATTGTTTACAAAGAGTTTATTTTATTTAAAAAAATCTCAACATTAAAAGTAAGATCTGAATTAATTTAAACTTAAGATGAAATTAGAAGGGAGAGAGATGGTCAAGAATACTTTACTGTGTATTTCAATTAAATATATCTCCTACCAAAACCTAGACAGGGCAGTTGCTGATTTGGTTTTAATAGAGCTGTCCCCATTCCAAAGATTGTTAGGCAAAGGGGTGGGGGGTAGACTACAAAATCCACAGGGGATTCAAGAATAATACTCAGTGTGTTTTCTATTTTTGTCAGGAAACAATGGTTTCCTAGTAGGATACCATTGAGGTCAAATTAGGGATACTAAGAGGAATAGATTCGTGGGGTATAGCTGAAGATACTCTTGTATCTTCACTGCATTCATACATCACTTAGCAAACAAGAAAGAAGCCAGAGTTTGTCCCTGACAGAGGCAAGTCTGTTTATTTAAAGTTATTTTTCATGTTATCTGATGACCTAAATATACTTCAAATTATATGTGAAGTAAAAATATTTAATGGGAAAACAACATGTCCAATTATTTTATGTGAAATCAGATAAATTAGGAACAGGAATCTGAGACTTACATTCTCAGTGAGCTGTGCCATTGTGACTGGACAATGAGCTATGCCAGGATAGGTCTGTCTGTCCATCTCTGTCTGTTTCTCATACACACATATCAGCACACACACATTGTCTCAGTTAGGAATCCACAGACGGCTTGACTTAAAAAACTTCTCTGTTGAACTGGCAAGATGTGATGGGAAAGAAAAAATATGGAAATTTCTGTCCAGTTCTAGCTTCAGGTTTATTTCACACATTTTGAAAATCCCAAACAAGAGCCACCTTGTTTTTTTCATCCCTCCATTAATTCCAAAAGTCATTATGAAACAGTTCTCTCTGCTCTTGCTAAAGTCCCGTATTGTTATTCTCCATGATTAGCCCCATTGCCTGTACTCATACATTTGAGAGCATCATTTGAGCTATTGTATATGTCAATTTAAAAATCGAAATAATTATAATTTATAAAAACATTGATGAACCAAATGTTGCATTTAGTTACTGTGCAATACATCCAAAACCCACAAAGGTTATTGCTCCACAGATTTCCAGTGGTTAAAATATGAAGGGAATAGTATGATAATCTTGACTGCCCTCTCATGACAGAAACCAGCAAATTTTAACTAGACCTGATTTTAACAAGTGGAATTTTACTATCACCAAACTTTCCTATATTTCAGCATTCATTTCCATATCAGCAGCATTTTCCATATCATCACATTTAATTTTTTCTTGAAATTTAAATATTCTAAAGGAAAAAAAATTAAGTGTGATGGTATGGAAAATGCTGCTGAAACATGTTTTCTAATTGGGAAATTTCAATGTAATGAAAACACAGCTTGTGAATGGGAAATGTTTTGACTGAAATATTGCAATCAATCCTAAATCTGACCCACAAATTCTTTTATTGAACCTATAGTTTTTGGTTAAGTTTAAAAAATTGTCAATGCATTCTCAATTTAAATACTGCCCCCACCCTCCTTTAGATAGAGACTCATAGCAGGAACCAAGAATAGGTGTTCATCTGGACAAGAGCAAGAAAAAGCGACCTTTCATTCTTAACATTTTAGATCTGCTTTAACCGTTTCCTCATTTTAAGAAGAGCTATTCCCCAGTTGATTAGGGTATATAAAAAGCTTATTGATTCTGCACATCCCAAGAAAACAACTATTGAACCTTTCCTCTTACTGGTTCGCTCTATTCTTCATTGCAAAGGAAAACATGCCCTTAGAGTTGGATAAGGTTTTCTGTCCTTTTTCTGGAAGGTCAATTTTTTGGAGCTAGGAAGATTAGATCAGATTGTGTATGGTGGGGGAGGGTGGCAGGAGGCTGTGATTTTCATCTCAAGAGTCAAAAGGACCTTATGGGTGAATTAATTTGCCAAATTCATTTTGTCACAACCTCACAGATGCTCATTGCTCAGAGGTTATAATACTTCAGTAGGGTCTGGTTTGCTGATAACCTAGATGACAGCAAGAAAGAAAATGAAGAACCATAAAATCATTGGGTGAAGGGACTTCAAAAGGTCATCTGGTCCAACCCCTGCGTGAATGTAAGAACGCTGTTCCTCAAATATCCCTATCAAATGTTTCCTCTTGAAAATTGCAAAAAAGAGCGATTCTACAGTTTCCCTCAGTGGAATGAAGTTGGGGCCTCTGGTGTCTATTAAACGCAGAAAAAAAATCTCCTCATGCTATAACCATGTTAACAGTTGGAGGAACACACTGGTAGCCGCTGTAAAACCAGTAACAATACCTGAGTCAGTCAGTTTGAACCTTGCTGAGATATGTCTGCAGCAGCCCATGCAGATGCAATGTAGGCATGCCCCCCAAATTGATAACCATGACTGTGTACTTTGTAGGGATTATTCTCCTTATATAACTATGTAAGTAGAAGAATGGAACTGACACAGATGTGAGAGCCTGTGGGGCATTTCCCTCTTAGAGCAGTGTTATATATTCCCCTGTATGCTAATAAAAAGGATTAGAGATATGGGAAGCATAATTAAAGAGGCTGAAGAGATAGGACTCTTTAGCTAGAAGAGACTGAAAGTAGTACAGCCTACCAGCCCAATGGGTAAAGCCTGATAGAAAGCTTGCATTGCCCTCAGAGGTAGATCCACTTTAATTCCTAATCCACCCAGAGTTTAAAACCAACTATCTTTCTGTGGTAGTAGCATTTCTATTCAGCCAGCAATAAGCAAGTTAAATGACTTCATAATCATAACATAATACACCTAATTTCTTCTAAAATCTTAATTCTTTAAGGATTCTGCTAATCAAACTGTCCTTCGTTCTGCAATTCTGCTGTCTGTAAGCTGCTCCTGATAAATTAGCTCCTTTTTCCTCAGGCCTGAAGATGATTTTGAGCTCTATCTAGAAACAGTAATTCAGGTGTGGAAGTATTCATTCAGGAGAACATTATCTCAGGTGTGGAAGTAGCTTTCAATGAAACATAGAATGCATTGTCAAGATGCACAAGGCGGCTAGATTTTGTGTTATAAATCCGAGAA
The DNA here is from genome assembly GCF_052110815.1 of Crocodylus siamensis. Classification (NCBI taxonomy): domain Eukaryota; kingdom Metazoa; phylum Chordata; order Crocodylia; family Crocodylidae; genus Crocodylus; species Crocodylus siamensis. The sequence continues at coordinate 47,866,179 of NC_143400.1, forward strand.
GAGAGATGTCCATTTAATTTTAATGACCACAGGACTAATGAAACATGTTTTGATTCTTTTTGGCTAGTTTGTTGTACTTTTATGCACAATGTAGCAAGCTAATGCTCATTCCAGTAAAGTTCTTTTTTTAAAAAAGGAAATATTGCTTTTAAACTGAGTAATATAGCCCAAGGTTACTAGCTTGTTAGTAAAGATTTTACTGTGGTTGGTTTTTTTGGTCACTTATAAAAAAGTATGTTGTGTTATAAGTAGTGGTGAACCACACTATCTGCACCCCCTTTTCAAAGCCTTCTCATGAATCACTATATTCCTAACCCCACATCTGTCTGGACACCCAACCCACTAGATACCAAGAATAGCCATGGAACATACTGATTGCAGAAATGGTGGCTATCAAGGCATTGTGAGCATGGTCTTGGAAATCATAGGCAAGTCAAGCTAGAAGGAACCTCATGGGATTTATTAGTGAAGCCCCCTGCTCAGAGCAGGACCATCCCTGACTAAGCCATCCTATCCAAGTGGATGTTTAGCCTGCTCTTGAACATTTCCAACAATGAAAATTCCACAGCTTCTCTAAGTAGCTTGTCCCAACATTTTCCTAAGCTCCAACCTAAGTTTCCTCTGAACAGTTTGAAGCTACTGCACCTAATCCTTCCCCCTACAAGCAAAGATAAAATTTTAGCTCCATTCTCTCTAGAATTACCCCTCACATATCTTAAAAATATTGTTAAGCCCCCTGTAAAGCTTCTACACTACAACCTAAATCAGCACTATAAAGCTCAAGCAAGCTCATACTCTACAACCCTTAATAAGAGCACTGGCCCAATTACTATTTATAAAGGCCAGCTGACCCCCCCACCCCTTTCCTGTGATTTGTTCTGGAAAGGCATTTAAGGAACTCCTCCAGCACCTAAGCCTTGTAATACACTGGTCTTCAGTCTCTGAGTAACTTCTGTTCCAGCAATATCTTTAGCTTCCCTGGTTCTTATCTTCAGCTTGATCCTAGATTTCAGCCTTTAAATTCTTCTTCAGACTTGGTAACTAGGTCTCTGATTCCACACTCTTATTCCTGCCTTGGCACCTTGGTTTCTGACTTTTAACTTCTGACCTGTACTGCTACAATCCCCAGCTTTCTATCAGGCTTTACCCATTGGGCTGGTAGGCTGTACTACTTTCAGTCTCTTCTAGCTAAAGAGTCCTATCTCTTCAGCCTCTTTAATTATGCTTCCCATATCTCTAATCCTTTTTATTACTCTTCAGTATTCTTTCCAGTATGCTCACATCTTACTACAGTTATTCTATCCCAAGTGCTTAAGACTTTACACTTACCTTTTGACTTTTATTATCAGATGAGATTCAATCTGTTAAACACTCTCCCAGGTCATTATTCAACCTAACCTTCTTCTCTACAGATGTGATACTGTGCATACAGATAACAGCCAGCAACAATCAAGAGTGTAGGTCATTACTAAAATATATACCCCACACTATGGCATAGTAAGTACACTGTCACTTATGGCTCTAGCTTATCTGTAACCTGGGAAGGGAACCTCTATTGTCATTGCTACAAGATTACCCATGGCTACCACATAATTTCGGCCACATCTAATTCCATCTACTGCTGGTGGGTGCCAGTACCTTTCACCTGTCCTCCCTGAAGCATTTCCATAGCCACAAGCAGAAGGTGACCCTTGGGATAATCTTTATCCAGGAATAAACTAAGGGAGGGAGAGGCCTGATGCTAGGAGCAAGCAGGAGGATGTGACAAATCCAGGAGCCTCCAAACAACACCTGGTGCAGATGTCCATCAGGGAATGCCCTACAACTTGAGAGAGTCAAGAGCCTATGCTATAGATCATAGAAATGTTATCAAGTTAGGGCTGGAAAGACCTCATAAGATCATGTAGTCCAACATCCTAAGCAAAGCAGGACTGTTCTCAACCAGATCATTGCAGCCAAGACTGTCTAGATAGATATTAAATCCTTCCCTCACTCCCAGAACACCCCCTTGTTCATATGGGTCCCTCCATTTAATCACAAGAAGTAAATTCACATCTGCAACAAATGTCACATTATTTAGTCTTTAACAGGCCGCTTGTTGCATTTGTACTTGTAGACAGCATTCACCTGAATTATTCGAGGTAACTATGAGTAATCCTTGCTCATGGCCATGAACATTAATCCCATAAAAGAAGTCACATTGTCCCCCATCAACAATTATTTGCATACACAAAGGACCTATACGGTTGATGCAGGCAAAACCTTGTTTTCTGCTTATTGGCCAAAATAAAACCTGATAAATTCAGTTTGAAACAAATTTGGTCAGAAGTTTTAGGCTGATCTAGTCTCTTTCAGATGAAACAAAGCATTTCACTGAAGGTTGTTTACTTGTGGAAATACTGAAATGAAATTCATTGATACTTAATTCTTTGTTCCTTTTCTTGCTAGCTTAATACATCTGATCAGTTTCAATTGCTCCTGAATCCTGTCTTTTAGCAAATACACTATGATTTACATCCACAAATATTCACACTTTCATAGGCTTAGAAATGTACTAAGGCAGGGACCTGTCTCAAAGTTGAATTCACTAGCCATACTTGCATGCCTAAATCCCTTTAAATGATTAAACTTAGGGCTTTTCTATACCACAATAATGGCATGGGGACCTGTGAACACCCCACTGGCATATAGCCTACTTAAGTCCAGAGGTATGTTCCTAATTGGCAGTCTCTGAGGGTCAATAGATTGGCCTGGAGGAGTTGTCTAGAGCAAAGATCTGGATCTGGAGCATGTTTGAAGGACTTGGATGCATGGGGCTACCATGTTATAGAACTTCGTCATAGAAAAGTAGGGCTGGAAGGCACCTTCATAGATTGTGTAGTCCACCCCACAAGATAATCACTTAGTTTGCTGGAACAAGGATTAGCAACACTCAACACACTGGAGAGAGGAGATGCATAAATCAGCTAATAGGAAATGCCAGGAGTGATCAGTATGAATTGCCCTCACCCTCTACCCCCTGGGCATATGTGCTTATGTGAGACTGGTGTTTGTGGCAGGAAGCCACCTTTGTTTCTCCCCAAAAATCTCTGTGCTGTGACAATTTGATTAGGATGGGCCCAGCAGAGGAAACACACCTTTACCCTATCTCTTTAGGTAACCTGAGCTGGCTACATTCCTGATGGAGGGGGGAAACCTGCTCCCTCTGCCTACCTGACTGGTATCAGCTACCTGGGTGAGGGGCTTCTACCTGGTGGGCTAGAGTCTGCCCGGCAATTAGTGATGTACTTCAAATTGTTTGGCCGACAGCCAACAGGTGCTGGCCTCCATTGGACCAGGTGAATGAGGTTACAGGGGGTTTATAAATTAAGACTGCCCAGGAGGAAGGGGCAGCAGTCATGCGGGAGACTCAGACTTAGAGAGGAGTTTTACCATCTGAAACTGGCTCTCTCCCCCATAACTCATGAGTGAGGAATGGCCTGCCTCCAGAGGGAATCTCCAACAGCCTCTGGATGATGCTTGTGAGTAAGCTACTCGAGATCTGATTAGATATATAGCTGGCAGTAACTCAGATGCATGATCAAAAGGCTACCTCAGCCAGACTGTTTTGGTCTATGGGATTTCTATGATATTGCTTTATCTTGTACCCTATTTTCACCCTACCCCTGTAATCAGTAAAGTTCTCCTTTGTGACCGATGTAGGAGACTTATTGAGGGGTGGGTCTAAAACATGCCTAAGAAGCCCCTTAGGTCTGTGGACTAATGGAGAATTTCGTTTTTCACCTCGACTTGGGGAAGTGCCCCAAGTGCCAGTACTGGGTCAAATACTCATAGGACTATGAGGCCTGTGTTTCCCCGAGGATGCAGGGCCGAGACTGCCCCTTCTCGGGGTGGTGGCAGCTTCCGTTACCCCCAGGCTAGCGAGTGTGCTCCAGGAAGGGGGTCAGCCGGACATGAGGCACCCCTAGGGAGGTACTCAGAGCCTGGAAGGTGGTTCGGTGCAGTGAGGTGGGTGGCTCAATGCAGAAGCGTCCCCTACTGGCCAGCCACAGTGTTCACAGTCCAAAATCCCTGCTTAGATGCCTCAGCTGCTTTGTCCTGTACAAGCAAATGAGTCAATCTTTTAAGGCACAGCTGCCAGTTGCGTCCATATTTTATAGCTTTGCCTAGTAGTTGGAATACTAGCCCTGGAAATGGAAAACTAACTCTGAGACCCTCTTCAACCCCACATCATCCTTCCTGTAGGCAGGTGCTCTACTTGGCAGTTTATTGGCAAGGCTAGAATAGAGGCATCTTCCATTCCCTCTGCTGAAGTTCAGCCCCTGGGCAGCTAAAAGTACAAGCTAAGACAACAAAAAAGAGGGAGTATGACTCTGTAGCCCAGTGATAAGGATATGCATCTCAGATAGGGAGAGCCCTTGGACTCGCATTCCTGCTTCCTGAACTAAGTCAGAGGTCCAGAGGGTCAGGCAGCAAATGGGATCAGGAGGCCAGCTAGGTCAGGTATGTGGGAGGTCAAACCAGCCCAGTTATAGAGCCACAGAGTCAGGCCATCCCCACAGTCCATAGGCAAGTAAGCTCAGGTAGACAGAGAATCCCAGAGAGCCAGGAGAGGCAGAAGCAGCCTGACTACAAGGTTAATCCTTCCTGCCCAGACACTTCCTCTTCTTGGTCAGGGATTATTTTTATAGGAAGATGTAAAGCGTCAGCTAACTCTGGCTGGCCACTCCGGTTGCAGGGAGTAGGCAACTGACAAAACCCAGATAGCAGATTCTGACCATTTATGTCTACCCAAATGCTCACCTGAGGAGGCTGGCAGACCAGGGTGAGTGTCTGTATGCAACAAGCCAAAGCCCTAGGTTCAATGCTATGGTCTAACATGTTTCTTCTTCCCAGGCAATTCTTCCACTCCATTCAGTGCTAATGAGGCCTCACCTGGAGAACTGGGTCCAGTTTTAGACTCCATGCTTCAAGAAGGTTATGGACAGTTTGGAAAGAGCCCAGCTAAGAACAACAATTATGGTTAGAAGATGGGAAACATGTCTTATGAGGAAAGGCTGAAAGAACGATGGTTATTTAGTCTGGAGAAGATAAAACTGAGGAGGAACTTGGTAACAGTCTGCAAATGCCTTGGGGGTGATGATAGATAGGATGGAGATATTCTCTATGGTCACAGGGGACAAGACTAGGAACAATGAACTCAACCTGAAAAAAAGCAAATATAGTTTGAGATGAGGAGGAACTTTGGGACTATGAGAGTGACTCAGCTTTGGAACGAGCACCATGGAGAAGATGTGGAATCTCCATCCCTGGTAATTGCCAGAAGCAGGTTGTACAGACACTTGTCTGGGATGGTTTAATCATGGATGGTCCTGCTTTGAGGAGGGGGCTGGATTAGATGACTCTGTGATTGCCTTCTAATAGGAAATGATTCTATGATTCCTATATCAATGGCTGTTAGGCTGAGTTGAATATAATGATGAGTTTTAAAACAACTTTTGAAGGAAAGATTGGGACACGGGTTCTCATCCACATAAGGTACATCTACACAAGAGGCTTTAATGTGCCTTAGCCTAATTTAATGCATATTACGGGCACGTGTCTACAAGTGCACACCCTTAATCTACATTAAAAATGTTTAAATTAGGCTAAACTCACCAAATTTTATACCTGCAAATGCAAGTATCAAACTTAGGCATTATTAGTTAAAGTGTGTTAATGCACATGTAGACACAAACTGGCACTAACTTTAGTGTTGGGTCTGCAAAGCCACTGGGGGCACATAGCAGGGCTCTGGGGACTTGGCACTAAAGCTAGTACACTTGACACTAAAGTTGGTGCCAAGTCCCTGCACACACAGACACCTGTGAAAAATTGCTTAATGCACTTTAGCTTAGTGCACATTAAATTTAGTCACACCTAAATGCATGTGTAGACGCACCCATAATTACATGGAAAATGTGATGTAATGCATTTATAGGTTTCCAAAGGAGGAACTTATGACACCAACCTGATATCATTCTTTAATAAGAGAGCTATTTTTCTGAACTGAAAGAAATTCAATAGATTTCATCTAGGTTCACTTCAGGAAAGCATTTGACATGGTGCTGAATTATTAATAAAAGATGAAAATCTGTAGAGGGACCATTAGATAAATCCAAACAGGCTAAGAGGGAGACAGGAGCACTGCTAATAAAAATTGGTGATGACAAAGAATTGAGAGGCAGTGT